>NC_090328.1:78783839-79091504 GCF_035084215.1 Heptranchias perlo
TTGTGGGCCAGGATGAGCAGGAGTGCTTCATTCAGGCCCAACAGGCTCACCTGGCGTGACAGGACCCCCGTGATCATCTGACCCCCCCCCCAACCGATGATGAATTCCACCTCCACCCCCCCCAACCCCCGATTTCTTCCATGGCCCACGATCTCTCTTTCCCTCCCTCCCTCCTCTCCAATTAGCGGCTCCTTTCCTTCCGATAGACAGCCTGCCTGTCAGTCTGACTGCCTGCCGCGTGGGAAACCCTGAAGCACAAATACTGCAGAACCTCCTGGTTCCCCAAGCAAATATCCACGCACGGGCTGGGTTCCCGGCTCCAAGCTCAAATCATGCCCCTTGTATTTGAATTGCTTCATATTTTCCATCCTTTTTGTTAGCCCCTAAAAGGACTATTTCATATAGCCTGGAATTGCACATTGAGTGAAGTAGAATAATTTTGGTGGAATGTCAAATTTATGCAGTCCCATTTGGTTCAATAGTATGGTTATGTGACCAGATGAAAGAAGCAAATGTGTATGATTTACTACGGAAAATGATGGTGCAAAATTAGTTCTATTCTTGGTGCCACTGTGGGTGGGAGAAAATGTTCCATTTAACAGCACAAAGTAAAGACACGCTACAGCAACTTGAAAAGTTAATTAAATGCAGGGTGGTTGAAACAGATTGTCTGTCATTGTCAAGGCCAAAAAGCTTATAATACTTGTTCATGAGTCACCATCTTCAAGTTCCCACTTCTGTGAAGTAAGTCGAGCAAAGCAGTATGAAATGGAGACATTTCCAGATTCACCTTTTGGCCAAATCTCTCAGAATTTTGCACTGCTATTTACATTTTGCATCAAAGTTGGCATGTGGTAGCAGCAGTCCAAACTCTTTGGTTCCGGTGTAGGTTACACCCAGCCTCTGCGTCTTGGGTTTCTGAAGTGCAGACTGCTTCTAATGTTTGTCCTCATCACCCATGTTGAGTGTAGTGAGTCAAAGCTAGACCTTTTTGATGTATGCACTGGGAGAGATCCACTCTTCCTGATGTGCTGGTGACGAATAGCTTGGGGCTACCCGTCGTCAAGTCATCATATTTCAACAGCAAGCAGTTCTTTTAAAATTAGAGCTGCACCAAGCCCTACTAAGCATAATTGTGTGCAGCACCAAATGCTTAAATATGACCTCCCTAAACTCCACTTAACTGGCATGTATCTGATACAATTAGGCAAGTTGTGAGCTTGCACTGCCGAGTACAAGGTACATCCCAACCCAGTGCACAGAAACTGAATAGTCTTTGTCATTGGTAACACTGGAGACTATTCCAGTCCCAAAGTTCTCATCACAGGTCATGCTATACCTAAAAACTGTTCAGGAAGGACAATAGTCTGACTATTGTCTGCTGGACTCCCAGTATCTCTTTCAAAGAAAAGAGCTGTGGAAGTAACTTCCCTCCAAGCACCATTTTTATTTTTATTCCTGTTTGTCATTACATCCGCTTTGCATCAAAATTCATGATTGTGTACAAGGCTTGACTAGGGTTAGTAAGTGGAGATTCCAGCAGCTGGTACTCCCTGATGGGGACAAAAAGGCACAAGTCTCAGAAGAAGTCTTGCAAACAGATGGGAGCCTCATTATTCTGTGCAAAGCCACATCCTTTGACATCTTTCAGACTCCGATGCCAATTTCCTCCTCACCAGCAAGGCTTCTGTTCAATGTACAGGGCAGGAAACGGCCAGGTTTAACATAGGTTAAAGGGAATCACCGGGGACAGTTCTGGGAATATTATTAATTTATACATTTTGGTAGTTTTGAGCCTTCAAGTTCACCTGAATTGCCCTCCATGCTCCTTCTGAAAAGTCCTCAGCCTCTTAAGTTATACCCTCCGTCACTTCCCTACCTCTGATCCGTCCAGCCCTCCCCTTTAAGGTGCTGTTACAGGCTCATGCTCAGTGTCTGCCTCGCCAAGTTTCCTGCCCTCCCAAGATGGCAAGCTGCCTATCAGTGCTGAAATTATATGGGAAGCTCGCCAGCTACATTAAAATGAGGCCAACCATCAAAATGGTTCAGGCCTCTCCTTGACAACGTTTGGTGGGCATTGCGTATGCTCTACCCACTGCCTGCCCATTGGACGTCATAGACCAAAAATCAGGCCTTTCACCTCTTCATAAACTCCTAGCTGCAAGATTTTTAATCCAGTTTCCACAAACTGATACATGCTCCTTTTGAAACGACGAGTGATGTCTGCAGCATTGATAGTGGATAAAAAGTAAAAGATTTAGTATTCAGGACTGATGTGATCCCACATTTCTCTCATGAACTGCGCCCCCTCCCCTGCTCACATTTTGTCTGGGCTATGTTGCCAAGCTTTGGCATCTTTGTCATCTGTGTGATATTGATGGAGAGCTTGTACCATAGGTATTTCTCACAGTTGTATTGCTTAGAGTACCAGGCACACTCCATTTCTATACTCCTGGGCCTGCTCCAAATACAGAGAATCAGGCCACAGTTCCTAGCTCAGGTAGTAAGTATGCATCTGATATCCAGATTGAGATTCTGACCCTTCTGACTCACCAGTTGGTAGCTGGACTGGTGCAGGGGTGTAACTGCCATGGTGCCCCCAAGGACCCTGGCCTGCTGCAGTCAAATCACATAGCTGTGGCGTGGTTCATGTGCAAATTGTCCATGTGTCCACTTGCTGGCACTAATTCATTTCCTATCTGGCATGCATCACAGGACCACCCTCCAGTTCTTTATTTTAAAAATATTACCTCACTTGTATTTTTCTTTATATTTTAATGATTCCCTCTTCTTTCCTCTTTTTATTTTTCCTGTTTCCTTACTTTTCTCCTCTCTTCCCCTTCTTCTGCCTCCTTTTGTATTTTGTCTTTACCTTCTCTCTTTGTTTTCTTTCTTCTTGCTACCTTCACCTCATCTGGGTATTTTGCTGTTTTGTTTTCCTTCTTCCCAGCAATCACATCCCCAACCCCATCCCCTCCCCTGGGTTTATGTCATTGGTTTCACTCTGCTTGGCCTGTTCTCACTTTCCCCATGCATCTGCTGCAAGCTCTGCTGACATTTGCAGACCTCTCTTCCAACTCACACCTAGAGTCCTTTTTAATCTGATTATTTGCAGGACTCAAAGTACAAAAAGGGGTGCTTGAAAAAACTTAGCAGAGCAGGTGGATGGTGAAGGGGAGGCCACAGTCTGAAGCTAGGAAGGCGAGTTCCAGAATGGGGCTATAGACAGGAGCCAGGACCTGATTGAACCTGTTGCTGCTAGAAGTTTGGTGCAGGTTTGTCATCTGGTCCCAGCTGATCAGACAGACCAATCAGATTGACATCCACATGCTTACCATAGACCAATTAGATATCAGTCAGCACCAACGGATGGAAATTATATATATCTTTGGGCCGCTATGTACATTAATATAGTGGTTGAATATTTGACCTTTAAAAGTAAAAGTTTCATTTGTGACTTAAGTTGAGTTGGTTTACTTTTATTTTGATTTAACCACTGAATTTGTGTTTTTAATCTATCTCCTTATAATGGATGAGTTTCTTGAATTGGTAATCACATGATCTATTTCAGTTTTAAATTTGTGGTTTATAGAGAACTTTAATTAATGTTATTTCAGTGCTATTATTAACTTTAATATGGAGAAAAGTTATTTGACTTTTAATTGAAGATGGTTTAATATTACCTTGTGACCCCTTTATTTCAGGTTATAATTAATTTCCTTAAAAATCATTGCTCAGTATTACTTAAATTGGTATAAGTTCAGACTGCAGTATTTCACTCTGAATTTAATGAGCTGTAATATTTTTCTTATGAAACTGGTGAGTTTTCCATTTCTTTCACAATGCCAAAGTTGAGTATCAATTTATATGTTTCATATATATTAAGTTATAAACATGTTTTAAGTTAAATTATTTCCTTTCTTGGAAGTTTAAAATTTGAGTTTTGGGGGGAGTACTGGAAGTTTATTTTTAGCAATCACTTCTTATGGTCACATCTTAAGACCCATCTGGGCCCTACTAAACACCGTCAGAAGATGGCCAACTTTCTAGACTATACTAATCGCTGAGGTGCTGAAGTACTTTGAAGAAACAACACAGAGTCTGGAGGCCAAAATAGAAATGAATGTAAATAATACAAATTAAAAATGTTGTATTTAGGGTATGGAGAGCCTAGACATGAGCCCTGAAGCTGAAGAACGAGGCCCGGGGCTGGAAATATGAGATGAGGAGCTGGTTGAGCATGCCTATTTACTGGGAGCCCGGTTCTGGCACCTGATTGGTTCCTGCAGAGGTGACAGACCAATCAGACTCACTGTTACGTGCTTAATACTGACCATACTCAAGCAGAGTTTCACCACATGCAAATGTAATAAAATAGAGAGAGATAATCCAGAGAGAGCTTTAAATAAAATGGACATCCTTGGCACCGAATGCAATCAGTACTTTAGTGTCAACCGTAAAGATTAGGGATATTCACTGTATTTATTAATGACTCAGATGACGGATAGAGAGCCACATATCCAAGTTTGTCAATGACACAAAGATAGCCAGCATTGTAAGCAGTGTAGATAGAAGTATAAAATCACAGAGAGATATTAATAGATTAAGTGAATGGGCAAAACTGTGGCAAATGGATTTCAGTATAGGCAAGTGTGAGGTCATCCACTTTGGACCTAAAAAGGATAGATCAGGGTACTTTCTAAATGGTGAAAAGCTCAAAACAGTGGAGGTCCAAAGAGACTTAGAGACCCATATACAAAGATCATTAAAATGTCATAGACAGGTACAGAAAATAATCAAAAAGGCTAATGGAATGCTGGCCGTTTTATCTAGAGGACGAGAATACAAGGGGGTAGAAGTTATGCTACAGCTGGAAAGACCTGGTTAGACCACACCTGGAGTAAGTACTGTGTTCAGTTCTGGGCACCGCACCTTAGGAAGGATATACTGGCCATGGAGGGAGTGCAGCGTAGTTTTACTAGAATGATACCCGGACTCCAAGGGTTAAATTATGAGGTGAGATTACAAAAACTAGGGTTGTTGCCCCTAGAATTTAGAAGATTAAGGGGTGATTTGATCGAAGTTTTCAAGATATTATGGAGAACTGATAGGGTAGAGAGAAACTATTTCCGCTGGTTGGGGAGTCTAGGACTAGGGGACATAGCCTAAAAATTAGAGCCAGGACTTTCAGGAATGAAGTTAGGAAACACTTCTACATGCAAAAGGTGGTAGAAGTTTGGAACTCTCTTTTGCAAACAGCAGTTGATGCTAGCTCAATTGTTAATTTTAAATCTGAGATTGATAGATTTTTGTTAACCAAAAGTATTAAGTGACATGGGGCTACATCAGGTATATGGAGTTTGGTCACAGATCAGCCATGATCTCATTGAATGGCGGAACAGACTCGAAGGGCTAAATGGCCTACTCCTGTTCCTATATTCCTAAAAACAGAAAATGCTGGAAACACTCAGGCAGCATCTGTGGATAAAGGTTAGGGAACTGGATGCGTCAGTCGCAGAAGATCCTTAAGATTCCAACCTCATTTTCTGCCTAAGATTATGTCTGGATTCCATCAGCTAAATAAATCATTGTGTAAACCACATTTGCTTCACATTTCATTGAAATATACGTGGGGCCATATAGGGCTCTCTATTGATGTTAGACAAAAATTGAGTCAACTGCGTCCTTTTGGGGAAGTCGGCAATTAAACAGAGACCTGATGGTTGACAAAGCTGGCTCCACCAGCTGGCAGGAAGAACTATCCCTCTTAAGTAGACTGTTCTGTCAAAATAATAACTTCTCTAGATTTTGTTTCAAATATTGCATTAGAGGACATTCCAAGTGCAGTCAAGTAATCTTCAGGATTTCCCCAAACCTTACGTTAGCTTTGTAGAGTTGTTTTAGCCTCAGCCATTGTTTCTAAACCAATAAATTGTCAAAAATTAAAGAATATTGTTCACAATTCACCTGAGTAAGGATTTGCACAGTAGTGGTGTATATCATGCTGCTACTATTCTTTCTCGTCTTGTTAAACTACAGAATCAAGCCTGTGATCAGTTAGTTTAATTTTGGTTGCTATCTTGAACAGACCATGTCATTTTTTTGTTTTCCTACTGAAGCTATTGCATCAATCCAGACTAAGAAAGGTTGTATCAAACAGTCCTGCCTCATCAGAAAATCTTGTAGATTTATAATATTTAGAAGAGCCCACCAAAAAGACTAGTGTTGTAAATGTTTTTCTTTGTGTATATTTATTTTGAACATTACAAGGAAAATAAAAATAGATCTAAAATCTAAGCTTTGTCCCACTACATTTCAGAAAAGGAATGTTTACTACAGTTTGAGAGAGTACGGTCACTGTATCCCTCAAAGTTTAGTTTGTGCTTAAAGAGGAGCTTTTGTGAGTAAACGATTACAATTGTAGGAGGAAAAAAACATGGTGTGTAAAAGCTTCTGATTTTTGACCCCAGCTAATACTTGCTCCAATTAAATAAAATGGCAGCTAGGAGAATTGGATCAGAAAATCTAACCTTAAAATCCCAGTGTAAACTAGGGATCTGTAAAGTTACTACAGATGAATTTCTGCGGGGGTTCTCCCGCTCATCTGACATAACTTCGGCGGAAGAGTAACAGAAACTCCGGAAAAACAGCAAAAACGCCATTTACGTCATTTTTCCGGGCTTTCCACAGATTTTCTACCGAAGTTGCAGTGGGCAATCAGGAGAACCCCATGAAAATTGGCCCCCAGTATTTTTAGCAAAAAAATATTTGTTGGCATAGGTAAGTATTTTGTTAATTTATGATGTCCACTTACACTCAACCTTTGCTTTAGTATTAAACATCTGTATTTGATTTATACATTATAAAAATATAGCTTTCACTGAGCAAAGCATAGTAGTTAAACGGAAAGGTGATTTCTTTTTTGTTTTTTTTAAAGAGGGTCCAGGGCTTTTTGCAATCTAATTTTTCAGTTCAAAGTAAATGAGGTAGATGCAGGTGCAAGTGTAAACTTAGTGGTGATTTAGTAGCAATAGCTCCAAATTTCCCTGGTGTGAAATCTCTCTCAGAAGTTGCATTATATGAAGCTGGGAACAACTTGGCAGACATAGCTTGAAGAATTTATATTGGGATTTTGAGGTTGGACTTTCTGGTTTGACCCATAATTTACCATTGTAAATAAGGCTTTAGTGGCTGATTACTGTGAACAATTCTTAAAAGTTCTGATTTGGGATGTTGTATCATATACATCTGCATAAGTTTTTAATGTGAAATGAAATTGGGGCATTATCTCTATAGTAAAAACTCTATTCAGCAACATAATGCAATTTGTACTTGTCAATGAATTCTTGCCTGAGAATCCATAAAATATAAATGCTGTATATTGCACCAAATTTGGTCAATCAAAATTGCCTTTTCTTTCCAGTGTTGTGAGAACATATTTTTGCAAAAAAGTAGTTATACTTAAGAAACAGATTATTTAAAAATTGTTGGGTGAAGTACTGGAGGATTAGTAGCAAGGGCCAGTGTTTGTAAGGAAGAACATTGAAGGGGAGAAAAACTTACTTTTTTGAATGAAAATTATCCACAATAACTGCCAGTTTGCTTTTTTAAACGTGGATTTATTTTAGACATTTGGCTATCCAATCGTCTCTTTGAATAATTTTATTTTAAATCAATCCCAGTTACACTTCTCAAAAGCAAAGTTATTTTTTAAAGAGATAACTTATACTTCCTGAGTATTTATTTCAGCAACTCCTGATATTACATAGACTGTCAGGCTTCCAATATCTATATTTTATTGCATTTCATAGCCAACAAACTGGGACGAGATTTCAGTCTGCAGGTTAAAATTCCGTCTTATATAGGAGTTTTATATGAATCCATTACATTGAATTACATACAATCTACAGCATAAAAACAGGCCATTCGGCCCAACTGGTCTATGCCGCTGTTTATATTCCACACGAGCCCCCTCCACTCACTCTAATTACCTCATCCCACACTGCCCTCGTATCCCTCTCTTCCCTTCTCTCTCATGTATGCTTCAAGCCCCCTCTTAATGCATCAATGCGATCTGCTTCAACCATTCCATGTGGCAGCGGGTTCCATATTCTCACCACTCTCTGTGTAAAGAAATTCCTCCTAAATTCTTTATTTGATCTTCTGGTGGATAACTTATATTTATGCCCCCTTGTTTGGACTCACCCACAAGTGGAAACAGTTTCTCCACATCCATCCTATCAAACCCCTTCCCTGTCATTAATTCTCAGGCTTTGTATCTCCAGTTACAACTTGACAACTGGTCCATGCAAAGTGATCCTAGTTTGAAGGGAAACATATTTCCCAGTGACCGTTTTCCAAATCAGTCCATGCCCCAACGTGATTTATGGATTAAGTAAAATGCAAGCTTTACAAAGTAATTTGCTTGGTTGTGGCAAGCTTCATAGCTGATATTATATTCATCATAAGGATTTCAGCTCCGGAAAGTTTCTTGTTTATTCTTTTAACATTGTGGTTGCGATTTTTATTTTCTTTTAAGGTTTGCCGTATTCCCTCTGACTCCATTTCTTCAGTTAAAAGCTATCCATTTGACTATTCCCAATACAGGTATCATATGGTTTGCAACAGAAAAAAGCATGCCAGGAATAATTTTAACCCTCCCCGATGTGTGAAATTGTCCCATTTTTATTCCAAGGATGTCTGATGATGTCTTGCAAATGGCTCACATCAAGGAGAAAGTTTAAACTTTAAAACACACCTGAATCAATTATTTTCTAATTTATGTTTTTTACAAATGCAGCAGATTCAAGAGTAAGTGTATTTATTACACTTAATTTCTTTTCTTCTTGTGTGCTGTTTAAGTATATTCTGACTACTAAATAATAATGTTTTCAAACATAATATAAACAGATAAGTGTGATTTTATTTATTATTTTGAACCTCCATCCATCCCTATGTATCAGTGTGAGATTGTTACAGACGTCCAATCCATGTCAAAACAGCCTTATGGTGCATATAAAAACAGAAGAAAAGTAAGAGATGAAGAAAGGTCATTCCGTCAATTAAATCTCATCCCTTAAGTACGTTAACTCGCCCATCGTGATACCTAATTGTATTTTGAATATTTGCAGTGTTTTGCTTCTTGTTATCTTGCATGGTAGTTTATCGCACATATTTTTCACTCCTTCTAATATATTATTCTCTGCTAATTTTAAACAAAAAAGTTAATGTCATTGTAATGCAAGAAAACGTGCTTCATATACTGAGTTTAAACAGACGGAGGTAACCCCCTTAAGTATAGACGGTTTTTCTCATATATCTACTTTAAATTTACTGAAGGCACTTTTACTTTGCTGGTTTCGAGGGAGTGGCTCTATACTGGCCTCCTGCCGCCACTCACCCACGTTTTACTTCTCCACCAAACACAGGGCAGAAACAGAACTCGCAAATCTTTTAGCAAGTCCCAAGACTCACGAAGAAAATGAGTCTGCCACTAGCAGAACAAGTGAGTCAAACCACTTACTTTCCAGAGTGGAGCTGAAGGCAGGAGAATGGGTGTTTATTGCCTATTGCATTTTAAAACAGGAAAGCACCTTTGGAAAAGAAAAACTTACTTCAGTATTGTGGGAAAAAATACAAAAACCTTAACTCCATCTCAACTAAAAACTACATTGTGGTGCTGTAAATGCAAAATTTTTGAAAATGAAAATGTAATTATGTACCCAGTGAAAATTAAGGTATTGGAGAGATGCTTCACTGTCTAAACAGGAAGTGGGCAATGTGCAGAACTGACTGAGCTTGTTTCCTGTTTGTGTAAAATGTTTGTGTTCCATCAGCTTTTGGATGTGCTGGAGAGATACTGCATGGCAACTGGGTTGGATTATCGTCGACTTGATGGGAAAACCAAGACGGAGGAGAGGGTCAGGATAGTGAAGGAATTCAACAGCACACAAGACATCAACATTTGCTTGGTGTCCACAATGTAAGATGTGCAGAATTTGCAGATTGTGTAATCATTTCAATTAATTATTCTTTAAAGACAGGTAAATTACTGTATCCACAAAAGAATTACATGTTATATCTTGCCATTGTTTGGCTGTACATCTGTTTTTGTTTCATCACAGGGCTGGTGGCTTAGGACTAAATTTTGTTGGAGCAAATGTTGTTGTGATGTTTGACCCAACATGGAATCCAGCTAACGATCTGCAAGCTATTGACAGGTATGTGATCAATTTATTTGTTTCTTTTTTGGGGTCCTCCTACGTTTTTCCTAAGGGCCATGCTGCTCCCAGACTTCCTAAAGCTTGCATTCTGCCAGTTACTAGTTATCATGAAACTGTTGGCCACAATGACAACTCCTCGTCTAGTTTCCCCTCCTGTGTGGACAAGCTGACTTATTCCAGTCAATAGCAACATCCAACCACTGGGCCTTGTTGATGTCATGACTAATGGTTCTGTTTTCAAAAGTAAAGGTCTTAACAGCCGCACAGTTAAAAACAGCTCAGAAAATTTGCCGCTCGATTCCTGCCCTCCGCCACCTTAATTGGGCCCTTTATTTTAGGCGGCCGTCAAGCGGGAGGCTCATTAATACATGCATATTGGGGTCATATGATATTAGGACCCCAATGGCATTTTAACTACCAACTCAGCGGGGTGCTCGTCATGACTGCCCTTCTCAGTGAAATGTGGTCTGCAGGAAGAAGAGGCCCCTGCTGTCCCAGCTCTCCCCCTCTGACCCACGAGACCCTGCTGAAACATCAGCCCCCTGACGCTACTTACCTGAGTGGTGTCGATTTTCACCTGCCGGCAGTCAGACAGCTTCCTTTTTCTGCTTGTTTCAGGTGGGCAGCTAGCCAGTGAGATGTAAATACTGCCCGGGAGTTAAAAGAAACCAGGCCTCAAATTGATGACTTTGTGGGAGGGGGTTTGCACTTCAAATTAAATTCCTCCCCTTAGTCTCAGCAACACTGAAGTCTTCCTGTTCCATGGTCAGCTTTATCATTTGTGTCTGTGCTTATCCCTGAAACCACCACAAACCATGGTAACCTGGCATTAGATTTTCACAAATAATAGCATAAAATGTTGGAAATACCAGCATGTCAGTGATCACTCACAGGATGGGAACTGGTTTAATTGGAAGGATTCACTCAAGAAATTAACTTTCTCTCTTGGATGATGGCTGATTTGCTTTGCATTTCCAGCATTTTATTTATTTATTTCCGATTTCCAGCATGTGTTTTTTTTAAATCAGGTCATTTTCACAAGGCCCCAAATTCAATTTTCCTCGAACATTGATCAATTGGTTTCTGTTAAGATTATTTGTGTTGGTAATATTGACTGCTATCAAAGAAATGTGAAATCCATTTACTGCCGCATTATATCTGTCTATTCCTGACTAGTTACAGGTGACAAGAGCATACTTCTTACTTCAACAAATACTTTCTTTTCCCACCTCACTGCAGAGCTTATCGCATTGGTCAGTGCAGAGATGTTAAAGTCTTCCGACTGATTTCATTGGGTACGGTTGAAGAAATCATGTACCTGCGCCAGGTTTATAAGCAGGTGAGCAATTAATAGTACTCAGTATTTCTTAACTTTTCATCTACTTCTAGTTGCAATAATAATTCATTCTTTTTGAGGCTTTTCTAAGCAAGCCTTTTTAAATTGTAGATCAGGTGAGTATACTTGTCTCTTAGATGGTCTAAGGATAAAAAGGTACCAAAGTGAGCCATGACAATCCTGTAAAGGTGAATCCTCCCTGTTAGAGTTATTGCGATGAGTAAAAGTCTCTCAATGTTTTAGTATTTTTTTTTAGCAATTCTATCTTCACATGAGATGTTACGTTTTTTCATAGAATCATAGAAATTTACAGCACAGAAGGAGGCCATTTGGCCCATCATGTCTGCGCTGGCCGAAAAAGAGCTATCCGGCCTAATCCCACTTTCCAGCTCTTGGTCCGTAGCTTTGTAGGTTACAGCACTTCAAATGCACATCCAAGTACTTTTTAAATGTGATGAGGGTTTCTGCCCCTACCACCCTTTCAGGCAGTGAGTTCCAGATCCCCACCACCCTCTGGGTGATAAATATTTCTCCCCAACTCCTCTCTAATCCTTCTACCAATTACTTTAAATCTATGCCTCTGGTTATTGTCCTCTCTGCTAAGGGAAATAGGTCCTTCCTATCCACTCTAACTAGGCCCCTCATAATTTTATAGACCTCAATTAAATCTCCTCTCAGCCTCCCCTATCAACAGCTATGGAATTATAAATAGATTTTCTTTATCCAAAAGTGATTGATAAAAATTAGCTCATAACAAGAATTTAACTTGCTAAATATTGTATTCTGCGGTTAATGTAAGGAGTCTTACAACACCAGGTTATAGTCCAACAGCTTTATTTGAAATCACAAGCTTTCAGAGCTTTCTTCCTTCGTCAGGTGAGTGCTGACGAAGGAGGACTCACCTGACGAAGGAGGAAAGCTCCGAAAGCTTGTGATTTCAAGTAAAGCTGTTGGACTATAATCTGGTGTTGTAAGACTCCTTACATTTGTCCACCCCAGTCCATCACCGGCATCTCCACATCATCTGCGGTTAATGTTATTGTTTCTGTTAATTTGTGAAAGGACAACATAATGTCGGTGTAATGCTGCACTTATATCATTGCTGCTGATGACAACCCTGTATTCAGTAGCAGTGCTTTATAGGAGACGAGAAGTAAGTGTTGTCTTTGAAGACTCCAGGGCCCACTTAAAGATGCACTGCTCTCATAGGCAGAGGCCGCCAGCTTTTCTGGCTGCCTACAGGTTTGTGTGACTTGGGATGGATCCCCTGGCAGAGCAGAGGATAAAATCGACCAAGGCTCCTGGTTACTGTTTAGTGATTCCTGAAACAACAACAAGAACAACTTGCCTTTATGTAGCGCTTTTAACATAGTAAAACATCCCAAGGCGCTTCACAGGAGTAATATCAAACAAAATTTGACTGTAGTGAATGGACATGTCTGAATGGTGAGTGAGGACAGAGTGATGACCCACACTGCCAAATAGTCTACTGACAGTCATAAAGAAATGCCACTTGGGCAAGGTGCTGGAAGACTGCTGGTGCTTGTAGACCTGCATCCCAGCATGAGACAAGACATTCAGGAAAGAATTAGAAAGCATTTGGAGGAGGGATTGTAAACAAAATCTAAATTTGTGTATGTGAGGTACAAGAACCCTGACATTGTGAATAGCCCCTGTGTCCAAACCATCAAATTTCACCAAGCTCATCACGTATTGAAAATGTAAAAATGCATGTTTTGTTAAATTGTCAGAAACATTTGTAAGGAAGGGATATTAGCATATGAATATCATAACATTCAGATTCAAAGCATGTTGAGATTTTATGCTTTGAATTAAATGGAAAATGTTCTAACTACTAAATGGATCCAGGCAGACCAGCATTTATAACCACAATGGCAACATCTACTCATAAGTCTGACAAACTCGGTACCCCTAGGAATTGCTGCTTGCATCAATTTAAAGCTGTGTGAGTACTTTCTGAAAGCCACAAAAAGCTGGCGCATTGTTGGATCTGATGTTTGTGAAATATCTTTTTACTCAATTGCATTAGCAACTGCACTGTGCCGTTGTTGGAAGTGAAAATGCAAAGCGCTACTTCAATGCAGTGCAAGGATCGAAGGAGCACTCCGGGGAGCTGTTTGGAGTCCAGACTCTTTTCGGGTTCCGGACAGGGGGATCCTGCTTGACTCGGGATATCATTCAGGTGAGGAACGCTGCAGCAAACCTACAGAATGTAGTTAGAAACAGTTTAGCTTTTGTATAGAAAAATGCCACTTTTTATGTTTCCTTTTTCTTATTCATTTTCTCTCTCTCTGTCTCACACTTTCTCTTACTCCCTTCCCCCGCCCCAGTTCATTTTATACTGCAATGTAAGCTATGGTGAACCTACTAGTCACGTGTCGCGAGTTCACACAACTGGTACTGATTTTTCACAGAGTTCCAGGTTGCACATTATTCATAATGTTGTTACAAAATTATTGCATGAAAGCAGTCTTTACACAGCATTTCAGGCTTTTGGCCATAATAGATGGCTGTTTTTATTATCGAAAATATATTTTGTGTAACATTTTATTTGGAAATGTTTCTAGAGATGATGAAATACTTTCAGTTTGTGATCCAAATCCTGGCAATTTCTACCTCTGTATGAAATCTGCCACCTGGATTTTCCACTGTCAGCCACCCACTATGGCAGTGTACATCAGATAATGATAATGGCCAATGGCCGGGAGTTCCTCTCTCACTTTGAGCCCCGAGGTAGCTCCGGGGGAGACTGGACCAACAGCAATGGAACTGCCTGTCCGAATCAGATGGACATTTATTTAAAAATGAATTTGTAGTCGTGTGGTCCATTTCCCACCATTTGGGAATGCGGGACTTAAATAACATCCATGTAATATGGTGTCCAGAGTTGCTATGTGACAGTAATTAAATGGAAAGCCATGGAAAGGAGACAACAATGTTAAGGTAAGTGTATTTCAGCTATTTCTCAACCAATTTCCTTTTGGTCTTGCTGGCACTTCGGTTCTCTTTAGTCTTTGTGCCAATTGTTGTAAATCACCTTTTACCCCCAGAACCATTGCTGATGCCAATAGGTTTCCCATAGGGAATTCTCCTATCTGATGTCTTTGGAAGAATAAGAGGATCAACGAAGGGTTGCTAGGCAGGTCAGGCTGCACAAGAGGTGCTCTGTGCCTATTCGCTAGTATCCACACATGTGCATCTGCAGAGAGGGGAACATGCTGCACTCTGCCAGATGATTAGTGCAGAGCCTCCCTTGCCCAAAGGAAGCTGGGAGAGCACACCCAATAGCACCACTAAAAAATGTACACTCCTGACTAACCATACTTTTGGATGCTAAACAACCAGTGTACTCTGATTGGCTGCATGCACCAATATGTCACCAACCATATTTGCAGGCACTGGCACCTACCTGGTAATAATTGTGGGGAACTGTCTTCACAGGCTCCAGGTCAGCAGAGAGGCAGATGCAGAGCTATGTCATCTGCTGCAAGGATACCTGCAGCTACCATACAGCGTAGAGTTGACACATTCAATGATAATAATGGTCAGCTGTGGCCGGATTCTAAGCTCCATCTTTTTGCAGACATGCTGCAATGCTGACATTCTACTTCAGCAGCATCAAACACGTTTTTTTTTTACTGGGCTGCAAAGTCATTTGCCTGCAGACTCATACCAGTGCTTTGAATTTCCTTTCTCTTTATGTTTGCGTGTTGTTTCTTAGTCCCCAGCTTCTCTAGTCTCAGAAAAAGCTGCTTTGGGTTTAGATATTTTTTGAGACACTCCAAAGGCTTACAGATTGTTTTGTTCCCCTATTCTACAACTTCCCTTTAATGTCCTCATTCTTTTAAGTTTCACTTACATGCAATTAACTGTATAAATCACAAGAGTACTCCCTACATCTGTCCAAATCTGCACCTAGATAAATTGGGTACAAACAGCACACTTCCATTTAAGTCTGTCTAAAACCTGTTGCTAGCCATTCTGATCTAAATTACCCAATAGAAGAAAATCTAGGTTTCGAAATCCATTTAAGGTTTGGTACATTGCCCATTTTTAAAAAAAGGCATGAACATATAAATGCGTGGATGGCATCATTTTTCTTCTGCCGTCCTTGTGGGAAGTTGCTGGTATCTGTATTCGACCTTTTTATCCCTCTGACAATTTACTGGATGACATATACTCCCTAATGTCTAATGGTTGATACACATTCAGTTCCTGGCCTTATGGCAGTAGGGTATAATCCAAGAACCTGTCAGTCTAGTTGTGACATACACATCTGAGTCCCTGGTGATATGTGACATGGCCTCAGTTCTGCAGCTTGTAAAGACTCTGGGGGTGAAATAGGGCCGTGTAGTGCCAGTTTTGTAGGTGCTCCACGGATTCCTAAGCCCCGAAAATGGCATCCATGATTCACATGCATATTTTGAACGTGAAGTGCGCAGGACGCATCTTGGTAAAGGTGGTTGCACCCAACGAACGCCGGTAGCATGTAGAGTAGGGAGATTATGACGTAAATGAGTGCACAACGCTGATTTGAAGCAACAGGTGGCATTTTGGAACTCCATGCTCCAGCCAACGCCCTGTCTTAACCTCGCACAGGACTGAACAGGGCCTAAATGGCAGGAAGGACCCCCCCTACCAGCGCTATTTAAAGGGATCATGCAGGAGTTACAGGTTAGTTGCTGGAATAGTTATTCTGGCTGCTGGTACAATTGTACATGTTTGTGGAAGTTACCTATACTTGAGAAAGTTGCAATATTCTATAGACAGCGATCTGGTTAGTCTTGCAGCACTGTTAGCGGCATTTAAAATAGTGTGCTAACCAAAGTTGCTTCCAGACATGGGTGGCCTGCTAGGGCTTCCTCTGGGAATTGAATATGACTGGGAGCATGCAGAGAGGCCACATAGAGCAGGACAAGCTGCTAGAAGAGGGAGGAGGAGGAAGCGAAAGAGGAGGAGGAAGTGGAGGAAGAGGCTGGGAGGCAACAAGGTAGACAGGCTCAGTCTGCCAGGTCCCTGAGTGATCAGATGATTAATGAGTGACACCAGTTACCTCAATGACACCTCCCCATTCACCAACAGTCCCACATTCCTTACCTTTCCTCTCCTACATGACCATCAAATCGTCCTCCTTAAGATTACACATTGCATCCTCCCTCAGCTCATCGCAGAAATGAAAACCACCACCAAATACAAATTCATAACCACATTTATAGATTTACACATGAAATGATTTAAACAAACTTTTTTTTTTATTCGTTCATGGGATGTGGGCGTCGCTGGCGAGGCCGGCATTTATTGCCCATCCCTGATGCTATTCACCCTTGTGCTTCTACGAGGTACATCCCCAACAGCTGGAGCATGGGTGGTGGAAGGCTGCTGACCAACTGAGAAGAGTGCAGCTGGCCTTGGAGGACGACCCCGAGCTGCTGTGGGCTGGGAGGGCCCGGCTTCAGACTGCACCATCTCGACCTTGGCTGCAGCAGTCTGGCCTGGCTGGCTGACAGGCAACAGCAAGTGCACTGGCGGAGTGGTAGGGATGGGAGCAGGAATGCTGTCACCCTGAGAGAGGACAGCTGGTTCGTCTTCCATGACGCCACTGCCACTCTCCCAGGGCAGCGCCTCAGCAATCCCAGTGATCTGCTGGAGAACAGATTGCTGGACTGCTGTGACGCCCTAGAAGCCCCGTTCCACAGTGGAACCCAGAGCCACGATAGCAGCAGTCTGAGCTCCAAATGCACCAGTCAAACCTTGGATGGCAGATGTTTGTGCTGCAATGGAAGCTGTGACATTGGTCATCAGATGCTGCATCATGGTGGGTTCCATAGGTGTGCTGATGGAGGTGACCACCCGTTCCATGTGGAAAAGGATGGGCTCCAAGCTTTGCGCAAAGCCCTGTGCCAAGTTCAAGCTGGACTCCTCCATGTAGGATACCCCTCCGTCTGTCCACCTCTTCCAACAAGGCCTCTAGTGCACCGTCTGAGAATCTTGGTGCCGCTGTCTCCCAGGCACAGCCATTCTTCAATATCATCCAGCACAGAGTTACTTCCCAAAGGACTTCCTGCAGCCACAGTGCACCTCCCCTTTAAGAGGTGAAGGCTGCTTTTAAATAGTGCTAGCCACTCCCAATATCGGGGCCCCCTGCTGGTGCGTGCAGTCAATCAACAGCCCAGGTAGCGCTGCATGCAGCAATCATTGAAAGTCAATCATGATTAACCCACGCCTGGTTGTAGCAATGCAGACAGCACGTACCTACCACATTGGTGCTGCCTACATTGCTATGACCAGGCGCGGGTTAATTGCGCACCACGATGCCAGCGCCCGTTTTTGGGGGTTATTCAATATAACCCTCTAAAAATTTTAGTCTTGTCAGCTGAACCCTCATAGTGGTTATACTGAAAAATTGACGGGATTAAATTGGATAAGACCGTTTCAAGCTGCACACCCACAACTTACAGGTCACACACACCAGCAGGTATTCAACCATGACAGGCACATCACCCAAACATCCTGCAGGACACTCATCGACACATGTCCCGCTTTCTCGCAGGAGAAGGTGGCGCATAACAGGAGGCAGCAAGTGGCAGTGGCATTTAGCCCCTCGAGCCTGTTCCACCATTCAGTAAGATTATGGCTGATCTGTGACCTAACCCCATATACCCGCCTTAGCCCCATATCCCTTAATACCCTTGGTTCTCAAAAATCTACCAATCTCAGACTTAAAATTAAGCGAGCTAGCACCAATTACCATTTGCAGAAGAGCATTCCAAACTTCTCCCACCCTTTGCATGTAGAAGTGTTTCTTAACTTCACTCCTGCAAGTCCTGGCTCTAAATGTTAGGCTATATCCCCTAGTCCTAGTATTCAAATATAGGAGACCTCCAAAAACAGGTAAAACTGCATCAGCAGCCAGAAGCAATAATCCAGCAACTAACCTTTTAACCCTGCATAGTCCCTTTAAATAGCCTGTTGGAGGGACCTCCAGGCCGTTGAAGACATGTTCAGATGGTCGTGGTTAACGTGGCTGCGGTGTTAAGTGCCAATATAGCGTCTATCCCTTTAAATCAGCGTTGCACACTGATCTAACGCATATTCTCTTTACTTTACATGCAGCCAGCATTCGTTATCTGCACGTGCGCAGACCCCTTTACCAAGATGGTATCCAGTGCACGTCACGCTAGAAGCGTGCGAGCGCATTCCGGGCGCCATCTTGGAACTTCCAGGAGGCCGCCTAGCGCCTAAACAACAGGTACTACATGGCCAAATTTCTAGCCAGACATACCTCCCTATTGGATGTAGGCAAATGTGACCACCAGGTAGTCTCAATTCACTGAGTACTGGAGATGAGGTAGACACTTCCCTTGTGGCACTGTACTTCAATATCTGAATTGCTGACAGTTCAGTAGTATTCACAGCGTACGTCGTCAAACCCATCTGCCTACTTAAGATAAGTATTGTTACTTCTCAATCTGATTGCCAGGTAATATGCCTTATGATATGGATAAATTCCATGCAGTAAGAGCAAAAAATTGTCATTGCTGCCTCACTCTGTTTATGTACAGCACTTGGTGGCAGGTGGGATGATGTCTGCTGACTAGACAGACCAGCCCATCCAGTTGAAAGCAGTTTTGTATATCTCAGAGGCCTTGTCTGGAAAGGCAGGACATTTAGGGGCGGAGAGTGCAAATTTGCTGCTGCTATTTTCTGGTCAGCTTCTAAAAAATGATTCCACTGTGGTTAACAACTGGCTCCAAAGTCTCTCTAGTGTGCTGCCTATGCAACATCTGCATGATTAATATCTCCTTCAGGACACCTTCAGAGCACTTTGGGATTGGTGCTCACTAACTTGTCAATGGTATCAGTAGGTCGTAACATCTCAACAGTCCTGACTGCTGTAACCAAGAGGTGCATTATACATGGTTGCTGATTCTCACCCATTAACAACCTTCATTCATTTCTTCCATCTTTTCGGAAAAAAATTGCAGTATCTGTTTGTGCAAATTTTATTTTCACTTTTTCAAATGTCTTGTACAGTGAACCTTTCTGAACCTTACTTTGTATGTCCAAGCAGTAATGAGCATTTTAAAAATTTGACCAGCACTCTACTTAGAGGTTTAATGGAAACAAATCCAAGTTTTCAGCTGCTGTTTTTACCCCCAGGTAAACAAAAACAACTAGATACAAACACCCTGGGCCAAATCTTCCTGGAACAATAACGGTGTGTTAACAACGCACGCCGTTATTAATGCACAAATCAGCCAGTGATTTCAGGGGATTAAGAGATATGCCATGAGTTGTGAATCTCCATAACTTGCTGGTCGATTTATGCCATTCCGCTGTTTGCCTCGCACAAATGGCATCTCACCCATAGCCTCCCCGTTAATTTTAAGAACTTGCTGTATTTGCACATCAATTGCCCATTAAACTCGCCGCAGAAAGTTAAGGCTCATAATTAATAGCGTAGGTACCCTTTTAATGAAGTGATAATTATTAATGCAATACCACTCAAACTCTCCGGCCTAGAATGGGAACAATTTAATCTGTTGAGTCTCATTCCTGCATGTAGTAAATTGTTTTTAGAGATTAAAAAAATGTCAAATTTTATATATTTTTTCTTACTCTTCCTTTCTGCCTCTTTTTTTCTCTCTCTCTTAATCGAATCTTTTTTTCCCTCTCTTTATTTCTTTCTGTATCTGTTTTGACTCTAATTCAGCCACTCTAATTCACCCTCCTTCTCTATCATTTCTCTGTTTCTTTCTCAATCCATTGCGAACCTGTGCGAGGCCCCTCCACTTTCCCCATGCCCAACCTGCCAGTGATCTTAGCGTGGGAGCCAGCTGATTGGCGCCTGCAGTTTGCCGGCAGCATTTAAATGAAGCCCAAACCTTAAAATGGCCTGGCCCTCCTCAAATGTTGGCTTTGGGCGGGTGGCGAGGCCGCTCTGCTGACTTTGCGCTTGTTTTGAGCGGACATCAAAGACTGCCCCCATTGTTGAGGCAGAGTAGAATGTAGTCTGTATCCAGCTGCACTGTATCTAACCTAGACGTGCTTGAGTACAAAAATTCATACCCACAAACACAAGTTCATCAGAGAAAGTGCCAGTTGGAGGCTAAATAGTTTGGCCCCACTGGGAAAGAGGATAAAATCATCAAATGCATTATTTCAAACCAGTCTTAGAAATCTTCCAGTGGTCATTTAAAGAGTAACTTGGCAGAAGCCCAAAACTAGACCACCTGTGTGTTTTGTGCCAAGAGGAATGGTTTAGGAGAAGAATCTAAAGGTGATGGTGGTGCGGTTAATATAAAAATTCACCAGATTGAGAGGTATTGGCCCAAAAATTGCTCACCAAATAACAGGGTACCTCAACGGCGTCCTCTGTCTCCGACGGCAAATCGAAGGAGCAAGTTCACACATTTGCACACGTGCACTGAAACCCGTAAATCATGAGCTTGCTCCTGTTGGTTCGCTGGCGATTTGACAGCTGCAAATTAAAGGGGAATCGCACGCTGCAATCATTGAAATCACAGAAAAATCATAAACTTGCCCAGCTGGAATGTAACTACTTAGGCCACCAAAAGGTACGCTGAAAAATACCAGGTCTACACTACTTTTTAAAAGCGTGATGACTCTTAATGACTGCCAAACAACTAAAAATTAAATTTAAAAAATATGGAATCTCTTATTACTCCTTATTGTAATATTTTTTGATCATTAAAAAAAATTAAAAAATTTTTAAAAGTTTTAAATTTTTTTACTTTTCATTTCTGTATCTAATTTACCTAAATTATTTCTTTGGCTTTTTATTAAAAAAAATTAAAATTTTTATTTACAGTGACTTGCAGAACATTAACTTTAAATGAATGAACTTTACTTGCCTGCTTGTGGGCGTGACTTCTCTCCCTGACAGATTTTGTGGGCGTGTCTTCCATTCTCACAGACGTTTCCCGTGTGAATCAACCCACGCGGTTCAGAGGCTGGGTTGATGTCGCGCATTTTTTGGAAACTTCCAAATCACCCAAGTCTATGCCACGGAGCCCACAGTGAGTTAATTCATAGGTTTGTAATCGCAGGAGCTGCTCCGATCGTTGCCACGCCACCCTGAGCAAGTTCCGGCTCATTGTTTCCTTAAAGACAAAACATAAATTCAGAAGAAGCATAAGGGGAGATTTTCAACCCTACCCACTCGGCGGAAACCGGTCGGGCGTGCAGTTAAAATCAGCTGGGTGGAATTTTAACCTGCTCTTTGGCTCAGACGTCAAGGACGCCGACCTAAAGCTGGCAAGGTCCTTCTTTACACATGCAGATCAGAGTCCGATGATATCATTGAGTGCTGACTGCAATTTTCACTGTTGGGCTGAGCGGGCAGTCTCTTGTGACTTTCCCGCCAGGTGAAGACAGCAAGGAAGCAGATTGGGGGCCAGAAGAGGTAAGTTTTTAAAAAAACCTTTGTTAATTTTTTATGTAGGTACGGGAGTGCTCCTCCATGCCCGACAAGGAAAGTTTGGGCCTTCCTTGCCGGTCCTGGGCTTGCTTCTCGTCTCAAACACAAGACCATCCCGGAACCCCCTCCCCACAGCTCACCCGAGTGACAGTGACCGTTTCTTCGGTGCCAGCTGGCGGCTTCCTGCCGCCCGAAATTCCACTCCTGTCTGCCGGGCAGCTGAGCGGGGACATGTAAATGAAGCCCAGGAGATACAATTGCCCAGGCCTCATAATGCTGAGGTGAGGGGATGGGTGGGGGGAGGTGGTGCTCGCCTTCCCCCCTATCAGCCCGATTCCCACTCTGGGATAGAATCGGTAGAATTCACTAGAAACAGCAAGCAGCAGATGATAAAAATAGAAAATGCTGGAGAAGCTCAGCGAGTCAGGTAGCATCTGTGGAGAAAGAAACAGAGTTAATGGGCCCGATATTACCATGGCGGCGGGTTCGCGGCGGGGGGGGTAGATTGGGCGCATGGGTAACGCGCCCGGTGAAATCAGACTGCTCCGCGCGCAATCGCAGGCTGATTGGATCTACTTACCTCTTCTTCCGGGTTCCCCGCTGCTGAGCTGCGCGTCGGGCGGACTGCGCATGCGCAGTAAGGTCTGTCAGCTGGAGGAGCTCTATTTAAAGGGGCAGTCCTCCACTGACTGATGCTGCAAGAAATAGGAAAAGTTACATCATGGAGCAGCCCAGGGGGAAGGCTGCTCCCAGGTTAATGATGCCTCACTCCAGCTCTTATTGGATGGGGTGAGGAGGAGGGGGAGGACAGAGATCTTCCTCCCAGCGGGCGGGAGGAAGTGGCCTGCCTCTGCCACCAAGAAGGCCTGGCTCGAGGTGGCAGAGGAGGTCACCTGCACCACCAACATATCGCACACCTGCATACAGTGCAGGAGGCGCTCCAATGACCTAAGTAGGTCAGCCAAAGTGAGTACACTTACTCATTCCCCTACACTCCGTCTGCCACATCAACACCCCCACCCCGCATCTCCTTCTGCACAGCCAATACTACTCTGTCACATCACTCCTCACACCCACTCGAACCTCATCCTCATCTTACCTGCACTTACTCACCTCGCCAGTACTCATCCCGCCACTACCACTCAACCCAATCCTCATACAATCTCATGGCTCTATCTCATACCCACCCTCTCATGCATCTCTTTCACAGTCAGCCTCATTCAACCTGCCACGACCTGTGCTGCAGCCACAGGGCATGCATCACATATGTGCAGTAGGAAGCGTAAGGCAAACGTGTCGTGAGCATGAAGGGGATGCACAAGGGTGTTTGAGGGTTTGTCATGGTTTTTACTTATATTTAATTTCTGATCAACTCACATTACATATTATATTGGCACCACTACTGCCACGTCTTTGCGAATCTTGTCTGGTTTGTGCAATAATGCCCTTTCCTGAGGATCACAATGAAGACCCACAACTGATGCCACCCATTGTGTCACTGCAGAGTGGGTGTAAGTGTATTTGCAGGGCTCTTTTGTGCAGACGACTGAGAGACGTCGGCGATGTCCCCGGTGGCACGCTGGAGAATGCGGAGGAGAAGTTGTTGAGAGCAGTGGTGACTTTGACAGTGACAGGTAAGAAGATGGTGCTCGGGCCAGCCGGGAGCAGCTCGGCATGAAGGAGGCTGCAGGTGTCCACGACTACATGTTGAGTGACTCTGAGCCTCCATGTGCACTGCTGCTTAGAGAGGTCCAGGAAGCTGAGCCTCGGTCTGTGGACCCTGTGGCGAGGGTAGTGCCCCCTGCGACGCATCTCTCTCTGCGGTTGCCCTCCCTCCTGCCGTGCAGGTGGATGTGCCACAGCACTGTGTTGTGGAGCTCCACGTGTCAGAGGTGGACGGCGAGGCTGGTGATGCTGTTCACCCTCTGAGGAGGTCATGACTGCAGCTACGGCAGCCCCGATCCGGAAGATGTACATCTGAGAGGGTCCGCAAGGTAGGTACATGTGTCTGGACACCGGGGTAAGTGTGCAAGTTGGTGAATTTTATTGTTAGGAGTGGCCTCCTGCAATGAGTGAGGGTCTCCCCCCACCCGCCACCTGTCAAATGGACCTTTGCAGCTGCCACAGGCTGATGGCTGCAACACGTCCATTTGAACTGGGAGTGTTTCCCCCAGTACGGGAAACAGTCCCAGTCAGTTGCAAAATCCCACCCCATTGCTAAAATAACAGGTCAATCAGGTCTGTAAACAACCTGAAGTACCTGTTCAATTACCTTAAGTGACACTCCGCTGGCTTTAATTGCCGGTGGGAGTCCCACATGCGGGGGCTGCATGCACATGTCAGCGCGTCAGTGGGGAACCCGGAAATGGGGCGGGTTGGAGCCGGGCTCCCGACTCGCCCCGGGAATCCCCGATTTTCACAGCCCCCCCCCCCCCCGCCACCTACGCACCCGATTGTGGGTGCAAAAATCGAGCCCAATGTTTCAGGTCGAAGACCTTTCGTCAGAACTAGAAGGATGGTAGAGATAACAGCAGCAGATGATGCCTTTTTGTCTCAGCTATGTTTGTAAGGACTGCATCAACTTTTATGCATCATAAAGAAATGTTCTGGGTTTCTCTAATTGCCAGATGGTGTGATTTTTATCCTTGACTTTCCTTATTTTAACTTTTGGAAAATTATAGAAAAAATTCCTGCGAGTGTTAACATGATATTAGGTGTCAGCCTTGGCTCAGTGGTAGCACGCTCATCTCTGAGTTAGAAGGTTGTGAGTTCAAGCCCCACTCCAGAGTCTTCCGCACATAATCTAGGCTGACACTTCAGTGCACTACTGAGGAAGCACTGCACTGTCGGAGGTGCCAACTTTCGAATGAGACGTTAAATCGAGGCCCTGTCTGCCCAGTCAGATAGACATAAAAGATCCCATGGCACCTTTCGAAGAAGAGCTGGGGAGTTTTCCTGGTGTCCTGGCCAACATTTGTCCCTCAACAAACATCACTAAAACAGATCACCTGGTCATTTATCTCATTGCTGTTGGTAGGACCTTGCTGTATGCAAATTAGTTGCCACGTTTCCTACATCACAACAGCAACTACACTTCAAAAGTACTTAATTGGCTGTGAAGCACTTTAGGACATCCTGAGGTTGTGAAAAGAGTTATCTAAATGCAAGTTCTTTCTTTTCTTTAAATACTTTAGATTTTTTAATAGCAACAAAGGACATTCTGTTCTCCAAGGATAAAATGGGAACAGCTTGATAGATTTTAGCACGAGGTGTAAGTGTCAAAGAGCCACTTCCTGAACCTACCTACTGGGTTCTCTCAGTTCATTACATGCTAGAAAGTAAAATATTTAGAGAGGCGATTGTAAAAGAAATCAAGTGGAATAGATTTACATTTCTGTGGCTTCTAGTTTAGTTTCCCTTTTATCATAGCATTAAAAAAATGGTCAAAAGGCACTGGTTAATAATTAAGAGCACTTCTGTTTTTAATATAACTATAGCATCTGATTGCTTATATATGTTTTGTTGCAGAGGGAGGGCGAAGTGGAAGCAGGAGTGATGACAGCTGCTACACAGTTGAGAGAAGAACCTCCAGCGACAAGGCTGGAAACAGTGAGTTTCCCGTCATCTCATTTGGCATGAAATACTACACCTGGAAACCATGGAGAGCGCAGGGAGCATTAATGACCCCCAGTGACTCCTCACCGCCCTGATACCCTGCTACTTTCCAATGCAGTCCCAGGCTTAATAGCTCACTTTCCCATAGATTAGCACTGTTCAAGTTCTGGGTGGGAGGCTCATCTGGAAACCGAGATAGCTTTTGATTACATAACCCTTTAAAACATTTTTTTCTCATGACAATTACTGGTGTGTGCCGGGCACTCTGATGTATTCGTACAATCCCAGGCACATACAAATATCTGAATGCGGCTGCTTCTAGCTGATAGGTCGACAGTCGTCATTAGTGCGGGTCGTGAATGAGTAGATTGCTCCAAACTTTATGTACTTGTGAAAAACTAAAATATCATAGGAATTTTTGAACATTTCATTCTGTTACTGGTTTAAAAAAATAGCTTTAAATATATCCCAGCTGCAAAGAAGCACAGAGTAAGAATAAGAAAAGCTTATGTAGCTCCTCCGATTATTTAGGTCCACATTCGGGACCTGCTCAGGCGGTCTTCACCTCCCTCCTGGCATGGTGCTCAATCCGAATCTCCCTTAAATACTGACTTGAGAATCTGTCATTTTAAAAAAAAAATCCTTCAACCCAGTCCCGGGTTCTTTCCAAAATAAGATTTGTCCATACTGATAGTTAAAGTCAACAGTCAATCAACTTAACAGGCAGTCAAGTGTCTGAGCTGTTCAAACATCAGCTATTATGATAAGTAACTGGTTGAAAAAATCCATGGAAGCAAACTGATTCAACTCAGAATTGTAAGATTTTATAGTTTCCCTGTATTTGAATAAGACCTCATAATGAATCCATGCCTGATGAAATAAAGCTCTCTCTCGCCCTAGAATAATCTGTATCTCGTACTTCCTCAATGTGAGTATTGCCTGTACCACAAATATGAAATTTAGACAAATGATCTTCAGTGAATTTGTTTAAAAAATCAACAGCCCAACAGCTCTAGAGATGAGAGCGTGGCGCTCTTGTTCATAGCACCCATGTTCACGTCCAGCTGCACTCAGATGTGTTTTGACAATTCTCGGTCAAGCTGTTAGATGGAATGGGAGCGATGGTAGAAACAGGAAATAAATTGGCAGTCATTTGGTCTCACACCATCATATCTCTTATACTGCATTGAGTTGAAAGAGTGGAATTCGAGTCAGTGCTGAGACAAAGGTGCAGATTTCTATAGAAGCGGCTAAATTAGCTGATGTTGCCAGCTTAATAGTCTCAAACACTGGTGCTAATTTTCTCACTGCCATTCTTCAATTTTGGGGCATCTCAATTTAAAATGGACCAGTTGAGGGGTATTCACACCATACAAATCCCGTCTCCTATCATTCAGTCACAAGGCAGTATTGGTGCTCTAATTATTAATCAAATTACTATACATTATGCAAATGCATTCACAGACTGAACATAGCTGGGGTTCTGCTACATTCCAAGGAAGGATCCATCAATAAGTCATTTTTAAAGATTGTAATGTCCTTTATTTAAATGACATGCAGATTCCCTTCACTGCCCTCCTTACTTTAATGACCCTTGTACGCTCCTGTTCAGCTTTGGAAATCAGCCTCTTCAAACTTCTGCTCACGATTCTGCTTCACTCATGCTCAGTCACTTTCTCTTAAAACAGAACATAACAAATACAGTCACAGCGCCTGACCTGATTTAATCCTTTTTACATGAGATGATGTGGATGACATTATCGTATTGTGATATGAGCTTCCACAGAGAGTTGTGTGTTAGGAATGCACTGTGCCTTGGAGTGATAAGATGCGGGTTTGCCGCCTTGCTTTTTTCCACAACACAAAGTTTCTGATCTTCACTATGCTTCCTGAGAACTTTGCTGAGCACAGGCTAGTGTTTTCCACAGGGAGGAGAAGCCAGTTGGCACCATTTGGAGCAGCCAATCTTAAATCAGAATGATCTGGACTGAAATTGAATTGGTACGGAGCTGTTTGAAGTTTGTGTATCTCATTTCAATTTCAGTGGAGTGTACCACCGCTTGATCGTTCGAATCCAGCTGCTGCTTTTCTACTTTGAGTGCTTCTGAAAACTATGGAACCTGTTTTAAGTCTGAGGTATTGATGGCTTCAGGCCAACGCCCCAAAAAGCTAAATCGCACCTGCAGTTCTCTACAATTCTGAGTGTAAATTAAAAATTCACCAGCGTATAAGATAGAAAATCCATCTTTGTCCATCTGCACAAGTGATTCTTGCTGGTCGCTGGAAGTGGCCATTTCTTGAGCAATTAACAAAGGTATCACTAAACAACGTCAAACAGGAGTATCTCTCCATTCACAGTGCCCAAAATGCTGTTCCACAAAACTAAAACTATTAGTACCCCTCTCTTCTTTAAGACTCTCCTTAAAACCTGTCTCAGGTTTGGTCACCTGACCTAATATCTCCTTATGTGGCTTGGTGTCAAATTCTGATTGATAACGTTGTTGTGAAGCGCCTTGGGATGTTTTACTACATTAAAGGCGCTATATAAATGTAAGTTGTTGTTTCATCCCTGTTTGTTCACCTTTCTCTCTCTCATACACATCTGTGTGCTAAAGTTAGTTGGATAACTCACTCACGTCATTAACCTCTTAAAAAAATGCTGAGAAATAAATTGATCTCCAAAGTTTTCGTTTCTTTTATCTAACTACAGTACTGCTGTAACGGGAGAAGGCTTCCTCTATGTGCTGTGTGCAGCAAAATCATAATTTACTGTTTTGCTACAAATAACACAAGGAAGTCTTCCGCCTTGTTGGTTAATGAACATCTGTCAATTGGATCAACTATTTTTATAATTGATTGGAATACATATACATGTAATACTCTCTTTAATATTTAGACCGTGGACACGGGAAAGTTAATGGAAGAAGAGAATCAAGACTCGGCGATGCAATCTGATGAAGGGAACAAGCCCACTAAAAGAGTGTCAGAACAATTTTTTGACTTTAGCAGTGACAGTGAGACGGAGCCTTTGATTATGACAAAAATGAAAAGTAGTAAAGCTGGGCTGGTGGAAGCCAGTCACAATGCAGATAACCGGGGACAGCTCACATTGCTCCAGTGTGGGTTTTCCAAGCTCCTTGAGAGGAAAGCAGGTACTAGAGAGGATTTCAGTGAGAGTGACTGCAGTTCTGATGATTTGAGTGCCCCTGCAGCAAAGGGAAAGCACATGCCCAACTACCTGGTCTCAGAGGCCTACTCAGATGCTCAGCCTATAAAAGGGAATCATGGACTCGTTCAGCAGGCAAGACAAAAGCTTTGTCAAAACTGGAGCACTTCTAGTGAGTCTGAGGGAGAGGCTGAATTAAGAAACAAATACAAGCATCATGGTACTTTAGAAAATGTTGCTATTGCCACGGAAACCGACAACAGCACAGAAGAAAGCGATGATGTCATCCTTCCTTCACAAGTGTTGGGACAAAAGAAAAAAGTGCTTGCCAAGAAGAAATCTAAACTTAACTTCCTGTCAAAAGATTCTGAGGATTCGGATGACGAAAACTTCACAAGTATTTCCTGTAAAGAAAAGGCCTTGTTGCCCTGTAAACACTCAGGATTTCCTGGTGTAAAACCAGGCATCATTGATGATTGCCCCAAGATAACAAAGAATAAACCCTTGAGTCATTCTGCCAAATTAAAAGAACTAGGCAACATCAGTGATGAGTCTGATGACATTGAAATATCTATAGAATCACCAGGGAAATCATCCAGTGAATCTGAACACAGAGCGGAAGGAGGCAGAAAAAGCCTTTACAGTAAATCTCGAGTCCTTCTTAAAAAAGTAACAGCACAGCACAAGACCAGTAAGGACTGTGAAAACATTGAACAGTTTTCATCCTCTGGAGATGATGTTCCCACCAAACGAATCCGGTTCAGTGCAAACAGAGAAATGGGAAAAAGTAGCAGAAAGCCTGAGTGCAGCAAAGTTCAGCTTCAGCCTGAGAAAAGGCCAAGTGGAATTGCTAAAGGTGAAGATGGAAAACAGAGCCAAAGTCTTGAGGAGCAGTTCTCATCAATGGACAGATTGCTAGGTAACAATAAATCTTTCTGAGAGGGATGCAAAGTCAGGATGCTTGTTGTCTATGAGAGTTAAAAATATATTACAGATTAACATTGCATTCACTTCACAAGGCCAGTGTTGGGGTGAAGTTGAAACCACTTTGCATTGACACTAAACTTGAAGTGTAAATCAAA
This sequence comes from Heptranchias perlo, assembly GCF_035084215.1. Lineage (NCBI taxonomy): Eukaryota > Metazoa > Chordata > Chondrichthyes > Hexanchiformes > Hexanchidae > Heptranchias > Heptranchias perlo. Next base: position 78,813,724 of record NC_090328.1, read on the forward strand.
TGTGAAGGCTCAAACTGACTCCAAAGTGAAGCATGGTGAGACTCCCCCCTCTTGAAACTAGATAGGCTGCATTTACGCTGTGAGGTAGACATTGATATGCTTTGCCCCCATTTTTTGGGAGTAAAACGAGCACAAAGCATACCAATTATTATGAAGTGGGATAGCCTGTGGCAATCTGCGCAGGGATTGGTTCCACTGCTAAACTCATGGGGCCCATTTTTTAAGTGACCCGATTAGTGGCCCAACACCTGTTATAAAGGAGCCCGGGTACAATTAGTTACAACGAGAGGAGCAGATGTTGGACCTGCCCAGCTCAGGAATCTTCAGCAACCCCTGTGACCGCCAACCAAATCTAGGTTTTATTTTATTTTTTATTTTTTTTAATTCTGTAGCGCCTGGAGGAGCAGGAGTGCTCCCCCCCACCTCCACAGTCCTGGTGCAGGCCACTCGCCCTGAATAGCGTTGCCATCTCTGGTTGGACGTATTCCTGGAGATCTCATCACATGACCTCCTGCCTCCAACCACCCTGTCAAGTCAAACAGCTTTTTATCCTTGTCCAATATTTTTATAACTAATAAACAAACATCTTCAAAGAAATTGAAAGAAACACGCTGTCCTAAATTTTAACCCGGAAGAACAGGTGGGTTGGGGTTAGGGGAGACAGTAAAAATTTTAAAAATCTAAAACCTGACCCCAACCCACCTACGACTGGTTTTAACGAAGGAGGGACAAGGGGCGGGCGACCAACCCGCTCTCAGCAGGCAGGTCGGTCACTGAAAGCTTTCAAGGATGCTGCAGGCCTCCATTTTTATGGCTTTTTTATTTTTAACTCCTGGGACTGGAACTCCCAGGTCTTCTGCTTCACGTCACTTCAGAGGAGGCGAGAAGGCCCGAAACAGCAGGTAAGTGCCTTTTTCGCATGTTTGTGGGCCAGGGTGAGCAAGAGAGCTTCCCCCAGGCCCAACAAGCTTACCTGCAGCGACCCTCCCCCCCACATGACGCCGGACCCCAATGACCCTGGATCCCCCCCATGACTCCCAACCCCCGATGACTGCTGACTCCCCCCCCTCCCACACCGATGACTCCGGACCTGCACCCCCGAAGACTCCGGACCCCCCCAAGACCCCTGACCCTGACCCCCCCAATGACCCCATCCTCCCCCACCTCCCGTGACCGACCCCCCCCCCCCCCCCACACCCATCTAAGACTTACCTTCTCGTACCCACTTCCTGCCTCTTACGTCAAAATCGCAAGGATCCATACTTCCGGGTTTCCCGTCAGGAATTCCCCCCCCCCCCGCCTCGCTCTCTTTCCAGCTCCATGTTAAAACTTAGGCCATTGTTTTTTAATGTCCCTATGATTTTTCTCCTGGGTTGCTCGCAGCAGTGTCCACTAGAATAATCCTTAATTCCTGGAAACTTCAGGACAATCCTGGAGGGTTGGCAACCTTGGCCCCAAATATGTAGATGAGGCCCGAGGAACAATTCCTGGCAATCCTCAGACTTCTTGGTTCAGGCACAAGCTGCCTTTGCAGCGCTGAGTCTGTGCCTTAAATCTACCCCTATAACTGCAATGTCAGTGCAAAGCAAAACTACAGTTGCAGTGTGAATGCACCATAAGGTCTGCAGTGCTGAATTTCTATGACGCATAAGCACCTCAGCTAGGATAAAAAAGGAGAAGCAGCTTGGTGCTCCAAACTTTAAAACAAATTGATGCCTTAATTAGAATTGCTGTGTGTCTCTTCAATTGCAGCAGATACTGGGAATCAGTCAAGTCAGGTCTAAAACAAAATATAAGTCTGGTAAAGATTTAAAATAAAGTTTCCAATAAGTGGTATTAAAGAAGCTATATCCTTGCAGAAGTAAACAACATGTTTTGAATACAGTTGGGTTGGAGTTCTTTTCTGAATAAATCCAAGGATGTTTGACAAAAAAAATAGTATATCAGAATCCAGAAGTTGCATTGACAGTTAAGCCTCTTATTTGATTGAAAAAGATAGATGATTGACTTATTAGATTGCTTGGAGAATGATTATTGAGAAAGATATTTTATAATTTGTAAATAATAAACGTAATTCCAGTTGAAAGTAAGGGGAATTCCAGATTGTTTTGGTTGAGTCAATGTGTAATGGTTTAACATTCAAATTAACCAAGAGTGAATGGATGCTTTTCAAAACATTATCCCTTTTGCAGGAACATACCTATGTGTAGATGCAGTGTGAATCACACACGGCCTGAGACACTAATCTCCTGGTATTGAAATTGGGGGGGGAGGTGGGTGGACTTCACAAAACAAATTATATTTCAATGGAAGAGGATTGGAATCTAGACTTTGAGATCTAATTCAAACCCAGCCTCTATTTATATTAGCAGCCTGGCTTTACCAAAGAGGGTGGGTTTCTAGCCTCAGACATGTTTTCTGGGGAAGCAAGAAATAACTGGCTGCGCTGGGGTTCGGTTCCTTCATCACTCAAGCACGTCTTGGGTCAACCGAGGAGCACCATAGTGCATTTTAATTAATAATTCTTTTATCAGTGGCAATGTCGATTTGAGTTTAACCCAACTGGATGAAAGCAAGGGAAAAGATAAACTGGAAAAAGTTACACATTTGTATGAAACTGTCATGCAAGATCAATGACTTGATTTCCTGAGGAATTCTTGCTTCTTTAAAGATGTTTAAGTGACAGGGTTACTGCTAACTGATATTTAATGTTTCACTTGTTAGGTGATGTGCAGGAAGTGGCTTTCATTCACTCAAACCAACGTGTGATTGGATCCAGCAAGGCTGAAAATCAAATGAGTCATACTGCAATTCGTGACGTATTTGAGCTAAAACAGTATTCCCAGATTCCTGCCAATGTAGCAGTCCACACTCGTAAGGTAAGACAGAAAGCAAACAATATCATTTATATATGTATATATATATATATATGTGTATATGTATATCCATCTCTTCTGGTTTATGGTGATCCATTGACTAGAAATGAAAATATGTCAATATAGTCACAAGACTGGATTTAGGCCTGGCCCTGTTTGTTGCTTCTACATCCTGTCAAGAAATATGTTAAAACTGTAGCCCTCAAAAGAAGCAAATATTACATACTGCCTATTTTCTACACAAATATATGTGATGTGTGATCCATACAGATTCAGCTGATGATTGTTACAGTAAATTGTGTAGTATTAATCAGACTGGTCTACACGAGTGTCTTTATATTTCAATATGCTCTTGACTTTGATGACATACTATAAAGATGGCTGCCTTCATTTCTTACATGATCTTGGAAAAATGGCTTTATGCCATTCTATTTTATTCATGAGTTTATGGAAGTTCATCAATAAAGCTTAATAAATCCTGATTAACAAGGGAGTCAAAGGTTATAGTAGGTTGGTGGGAAAGTAGGGTTGAGGTCACAATCAGATCAGCCATGATCTTATCAAATGGCAGAGCAGGCTCGAGGGGCCGAAGAGCCTACTCCTGCTCTTAATTCGTATGTTCATAAATTGTCTTTCTGGCTTTCAGAATTATCCAAATGCCGTAGGGAGTTAATACCGGTCCTGAGATGATCTGACTAGAATTTCACGAGTTTGGCTTTCTCAAATTCGTTTTCCAATGTGCATTTCCTGCTCTCAGCAGTGCTTTTAAGTGTGCTGGAAGAACCCTTTTCCTTAATTACTGTAAGAGTAATTTTTTTTTCTTTTTAGATTCTTTTAATATGTGGATTTTTCTTATTTTAATAAAACTACAGTATCTGTGTCACAAGGGATCAATTCAATCTACCTGTCGCAAATGCATCTGTCCATGACAGTATTGGTAGGAGTGACCACCGCACAGTCCTCGTGGAGATGAAATCCCGTCTTCGCACTGAGGACACCATCCAACGTGTTGTGTGGCACTACCACCGTGCTGAATGGGATAGATTCAGAACAGATCTAGCAGCTCAAAACTGGGCATCCATGAGGCGCTGTGGGCCATCAGCAGCAGCAGAATTGTATTCCAGCACAATCTGTAACCTCATGGACCGGCATATTCCTCACTCTACCATTACCAACAAGCCAGGGGATCAACCCTGGTTCAATGAGGAGTGTAGAAGAGCATGCCAGGAGCAGCACCAGGCGTACCTAAAAATGAGGTGCCAACCTGGTGAAGCTACAACTCAGGACTACATGCATGCTAAACAGCGGAAGCAACATGCCATAGACAGAGCTAAGCGATTCCACAACCAACGGATCAGATCAAAGCTCTGCAGTCCTGCCACATCCAGTCGTGAATGGTGGTGGACAATTAAACAACTAACGGGAGGAGGAGGCTCTGCAAACATCCCCATTCTCAATGATGGCGGAGTCCAGCACGTGAGTGCAAAAGACAAGGCTGAAGCGTTTGCAACCATCTTCAGCCAGAAGTGCCGAGTGAATAATCCATCTCAGCCTCCTTCCGATATCCCCACCATCACAGAAGCCAGTCTTCGGCCAATTCGATTCACTCCACGTGATATCAAGAAACGGCTGAGTGCACTGGATACAGCAAAGGCTATGGGCCCTGACAACATCCCAGCTGTAGTGCTGAAGACTTGTGCTCCAGAACTAGCTGCGCCTCTAGCCAAGCTGTTCCAGTACAGCTACAACACTGGCATCCACCCGACAATGTGGAAAATTGCCCAGGTATGTCCTGTCCACAAAAAGCAGGACAAATCCAATCCGGCCAATTACCGCCCCATCAGTCTACTCTCAATCATCAGCAAAGTGATGGAAGGTGTCGTCGACAGTGCTATCAAGCGGCACTTACTCACCAATAACCTGCTCACCGATGCTCAGTTTGGGTTCCGCCAGGACCACTCGGCTCCAGACCTCATTACAGCCTTGGTCCAAACATGGACAAAAGAGCTGAATTCCAGAGGTGAGGTGAGAGTGACTGCCCTTGACATCAAGGCAGCATTTGACCGAGTGTGGCACCAAGGAGCCCTAGTAAAATTGAAGTCAATGGGAATCAGGGGGAAAACTCTCCAGTGGCTGGAGTCATACCTAGCACAAAGGAAGATGGTAGTGGTTGTTGGAGGCCAAGCATCTCAGCCCCAGGGCATTGCTGCAGGAGTTCCTCAGGGCAGTGTCCTAGGCCCAACCATCTTCAGCTGCTTCATCAATGACCTTCCCTCCATCATAAGGTCAGAAATGGGGATGTTCGCTGATGACTGCACAGTGTTCAGTTCCATTCGCAACCCCTCAGATAATGAAGCAGTCCGAGCCCGCATGCAGCAAGACCTGGACAACATCCAGGCTTGGGCTGATAAGTGGCAAGTAACATTCGCGCCAGATAAGTGCCAGGCAATGACCATCTCCAACAAGAGAGAGTCTAACCACCTCCCCTTGACATTCAACGGCATTACCATCGCCGAATCCCCCACCATCAACATCCTGGGGGTCACCATTGACCAGAAACTTAACTGGACCAGCCATATAAATACTGTGGCTACGAGAGCAGGTCAGAGGCTGGGTATTCTGCGGCGAGTGACTCACCTCCTGACTCCCCAAAGCCTTTCCACCATCTACAAGGCACAAGTCAGGAGTGTGATGGAATACTCTCCACTTGCCTGGATGAGTGCAGCTCCAACAACACTCAAGAAGCTCGACACCATCCAAGATAAAGCAGCCCGCTTGATTGGCACCCCATCCACCACCCTAAACATTCACTCCCTTCACCACCGGCGCACTGTGGCTGCAGTGTGCACCATCCACAGGATGCACTGCAGCAACTCGCCAAGGCTTCTTCGACAGCACCTCCCAAACCCGCGACCTCTACCACCTAGAAGGACAAGGGCAGCAGGCGCATGGGAACAACACCACCTGCACGTTCCCCTCCAAGTCACACACCATCCCGACTTGGAAATATATCGCCGTTCCTTCATTGTCGCTGGGTCAAAATCCTGGAACTCCCTTCCTAACAGCACTGTGGGAGAACCGTCACCACACGGACTGCAGCGGTTCAAGAAGGCGGCTCACCACCACCTTCTCAAGGGCAATTAGGGATGGGCAATAAATGCCGGCCTTGCCAGCGACGCCCACATCCCGTGAACGAATAAAAAAAAAGTCTAGCAAACTTTCTGAGAGCAGGGACAAGAGGTGGGAAGTAAATGAGATAGACTGATCCTAGCAATATGAGTGGCAATTTGTCCAAAGCAGTGTTACTCTGATATTGTCCAACTTGTTCATTTTAAATAAAAAACTGAGGAATTGTCTGAAGGTTTATATGATGTCGACTGGACATTCGAAAATCTTTTGAAGTACAGCATGGGTAGATTGGCAACAGTGTGTTGGGGTCTCTTTTTAAATGAAGCTGTGTTCACCAGAATATTTATTTCCCTGTTTAATAAAGGCTTTTTTTGGGGAGGCAAGAAACATTTCTATTGTCTTCCTTTGTAAGTGAATTACTTGATGCAAAGTAAATATTTTTTTTAAAGCAAAAGTAAAGTGAATTACAAAGATTGCCACTCTACTCAAGATTGTTTTCTATGGCAAGAGAAATGTGGCAACAAGGAGGAGGTTCCAATCTCCCACCGCCCACCACTTCCTGCTAGCTGTCATATTTTATTTCTGCATCATGAATTTGGGCCAAAACATAGTCAGAGACTAGGGGGTCGATTTTAGGATGGCCGAGCGGCTGCGTTCGTGGCGGGGGGGCTCTGCAAATTCGGGATTCCCGGGGCGGATCCGGAGCCTGGCTCCAACCCGCCCACTTCCGGGTTCCCTAATGTCGCGCTTAGGTGCGCGCACAGACCCCCACATGCGGGACTCCCACCGGCAATTAAAACCGTCGAGATCCCACTTAAATCAATTAATTTGATAGTTCAGGTCATTTGCAGACCTGATCGGGAGGATATTTTAGGAGGGGTGGGATTTTCATGTCAACTGAGCGTGTTTCCCCTACTGGGGGAAACACTCCCAGTTGCAACAGACATGTTGCAGCCACCAGCCTGTGGGAGCTGCAAAGGTCCATTTGACAGGTGGTGGGGGGAGATCTTCACTCATTGCAGGAGGCCACTCTGTCACTTTGGACAAAGTTTGGCCTGCACCATCCTCCTCCTAACACTAAAATTCACCAACTTGGAACCTCAACCCCGGTGTGCAGACACATTTACCTACCTTGCGGACCCCCTCAAACGTACATCTTCTGGATGGGGGCCGCCATAGCTGCAGTCATGACCTCCTCGGAGGACGAACAGCATCACCAGCCTCGCCGGACACGCCATCCACCTCAGACACGTAGAGCTCCACAACACAGTGCTGTGACACATCCACCTGCACAGCAGGAGGGAGGGCAACCGCAGAGAGAGATGCGTCGCAGAAGGCACTACCCTCGCCACAGGGTCTACAGACCGAGGCTCAGCTTCCTACACCTCTTTGAGGAGCAGTGCATACGGAGGCTCATAGTCAGTCGCCAGGTAGTCGCGGACATCTGCAGCCTCCTTCATGCCGAGCTGCTCCCGGATGGACCGAGCAGCATCTTCTTACCTGTCGCTGTCAAAGTCACCACTGCCCTCAACTTCTTCGCCTCCGGATCCTTCCAGGGTGCCACCGGGGACATCACCGTGGTCTCTCAGTCGTCTGCCCACAAATGCATAAGGCAGGTCACCGACGGCTTGTTCTGCAGGGCCTCGCACTATATCAACTTCCCCATGGATGACCTCAGCCAGATGGAGAGGGCAGTGGGATTCCACGCTGTGGCTGGCTTCCCAAGGGTGCGGGGTGTAATCGATTGCACCCATATAGCAATACGAGCACCTCCACACGAGCCAGGACTGTTCATCAACAGGAAGGGCTATCACTCCATGAGCACTCAGCTCATCTGGGACCACCACAGGAGATTCCTTCACGTGTGCACCAGATACCCTGGCAGCTACCACAATTCCTTCATCCTCAGGGAGTCCAATGTCCTGCCCCTCTTCCACGCACCCAACACCCGCAAGGGCTGGCTCCTCGGGGACAAGGGATACCTCCTGCACACGTGGCTTATGACACCTCTGAGGAACCCCACCACCGAGCCACAACATCGATATAATGACAGCCACATCGCTACCAGGTCTACAATTGAGCAGGCTATAGGGCTGCTTAAGATGCACTTCAGGTGCCTTGATCATTCTGGGGGAGCGCTGCAATACGCGCCACACAGAGTGGGACGTATTATAGTTGTCTGTTGTGCCCTGCACAACATGGCACAACAGAGAGGGGTGCTGCTGGAGGAGGCCACCCCTATTGAGGAGGAGGAGGAGGCCGAGGAGGAGGAGCAACCCATGGTCGGAACAGCGGCTCACCTGGCTGCTCGTGAGGCCAGGGAGCCACTGATATGTGAACAGTTCTCCTAACATCAGATTGTGTGAAGAGTCCAGTCCTCATCACCTGGACAGAGGAGCGGCCACACCTGCCCGCTCCCCCGCCCCCTGCACAGAACAGTGGTGCAACTACACCTACGCCCACTGTAGAATGACCCAGTGGGTGGCATCAAGTGTGCGTGTTCATGGTGAACCTCATGAAAGGGACTTATTGCACAAGCCAGTCAAGAATGGGCAAGACATGGCAATAGTAGCGATAATAATAAGATTTATTGTGAATGTGAAAGAAAACAAATATAAATAAAAAAACATGACAAATTGTCAAACACCCTTGTGCATCCCCTTTGTGCTCACATAACCTTTGGCTTATGCTTCCTACTACTCCTACGTGGTGCTTCCCCTGTGGCTGTAGCAGAGGTAGTGACAGGTTGCTCTTGTTCATGTCCTGACCGATTAGATGCTTTGCGCAGACGCCCTCTGGGTTTCGGTGCCTTGATTAGACCAGAACTGAGAGGTTATACCTATCAGGAAAGATTGAACAGGCTGGGGCTCTTTTCTCTGGAAAAGAGAAGACTGAGAGGTGACCTGATAGAGGTCTTTAAGATTATGAAAGGGTTTGATAGGGTAGACATGGAAAAGATGTTTCCACTTGTGGGGGCGACCAGAACTAGGGGCCATAAATATAAGATAGTCACTATTAAATCTAATAGGGAATTCAGAAGAAACTTCTTTACCTAGAGAGTGGTTAGAATGTGGAACTCGCTACCACAAGGAGTAGTTGAGGCGACTAGCATAGATGCATTTAAGGGGAAGCTGGATAAACACATGAGGGAGAAAGGAATAAAAGGATATACTGATAGGGTTAGGGAAGGAGGAGGCTCGTGTGGAGCATAAACACTAGCATGGACCTGTTGGACCGAATGGCCAGTTTCTATGCTGTACATTCCTTGTAATTCTATGTAACCGAAAGCTTTCACTCTGCAGACAGGAGATTTTCTGAGCCTTTCCAGACAACTGTAAATACAACATCTATATTGCGAACATTGTTTTCTTTTAGCATGTTTCAAAATTAATTTTTTTAAATGAATCTCGCTGGAAGTGTCTTTTTTTTAAAAATCAGATATTTTCAAAATAAAGTATATTTAATATTTTTTCATCCTGTCTGATTCTGTTTTTTGATGACCGTGTTTAATATTTTTGTTTAAGTAGCCAGAACTGGTGACATCTTTGGTGAAAGTAACTCAGGTGTTACTCAGCCTGATCTCAGTACTTACCTTATAATACTTGTAGATGGATGTTTAATCAAACCTTAAAAGTTGTCACTCTTATTCAACAATTAGAAGGTTTCATTTAGGTGCTCTTTGGCTGGAACCCCTTTCTTTTGTTGATTATGTATGGAAATGTGTCCATCTTCCTATATCCATTAAATCTCAGGAGTTCATTTTATTTCACTAGATTTTCATCATAAAACAAGAATACAACTGCCACTAAAACTTGGCACTGCACTGTATACTTTGCACACATTCTTAGTAGTCATACTCAATATAGCTCACAAACTTCCTTTACTTTGGGGGTCAATGGTTAATCTTTATATTAAATAACACATTTGAGGTAGCTACAAGTTGGGCTGCTTTTACTATAACCTTGTTTTAATTCTGATACTGGCAGACTGATTTTCCATAGATGTACAAGTCTGATGCAGGCCTTCCAGAATTGAACTGAAGCAAAGCCAATGTAAAAACAACTTTGATGTACAATTGATGTGTGTTCTGATGGATGTGTGGCGCGTATTGCAGTATCAATGTAATAGACTGCATTATTATAAGACAGCGTATCACTAGATCCTGCTTTTTTATGCTCAGAATTAAGCTTGTCAACTTTTTTAAAAAATATTATTTTGGTGAACACAACTAGCAGCAATACCGCTCTCTCTTTGACTCCACACGGCTTTCTGGTGTTCTCTGTGAATGTTTTCCTTGCATGAAACAAAAGTAATTGGGGTCACCAACTAAGTAGGTTAGGCACCAGAATAGGCCTTTGTACGGATCTCAGCAGGGTTCCATATTAACTTTATTCCCAACTAGCGCAGAGTGCTCCTGAAACACCAGAACCAAATGTACTTCTGTTTCCTCCTCTTGGTACGCTGCATGGAGTTGTTGGGTTGGTTAATAATTCTGCTGAGCCATGTTTGTTTTTCAATCTTTTTTATTCTTTCTCTTGATAGCTTAAACCATCTAGGGGACATTGTTAAAGCTTTTCAATACTGAAGGAAGATTTTAGTCTCCAAAATAAAGTAAAATGAATGACCTATAAGAGGCTGCAAATGAAGAAATGTTCATTTCTCTGATCCTCTTCAGTAGAAGTTTCCAAGAAGCAACCTGATAGCTGCAGTGATGTAGAACTGATGCAGTCTCCCGTGTCCTTCCAACTCATGGTATTCCAAATGATATGGATGAAAAGAACACATTGCATATGCAATGAACAGAGTCAGCAATATGGTTCACTTCCCCTTGAACTGGCAATTGTGCCAATATCAATATCCTTAACTGGTCCTTCACTGACAGAATCCATCTCCTGCTGCCAGCGGCCAGGTTTGGAACAGTCTGTGAACGGGAACATGCGCGAAGACCAATTTCTGATTTTGCTGCCACTTCTTTCCCAATTATCACTGATGTAATCCTTTACACCAACATTACTTTACAGACCGAAGGGAAGATTTGTAATGGCTATTGGCAAACAGGGTTGCCACTGTGTCAGCCAATAGGTCAGATGGACACGCCATATTCAATAGTGAATGTGTTTGGCGGAGTTAAAGAGTATTATGGTTCCGTGATCTCTAGCAAGCTGTTTGCTGTTGAGTTGTATCGAAGGACAAGTACCATGTGGTGGTTCACATTTTTTTTAAGGTGGCCATACAAGCCGGAACTTGGGGTACTTACCTTGTCAGCATTTGTGCAAATAACCAAATTAAAAGCCCCATGTAGCAAAGTGGGTGTTCGAAGATAGTAAGAATGAGGGTACATCGCTTAAGACATCAAGCCAATCCCCCTGCATGTTTTAATCACTCATTCAGCAATTTAATCTAAAAGAAATGGCAGAAAATCCTTAACAAAACTATGTATTTTATACAACTGCAACTAGATTATATAAAACGCACGTCTCTGATTGAAATGCATCAGTGGATTGATTTGTTCCAGTGGTCAGGTCATTAAGGAAAACTAATTGGGGAACATTGGGGGGAATTTTAACCCCCTCCACCCGCCCTCGGACGGGTGGGAGAGGGTTAAATGGGAAACCCAACCCCCAACCTGCTGCGAACGCACCTACTTCTGTTTTGACCCGGGCGAGTTGGGGGGCAGGCGACTAACCCACTCTCGAGAGGTGGGTCGGTAATTAGAATATGTTAATGAGGCTGCGTGCCTCAGATTTAACAGCCATCTGGATTTAACTGCTGTGGGGACTCAGGAAACCCCGCAGCTAAAGGGAGACGAGAAGTGTTGGAACCAGCAGATAAGTGCTTTTCTAGCACTGCTTGTGGGCCAGGAGGAGAAGGAATGCCTCCCTCCCACCCCAAGCTAGCCTGCCACCCTCCCTGCGATCGGCTGATCCCTTGTCCCATGATCTCCACCCCCCCCCGCGATCCAATGACACCCCCCCCCCCCCCGCTATCTGATTTCTCTCTCTCTTCTGCCCCCCCCCTCCCACCCCGCGATCACTCCCTCCCTCTTCTCCGGTTCCCAGCTGCAGCCTTCTACAGCAGGACTTCCAACCAGTCAGCCTCTCAATCCGGCCAGCTGCCGGGCTGGAAACAGAGAGAAAAATTTAAATGACGTCCTGCCATTAAAGTCAGTAGTATCTCCATGTTTCCTGTATTTTTGGGTTTCTCGGCCGCTGACAGTCGCCCCCGCTCCCTCCCCATTATTATCAGGGTCTTTATTTCAGGATTTTGCATTATGGTGTTGTACTTGACTTAGGAATTCTAAACAATGTGAGGTGAATGGGAAGAGATTTGGGAATTCTGTGCTTGGATCAATTACTTGTTTATCTGGAGTTGGCAGAACATTGAATCCTGTGTCACTTTTAAGACCATATTCTTCAAGGTATTTAACTTCTGTTTTTATTTACTTGCTTCAGGAAGCTGACGATGTGCTTGGTTCCCCTCAAAAATCCTTCCAGCAACACCAAACAAATGAAAGTCAAAAGTTACCCCCCCTCTCACTTGTGCATCCTGTCACACAGACGGAGAGGATGGTCCACCGAGCAGGTGGCACCATCTTCTTGATTGGAGAAACACCCAAAAGAATCTGTAGGTGAGTGAACCAGAAGGCAGAGGTCAAAAAGGCCTCGCTTCCTCTCTGTTAAGGCAGCTGTACTCATTATCTCTTTTCCTGGTTATATGATACTTTTACCTGAAGGTGACACTTCAGGTGCTTCTTTTTCTTTTGTACGTGTGAGAGTCCAAAAAGAAATTGAACACTCTGGTAATGTGATCTTGTGAGCACAGACCATTCTCAACAAGAGCACTGACCTAATGTAATTTCCAAATAAAGGACAGCTGCTGAATACATGTACACGAAATGCTTAACCTGTTCTTCCACTGACCATTTTGTTTCCATTCAGGTTCGTAAAGCCCTATTTAACAGTGGTAGAGATAGCAGAGTGCAGGGCCTGTCAAAGGCAGTTGCACCTGCAGATTTGGGCAAGGAATGCAGACTGGGTAGCAGTGGTTCATTTTCAGAAACAGACCAGTACTTTTCCAGAAGCTATTGTGTTTTCTCTCATTTCTGATTATATTGTCACATCACGTTCTCTGTGAATCTGATCTTTGTAAGGAACGTTGTACAGGATTTGGAGCTCCTTTTTTCACACTCTCCCTCTCTAAATCACTGATTCAAGAAGCCTTGTTTTGACAGCCATCACTATAATACAATAATTGAGCAATAATGAATGAGAAAGCATGAATTGATTATATGGTAAATGACAATTGAGCCTTTATTTGTAATCATGGGTGAGCCGAAAGGCCACATATGTGTCCTGGTCAGTTTTTTGTTTGTGTTCAGCTGTTCAGCGGTGCTGTGCTGAATAATGCACACAGCCCACACAGGTTCTGAAGGCTGGGATGCAGATACAGCAGTCTCTTCTCGAGACCCGGTGGTGCAGCTGTGCAAGCATTCCCTGCAAACACTTTTTTTCTCGCCCACCATCACAGAAGAAGCTTGCAAATAGGATTAGCCATGGATCTGAAAATAATACCAACATGTTAAACTGGTAGTAAGTGAAAGGAAACTTTTCTTTTTATTGCTGTGGCTCTGTTACTAATCTGAGAGCTACATTGTGAATATTTATTTTGAATTTGTTAGTTGAATTTTTAGACTTCCTGTGCCATTGCTAACTGGAATAAAAAGCACTGGATCCCATGTCTGAATGACAGCTGATCCAGCTGGAGGGAGGGGGGTGGGGTAAGAGAGAGAAAAAGGAGGTGTCAGGAAAAGTCCAGCATTTCGTTATCACTGCAGGCTAACTGGTAATAGGACTTCCTGCATCCTGGTTAGACAAACATAACCACTTGCTTATAAACACGTTCTGGTGCCCGTCACCATGGAATTGTAGTTTAAATCAGCTTGAGAACAGAAAATGTTCACGGTCTTTCCTAAAGTGAAACCTCAAAGGATCTTGCTGAGGCGCCTGGTCATGTCCTGTACATACATTCTGTGTAAATAACGTATAGAACCGTGGCTGATTGGGAATAAGTAATAAGATTGAATTTAATAAAAGAGGTTCCAGTGGCTTTATAAACCATGAGCTTGAAGCTTGAATGGCTTCTGGTTTGTTCTTTAAACAAGGTTTAAAGTACAGCTCTATTGCTCAGCTCTTATCATCTATTATTTTCTTACAATACATGTGTGCTGTGACCTGTAAAATAGACCACAATATTGACACTTAGAAGTTGCTTTGAAATGAAGATTAAACTGAGAGAGGCCATTATCATCTCATGCCTCCTGAATAATGTGGTCAAATTATTTACAGAGAACAAATGGAAATGATTTGGCCAAATCTTGCTGTAAAAATAATGGCTTGTTAATGATGCATGCTGTTTTGAATGTGCAAATCGGCCAGCAAGTTCAAGGGGTTAAGAGATATGCTGTGAATTGCAAATCTCCAGAATTGCTGGTCGATTTATGCCACTCCGTCGTTTGCTTCATACAAACGGTATTTTGCCCTTAGCCTCCCCTTTATTTTTAAGAACTTGCTGGATTTGCTCATTAATTGTCCATTAAACGCTCCACAGAAAGTTAAGTCTGGTAATTAACAGCATAAGTACCTATTTAACAATGTGAAAATAACCTCTCTGGCCCAGAAATTGAACAATTTAAATTGTGGAGTCTCATTCCTTCAGGTGGTAAATTGTTCTTAAAGATTTAAAAAATTTCAAATTTTAAATTCTTTTCTTACTTTTCGTTTCTGTCTCTTTTTTTTCTCTCTCTTAATCCAATCTTTCTTTCCCTCTCTTTATTTCTCTTTCTGTATCTGATTTGACTCTAATTCACCCTCTTTCTCAGTCATTCTTCTGTTTCTTTCTCAATCCTTAAATCTCATTGATTAAGAAGATACACTGTTGGTCTCGCCATTAACTGAGGTCCCAGATGCCCAGTTGCCTTCGCTGCACGTTTATCAGCTCGCACTTCCAGCAAGTTACGGCGCAAAAAAAATTTGAGCTGAAAGGTGCAGGAAAAGGTCTAAATAACAGCGTATGCTCCAGCAAGATCCGACCCAATTATATTTGGAAGGCAAAGTGATAGAAGTATTAGGATCATATATTGTATTTGTGTAAAGCTATTTGCAGTAGGTGAAAGGGTGATACTAATGTAGGAATTGAAGACCATCACATAATCTCATTGACCTTCAGCTTCTCCCGTACAATGTGCTAGAGTTACAATGAAACTCTTCTCCCCCCCTACCCCAATGTCTCTAACAAAATAACTTTGGGAAACATCTCACCTGAAATCTTTGTTTCAATCAATTCCAAATAGTCCGCGGGAAACCCAACATATCAGGTTAGGAAGGCACTTCAGTTAGTGCCTGGCATAGCTTGGTCAGCAAATACTTTCACTGATGCAACAAAGATCAATGTACTTTTTAATCCCCAGATTCCAACAAAGCAGCTGATCAATTTCTAGTCCAGACCAGGCTAACACTCAGCAGTACTCGGCCAGTACTGAATTTGAAAAGACTGATGTCTTTTGGATCAGCATCCACAAATGAAAAGAACTGTGATGATGGAGGACTTACTGATTAAACCATTGGCTGACATCAGCAGAGTGGTACTTCAATGTCTTCTCAACTTGTGATGTCAACCCGTTGCTGGGGGGCGGGGAGGGGAAGAGGGCAGAAGATAGGTGAAGTGATTTAAACAGTTTCTCCTCGAGAGATTTTAAAGAAGTAGCTTTCCTTTAAATATTGAATTGTTTACTCGATAGTGTTTTTTTTAGGAAAAAGCTCCTGTGTTTCTGTTACAGAAAACAACTCTCTGAAATGGCTGAGTTCTTCAACATGGCCTCGGTGGAAGATTTGGCGAAGCATGTTTTAAGCAGCACCTCACAGCACCGGTTGACAATGCTGAGGGATTTTTACTCAGCCCAGTATCCAGAGCTGAGAGACATCTTGCCAGTCAGGCCCCCAGAATCTGAACTTGAGGGTGATGTCACAGTGGAAAGGTCAAGGGTCTGTAAGGCCACAGACCATTCTGACAGTAGGGATAAAAAAACAATCAATTCTTCTTTGATTCAGGAAGTATCAGGTGGCAGAACAAAAAGTTTTACGAAAAAACATCTAAGAGAAACGGCTGTGTGTTTTGAAACACAAAATGAAGTTAGCTCAGAAAAACATGTCTATAAGTCAAGACTACTTCATATAAAAAATAATAAAGTGTTGGCTGACAGAGCCTTTTCTAGTGATTTTACTGAAGGTGTTGACAGTAGAATCTGTATGGATTATTCAAGTTCTTCAACTACTGCACTCTCAAAGAGTAAACCAGACAGGAATGAGACAAGCTCCAGAGGTGCTGTGAAACTTCAGCAACACCATGAAGAGATAGGTCTACCAGCAGAAGGCTCAAAACGCAAGTCAGATAACAACCAAGAAATAACACAATGCAAAATCGGCTCAATCTCAGAGCTACTTGGTGACACGTCAATACTGGATGCATTGTTTGACAGAAAGAAAACCCTTACTGCACAGCCAAAAAAGGCTTCTGGGCATGTGCCGAAAGGCAAAAGCAAACCTAAAGATTTCTGGGATTTCCTCAATAAAAATAACGATGAGTATGTCAGTACACTAACAGATTTATCTGTGATAGAGAGGTTATGTGAAAGTGCACCAATGAAATCAAAGAAAAGGGGAGAAGAATGGGATGACTCCCTTTGGAAAAAGAATGAGAAGTTTTTGTGGAAAAAAGGTGATCCAGAGAATGATTCCGGTGCCTCAACATCTGGCACATCTTTGGCTGGTTGTTAACCGTGGAAGCGGAACTCTCAAACATTGGATGGGGAACAGTGGCAGAAACTGACAAATAAATGATAGTTTAACAGAGCTAGATACAGTGATTGTAAAAAAAAAAATTCTTGTACAAAAATGTATTTCTGCTTGTTTTACAAAGCTAAGATATTTGCATTTGAAAGGATGGCAGCAGTAATGGATTACGATAAGGAGGACCAATTACATACTGTTGCAAGATGGCCATTTGGGAATTTTTTGCAGTTAGTACTCTGTTTTATATTAGTTGACTTATCGCTCTCAGGGTCTGACTGCTTTTGTCATTTAACATTTTCAGTAAATGGATGCACAGCTTTAATTTTATACAGAGAAGACCATGTCCTTTTTATTGTATTTTAAGTAAATATGAAATGTTACTTGCTGTTTTGCAGTATTGATTGCTGCTTTTGTTGATGAATCTCTAAAACAGTAGAACTATCAGTGTGAGGGAGCACGACACACTGTACTGTCTTGCACCTTTACAGTTTGTACCATTCTTTTTTCCTTAATGACCATATTGAGCTTTCTGGTGCAGGGAACCTTTTTATGAATACGCATGAATGTAGTTGAAAATCCATTCAAATACATGAACTTTAAAACAATAAAACAATAAAGAATACTTTCTGTGCAAGTGTCAAAGATTGATTTCTCAGAAGCTATGATATACTTGTTTAAAGATATTAGGGACATAGGAAGAAGAGTAGGCCATTCAGCCCCTCAAGGCTGAATTAGATCATGGCTGATATGGAGCTTTACTCCATTTACCCACCTTTGTTCCATGTCCATCGATACCCTTACCTAACAAAAATCTATCGATCTCAGTCTTGAAAATTTCAAGTGACCCAACATTCACAACCTTTTGGGGAGAGAATTCCTGATTTTCAATCCCCTTTGTGTGAGAAAATGCATCCTGATTTTACGCCTAGCTCTAATTTTAAGATTATGTCCCCTTGTGCAGGATTCCTCCACCAGAGGAAATGGTTTCTCTATATCTAACCTTTATCATTTTAAAGACTTCGATTGGATTACCCCTGAACCTTCTAAACTCAAGGGAATATATGCCATCCTCATAATTTAACCCTTTAAGCCCTGGTGTAATTCTGGTGAATCTGCACTGTACCCCCTCCAAGGCCAATACATCTTTCCTGAGTCTCGGTGCTCAAAACTGGACACAGTACACCAGATGGAGTCTGACCAAGGCCCTGTACAACTGAAGCATCACTTCCTCACTTTTGTATTTCAACTTCCTTGAGATAAAGGCCAATGTTCCATTAGCCTTTTTGATTACTTTTTGTACTTGTGCACTAGCTTTTAATGATTTCCAAAGATAGAATACTTTTTTTCTGACATATTTTAACCTCCTATATTTAAATTATTAAAAATCTTTTAATCTTATAGTTGATGTTCCATGGCATTGCTCACCGACAAAAAAATGATGAGCATATTTTACTATATTATATGTATTGTAATATATATATACTGCATTATATACATTTCCTGCTATTTCAGCTCCTTGGAATGTTTTTCCGTGTTAAAGATGTTATATAAATGCAAGTTGTTAATTTATTGCTTAGCTGCCTGTACAAATCACTATTCATTTATAATAAATGGGAAGAACATTTTGAATTATGCCTTCCCAATTTAGATTCAATTTTTGAACCTGATATCTTGGTTTTGAAAGGAATTTTTGTTTATTGCTCAAAACAAACAGGTGAAAGAGCTCCATGATGTCACGTCATTGTGATTTATTTCCTGGTCTGGTCATGTGGTTATCAAAGACCAATGACTTAAGATTTTTATCTGCTCCGTTTTTCCCACGAGCCAATCACAAGACTCAAAACCAGTGAGGAGGGACAGAAATGGCCACATGGATGCCAGAGACAAATGAGCTTATTGTATAAGGAGAAACCTGGCAAAACCACACCACAGCCCAGCCTGCCTACACCGCCATTAGGTCAGAACCCTGTCAATAGTGGAACAATCAATTCAATCACATGATTACCGACAGCCAAAGAAATTGGTAGAAAACAATATAAATCTATTTGTGTTTACTATCTTCCACTGAGGTTGCATGCAAGCAGCACGCGATTGCAAAAGTTGTGATCACTATTACTCAAAAGAGGCAGACAGCAATGTTTTTATTATTGATCCACTTTCTGTTATCTCTCTTGATTGCTACAGTTAAAGGGCCACTGTCATCAAAACAATTTATATTGGGTGGCAAGAAGAGCTGTATGTTATTTTCACCTGATGCCACGTGCAACAACTCCTTTGCGCAGAACAGTAGGAGGTTCCAGAATGTCCTTTACTGGTAATTTACAATTTGTGCTGACATGCTTCCTTTCTTGGACCTTTGTATATTACGTGACATAACCGCAGGCTGGAGCCACAGGAAGTTATAGGAAAGACAAATGTCTCTCAAAATTGACTCCAGGGATTGCTTAGAGCACAAAAAGATTTGGAGAAATTATCTTAGTAACTCAAATGCTCAAGCAACGCATTTCAGCAGACGATAGTTAAGGCTTCATTTGAACTTCTGTATACAAAGGGTGGAATTCCAGATGACAGCACAGATTGGGAGAGAGTTTCAGAGGCGGGGAAATGTTACGAGAAGCTTGGCCGCGTGCATTTTATATGTACATTTTGGATTTATAAAGAATATTGAAGTGCAGCTGTAACATCTCTCATGTTTCTAGTACAAGCACCAGGAACTCTTCAGTTATAATCTTATAGAGAACTGACAGCCTGGCCACATTTCTGTTGACCACTGGAATTAGGGTTGCTAACCCTCTAAGATTGTCCTGGAGTCTCCAGGAATTAAAGATTAATCTCCTGGACACTGCTGCAAGCAACCCAGGAGAAAAATTATAAGGGCATTACATTTTTTTTTCATTTTCTTTGAATACTTTTGTTTATTAGTTACAGAAATGTTGGAGATGGGGGAAAAGAGTTAGCAACCCTAACTAGAATTGCTTAACCCAGCTTCATTGTCCATCAATCTGTGTGACTTTGGCATGTACTGAGCCCAGGATCAAAAGATGGAAGGAAGCCTTGTTTAAATATTACCTTTAAGTATGCAAGGGACATCAAGAGGCAGGGAATGAGAATTTTGGGGTAAAAATTGGTCCACATTCTACTTGTTTCTAGGCAGAAAATGGGGTGAAAGGACCAATTTCAGGGGCTTATACCCCATGCTCCAAAGATGCCTAAAATGCGTCTGACTCCATATTGAGTCAGGTGATTTTTCAGGCGCCCTGGCAGCCACCTAAAACAGGAATTAGGCCCCTTACTATATTAATGAGAGGCCTAACACACCTGTTTTAGGACCCCTTCCTGAAATTAGATTACTCTGAGCGGAGCAGGTATTGGCCGAATTTCAGTCGAGCCTTGGGCCTCTTCATTGTGGGTACACGCTGGAAGCGCACGGTCAGTTATGTGCCAAAAATAGGCCATAACAAATTTCAACCCCTTTTGTCTTCTGATATGCACCAATATTTGCAGTGATGAAAAGTAATGGCTTGTTGAACATACACAGCAACAGTGCTATTAGCCAAGGCTGAAGAGAATACCCTTGGTCTCTCAACAACCATCCTTCCAATCTCAGTTCCTTTAAATCAGCCTGGCACAGAATGAAAGCATCATGGCTGCTATCCAAGAAGCAGATATTAATCTACATGATATGGTGTTGGTGGCCACGAACCAGCTGCAGTGTGGTTTAGTAGGATACCTTTCTGTTCATGCAGATCATTGCATTCTGCCTAGGGGCCTGAATGACCAGATGGGTGTCATTAGTTACCCCTAATGCTTTAAGAAAGCCACCAGTCTGATGGAATTGATCATGTTGCTGTTGCTGTTGCTGTTCAATGCAAAAGTAGATGCAGGTGTTGTTCCTGCATTAAGAAAGAACTTATGTTTATATAGTGCCTTTCATGTCCTTAGGATATTCCAGAGCACTTCACAGCCAATTAATTACTTTTGAAGTGCAGTCAGTGTTTTGTAGCCAAATGCAGCAGCCAATTTGTGCACAGTAAGGTCCCATAGCAACAAATTAGGTAAAAGACCTGTTAATTTGTTTTGATTGAGAGATGAATGTTGGTCAGAACACTGAAAAAATACCCTGCTCTCCTTTGAAACTGTGCCTTGAGATATCCAGCTGAACAGGTAGTTGGGGCTTCAGTTTAACAATCCACTCCGAAAGACAGCACCTCTGACAATGCAGCACTTCCCCAGTAAATAACTGAAGTGTCAGCCTAGATTATGTACTCAACTTCTGGAATGAGGTTTGAATCCACAACCTTCTGAATCAGAGATGAGAATGCTACCACTTAGAAAACTGGCATTAGTCACTTATTTGATACATCTATGGATAACAAATTGGAACATCCCGGTGATGTTCCCTGTTCTAGTTTGGAAGGAGCCTGAGGATGAAGATTGAGGCAATCGTCACTCTGACGGCCATTAGCATTGCTGTCCCTGTGTTGGAGGTTGGCTGCAAGTCTCCTAGAAGCATCTCTGTAACTGCTTCCATCAACCATTGGCAGCTAGCTATGTCTTACCTCATGGGTAGCATCATGATGCTGCTCTGCTCTTGCTCATCCTCTTCCATTAAATCACTAATTTGATTTACCACATTCTATTTTTTTCAACATTGGTGATATCCTGCACTGTGGGCCTTCACTCAGGTATCTCATTAATAAAAATTGACTTGTTCAACTTTTATTCTAATCAGTCTGGATGCAGACACTAATTTGATTTATATTCTGTAAAATTAGCTAGATGCAAATTGAGATTGAGGAGTGGCCACGTGACAATTCAGAATTTTTCAGCTATTCTGTTCATACATACTGACTCATAAATAAGAACAGGAACCTTGCGGAAAAATTGGAATTTATCAAGTCTCGTTCATTTAAAAGGTGGTGGTCCTTTGCGGGTAATCAAAAATCAGGCAACAGGAGTTTTTTTAATTTGTTGCTGAGATAACGGGGGCAATTTCAAGCTAACCTGCCTGTCGGGGAACTGACGGGACCGGGTTCAACTCTGGTTTTATACCCCACCTGATTTTACTTTCCACTGAAGTCAATTGGAGCAATATTGGACGATGCGTAAAACTGGTGTTCCACCCAATCCCATGGATTTCCTGCCCGGCGAATTAGTTTAAAATTACCCCCAAGAATTCTTTCATTTGACTGACACATAAGGACTAGAAATGTTGAAATTCTCTATTTAGTGTAGTTACCGGATTATAACTAATTATTTTGCCTGAAGCTGCATGTTTAATGCTAGATTTTATTTCAATGATAACAATAGATTTTATCATCAAACTTCATATTTAGGATTAACTTTACACTTAGTTAATCCCATTTAAATAGTCGGATAAAGGAATATAGAACAGATATATAAAACAGAGAATATTGACTCCTAATTCTAATTATAGCATCAAACTATGATGCCCAGCCAAAGGTGATGGCAAGCTGCTTCCCAGTAAGGATGAAGGGAACCATGGTGGGGTGAATTAACCCAGACCCTCTTGCACACCTATCAGCAGCTGGTTTCAGAAAGGTATTAGGTGAGGCTTTGAGAGCAGATTTTGCACCAACAGGATAGGACAATAGTAGTTAGTACAAGGGGACCTAAAAAGAATGAGAAAAATCATTTTTGGAAGGGTAGCAGGTGGAGAGAGTTTACAGTTAAAGGGACTCAACAATAATTAACTAACGCTGACTTATTATCGAGCACTAAAGCATTCAATTCACAATTTCTTTTTCTTTCTGTTTCTGGTTGAATAATTGTTCCACATCTTTTGCCCTCCTGCCTCTCATAACTTGGACTACCATTGCCAAGAGCTCTTGCCAGTGCCACTCTGTGACAACTTGATAGGGGATACTGAAGTGAAATCTTTGCCAGCTCTCCCTTTCTGTCTACTTATTCTGGGCGCCGTGCTCAAGATGTTGGCTGATAACAGGAACTCAACATCTGAAAGGGGGGGTTGAATGTAAACAGCCATCTAAGCTGGAATTTTATATCCCTCAGCTCGGCAGTAACAGTGCAGGCGGTGGGGGGAGGGTCAAGATGGCAGGAGGGTTCGCTCACCCCCCATCTTAACTTGCCTGCATCCAGGCATAGTAAGGCCACCCTCTGCACAGGGGCGAGGACCAAATTTAAATGGTGAAGTAACGCCCTGATGATGTCATGGGGACGTGCACACCATTTTAACTGCGGGCACTTCTAAGACTGACACAGACTCGAGCTCACCAGCAAAAGCTGGAGGCAGGCAGGATCCTGGCCACAGGAGTCCCAAGAAAGTTCGATTGTTTTTTAATTTTTAGAAGTTCCTTGTGGGTCACGAAGCCTCACAATGATATCTTTGGCATTCCCTGCCCCAAGCTTCGCCCGCTCCCACTGCTTGTGGACTTTACCAATACCCCACCTTCCTCACTTACCTTGCCGGGGACCATTTTCCCGGTGATGGTTTGACCCGTACCCCCGATTTTTGACTCCAGCCCGCCAGTGGTGATGTCATTCCCGCCGGCTTCAAGGGATGGTCAGTATTGGAGTATGTTAATGAGGCCCGGGAGTTAAAATTTCTCGGGCCTCACACTCTGGGGGGCCAGACAAATCACCGCCCGCTTCGGTCCCACTATTTCCACCCCGAGTTAAAATGGGGGCTTTGGTTTTCCATTCTCTCGCACGGCTCACCTTCTCACAGCCATAGGTTCTAGTATTGGCAGAGGCCAAGAATCCAACCTGCCTGCCATATTAGATTCACCAGCTTGTTAGGAGGGTTGATTCAATCTGATGGGTGTAGCACCTTATGGGGATAATCAGTGTAATTACATTCATCATTACTCCTCCCCGGACAATGGCGACTTTATGCCCAATGTAGGCCTATGTGTTTGCGCTAATCCGAACACACCATGCTAGACAAACTGTTCTGACTTGAGGTGCTCCAATATGGCTGGGGTACAGAAATCAAACTATTTCAAGTAGCATGCATGTGCAAATATACATATTTAGCAAGTGTGAGGTCCTCAATTGAGTGAATTGGGTGCACCTCAGGTAGATGAAGTTGATCCTTTCCTGTTCCTAATGGTTGTTCTTCTTTAAAAAAAATTGAAATTGCCCCAGTTCTGATTGTGATCCTCAGTTGTAAAAGGGACATTACTTCACATGCCAGCTTTATCAAACAAGCCTTTAAACTATTTTTAAAAATATTTTAAAGTTAAAGCACGAGTAAACCCAGGTTTTGCCAGTTCTATAGGAAAACTGTGCAGACAAAGTCAGATATATGCCCATTTTAAAATATAATCCTTGCTCCTGCAGTTATTGTTTATGCACACATCCCAAGACGGGGGGGTGGGGGGGAAACAGATGTAAAGTGCCCACTGACATATTATCCACAGCTGAAAAGGACATTGTGAATAAGGCTGATTGCAGCAACAACTTTACCTAATAAGCTTTAGAGAGAAAAAAAACAATAAGGGAACTGAAAAAGATGGTTGGTGTTCTGCAGTTCAAACTGTAAAGGCACGGATTATTCTCTCATCTATTGACAAGTTTCTGCACGATTGTTTGCTAAACAAGCTAAACCCTAAAACACTGAAGCAATCCATTTTGCTTTGTTTTGTTAACGTGTTTTAGCACGGCATACGGTTTTCTTATAGAGCTCAACACATAAAAGAATGAATGCAATTTCTGTGTGCTGATCTCTAGCTTTTTTAAAAAAAAACGCTCATCGTGGTGGGTCTGGGTTTCACTGAAGATTGTGCAATGTTATTCCTTACATGGGGCACTAATGTAGGCAGCAGACATTGGCTTTTTGATAAGAATTGTGCAGGCTCTGATTGCCAGAAAAAACACTGAGCTGCAAATCTGGTTCTTGGTTATTTTTGCTGGACTGATGGGCTTCAGAGTGGGAATAAGATGAACTTGGCATCGCTGCTTTTTCTTCATCCAAATAAGAAAATGCCTAAGTTAATTAAATTTGTTCAAGAAGTTTTAAGTGACATAAATTATGATAGCGCATACTCTGATTTATTTAAGTGCAGAAGAAAAGCATATGGGGAGGTAAGGCATAATTGCATTTGGGTTTTAACTTTTTACGCATTCCTCTGGATGGTTCAATAGAAGGTGGCAAGAGTTCAGAGGTGAATTCTGTTAGGTGCTGGTGAATTGTGGAGGTTCCACAGAAGCCCTTAAATTCATTATTCATTATCTAGTGTTGCTGAATGGGCACATTCAAAACCTGATGCTTTAGAAGGAAAATTAAATTATCACTGCCTTACAATGTTTGAGCCTAGCAATGTTGAGAAATGACATGGGGATTTGTTGGATCAGTCTTCACAATGAGTTCTTACATATGGGTGTGAACACCAACAAGACAAATGAAGCCAGGAAAGTTCATTAAAATGTTTCTCATGCAATTCCATTCCAATTTAATTGAAAATGAGGGTTTTGTTTTCATTTGGCTTGTGTATAGAATGTTTTTAGCAACCATCGCTTCAAGTTTACATTGCGCTTATTCTGCTTTACATTGCTCACATCACCCACCATTCCTGAACAAAAGAATGGGTAAGTGACCTTCTTCCAAGGCGTTGCCAATGTATTCTTCACCCAGCTGCTATGGGGTGGGCATGCTTTACTCACATGTATCCTGTTCAGGTTCAGGGAGAAGCATTCTCTATTGTGCTTCTACTGATGGGACATCAATGTGGCAATGTCCACTGTTTCTATAAATCTATTGATCAGATGATCTTTTAAGTATTACAAATCTTGCACTAGTCTTCATTGCTGAAAATGCCAGCAGGCCCATAAGGATAAGGGGATGATAGCTTTACTGTCAACTAAATGAACCCCAGCTCTACCTTCCACTTGTACTTGTCGACCTCTGTTGGATGAGTTTTGGCCATTGATCTGAATCAAGAGGGAAAATTGACATTAACTGGCTCACCATCATTTGCATCATGCTTTGTGGTGGCCTGAAACCAAAGCACCATTGATAGGGCCCGTGGAGAGATCTGTGACACAAAATGTCCTGCCCTCCTACCTGAATGGAAAGGTGTAGTAATAAGCAGCCAACAAAAGAAAATTAGAAGATGTTGGTGATACATTCTTTTTCAACAATCTAAGCCTTGCGGCAATAAGAAAACAGGTTATATTTTGCTCTGTTTGCTAGCCTTAACGGAAAATGTTAGTGTCAGTATAAAGCAAGGAATATTTTGTGCCCACTTTTTTGGCTAAAGTTAACAAGTGGAGAAAAATATACCCATATATTGTTTTTCAGTAATATTACCTTTTTAAAATAAAGAAAAAGAACTTGTATTTAAATAGCACCTTTCATGACACACCAAAGAACTTCACAGGCAATGAAGTGCAGTCACTGTTGTAATGTGGAAAAACTCCACAGCCAATTTGCAAACAGCAAAGTTCCACAAACAGCATTGAAATAATGACCAGATAATCTGTTTTACTGGTGCTGGTTAAAGGATATTGTCAATGACACTGGGAGAACTCCCCTACTTTTACTTTGAATTGTCCTATGGGATCATTTACATGTACCTGAGAGGATAGTTGGGGCCTCAGCTTAACATCTCATCTGAAAGATAGCACCTCTGACAGTGCAGTACTCCCTCAATACTGCACTGAAGCATCAACTTAGACCATGTGCTCAAGTTGCTAGAGTGAGGCTTGAACCCACAACCTTCTGACTCAGAGGCAAGAGTGCTACCACTGAGCCAAGGTTGACACTTATATTTATCTTCAACAGGTTGTGTTTCATATGCAATGGGAGTATCAGTTAGTCGCTGAATGAATAATACTCGTGGAGAATCCATACACCTTTTTATTGAGATGTAAAAAACAAATCAGATTCGTGTATTAGCTTGGCTGAACCCTTTGCTTCAGAGACAAAAGATTGTGGGTTCAAGAAGAAAATCCAGGATTTGAGCATATACTCTGGACTGACACCCCAGTACCATAACGAGGAACTGCTGGATTGCTGGAGGTGCTTTCCTTCAGGTGACATGTTAAATTGAAACCCATCTGCCTGTTCAGGTGAAAGTTAAAGATCCATCGGACTATTCAAAGAATAGCAGGGAGTTCTCCTAACAACATTTTTCCCTCAACCAACACTACCAATAATAAATTAACTGGTCATTCATCTCATTGCTGTTTGTGGGACCTTCACTGTGTGCAAAATGGCTGCTGTGTTTGCCTACAGAGAAACAGTGACTGCACTTCAACAGTTATTCATATATATGAAGTGCTTTGGGACATCCGATGGAGATGATAAACACTTTATAAATGCAAGAATTTTTTTCTTTTGATAAAATTGTCCAAATATGGATATAGTGAAAAATGGTTTCAAAGCTGTTCTATTCCTTTTCATCAGAAACTCTAAGCTGTAAGTTTTTAAACTACTGAAAATAGAATTAGTATTTTATTTTCATTGATAATGAGTGTTATTATCTTGTATTTATTAAGGCAGATGGTGTCCCTTTAGGAGGTGTGGACAGGCTAGATTTCAATACTTTGTATCTGCCCAGCATTCTTCATTATGTTCCCCAATTTAGTAACTGTGCCAAAAATATTTTAGAACTGGTGCTCAGGCACAAGGAAATTATTGCAAAATCAGTTATTTTAATGCCTACTTAAGGAAAATGATCCCAATGCATAATTTATTTTATTGGCTGAAAAGGGATCTAAATCTTGGAGTGGTCATTCTTTTCCCCAGATTTTGCCTCAGTTGTAAACTTGTTCTGTCTTCCTTTTAGGTGTCCCATTGGTACGTATGATTCCACAACTGAAAGGACTGATCTGCTTCCAGGCCACTGCCAATGCCATTCCTGAGATGGCCTGTATGAAGTGACAATGTTTTTTATTCGTTCATGGCATGTGGGCGTCGCTGGCAAGACCAGCATTTATTGCCCATCCTTAATTGCCCTTGAGAAGGTGGTGGTGAGCCATCTTCTTGAACCGCTGCAGTCCATGTGGTGAAGGTTCTCTCACAGTGCTGTTAGGCAGGGAGTTCCAGGATTTTGACCCAGCGATGATGAAGGAACGGTGATATATTTCCAAGTTGGGATGGTGTGTGTCTTGGAGGGAAATGTGCAGGTTTGGGAGGTGCTGTCAAAGAAGCCTTGGCGAGTTGCTGCAGTGCATCCTGTGGTGGTACACACTGCAGTCGCGGTGCACTGGTGATGAAGGGAGTGAATGTTTAGGGTGGTGGATGGGGTACCAATCAAGCGGACTGCTTTGTCCTGGATGGTGTTGAGCTTCTTGAGTGTTGTTGGAGCTGCACTCATCCAGGCAAGTGGAGAGTATTCCATCACACTCCTGACTTGTGTCTTGTAGATGGCGGAAAGGCTTTGGGGAGTCAGGAGGTGAGTCACTCGCCGATTAATACCCAGCCTCTGACCTGCTCTTGTAGCCACAGTATTTATGTGGCTGGTCCAGTTAAATTTCTGGTCAATGGTGACCCCAGGCTTTTAACTTTTCTTCCCTCTCTGTGAGGGCGTGCTTCATCTTTGTGGCTCTTCCAAGTGTATAAAAAGCAGTTACAAATCTATGTCCAAGCCTTATGGGACCAACTTGTACAGTGTCACAGTGCTGCGGTTTTCACCACTCCAGTTAAATGAAATTCCCATCCGTTGATGGCCTCCCTGTTTTCATAAAGCACTTTCTGGCTGAGAGTGCAGACTGGCAGCCTGCTTCCAGGCTTCTGTCTACAATTGTCTTGAGCAGGTTACTTGAATGTGACACTTGTCTTTCTCTCCTTTCCCTTGGTAAGACATTCATTCTTGGTCTGCCCATCCCCCATTCAATAGGGCTGAAATCATAAACTTGGAATGCAGGCAGTGACAGGCATTAGCCCATGACTTGCTACTCTATTTTTTTAAAATTCATTCTCAAGATATGGGTGGCACTCGTAAGGCCAGCATTTATTGACCACCCCTGGTTACCCTTGAGAAGATGGTGTTGGGCCTTCTTCTTGAACTGCTGTAGTCCATGTGGTGAAGGTACTCCCACTGTGCTGTTAGGTAGGGAGTTTCAGGATTTTGATCCAGCGATGATGAAGGAATGGTGATACATGCCCAAGTCGGGATGGTGTGTGACTTGGAGGGGAACCTGGAGGTGATGATGTTCTCATGCACCTGCTGCCCTTGTCCTTCTATGTGGTGGAGGTTGTGGGTTTGTGAGGTACTGTCGAAGAAGCCTTGGCGAGTTACTGTAGTGCATTCTGTAGAAAGTACACACTGCAGCCACGGGACACTGGTGGTGGGGGAGTGGATGTTTATGGTGGTGGATGGGCTGCCGATTAAAGAGAATTACGCCACGGCATTCCCCAACTGGGAGAGTTATTCTTACTATGCTGATCACTTGTTTCTCCAACTAATTACTAAATATTTCTCAGTGGTTTCTTAGTTCATTTGGCCACAGCATTTCGTGCCCACTAATTAAGGTCTCCTTGATTCACTTTCCTGCTAAATATTACTTATAACTGATGTTTGTAACTAATGTTAGTCCCTTGATGTAATTTGCCAGAGCTATCAACATTGGCAGAATGGTTGCAGTGAGATTCACATTCAAAAAGAGTGAAAGGGATCACATACATGGAACTGAGTTCATTTTTAGGAATAAGATACATCAAAAATAGGTTACATTTTAAAACCAAAATAAACGAGACACGCTTCAAATGTGTAAAACTTGACAGGTCTTCAGTTATACTTAAAATGATGTTCCAGCAACCTGGGTGGCCTAAATCAGTTGGCACAGTAACCAGAGAAATAAGGAAACAGACAAATCTTCACAGTAATTGAAAGAAGTACAAATAATATTACTTTAGCATTCATATTTAGTTCTCCTTTAATAGATGAAGCCACAGTCAGGCTGAAAACTTGTTTTGTTTACATCAGTTAATGAGAAGCCAGCTTCTTTAATTACTTTATTCATTCTTCTTCATTTCGTTTGCTTTGTCTAACTGTGTTTCTTATACATAGTACACTATGGAAAAGTTCAATAATGATTAAGATCTTAACCAAACCTCTGACTTCAAGCTTAATTGCCACCTGGTGTGGAACTGAGCCATACAGACCAGGAAGGTCTCAGGCTCTATCACCATTCTGTGCTGAGTTAGCTGATCTCCTGCAGCATTGGCCTCAGCTCCTCTGGGCTGGTGCGGGGTCCGCACTCATAATTGCTGTCGAGAGACCCGTTCTGGAAAGTGCATATGTGTGGGCACTGAGAGAGGTCATGATCATGAGGCTGAGCTCTGGTGCCCTATGATCAAATAGCCTGCTGACACTAACTGTCCAGGCATACAACTGAAGTAGGGCCACTTGAGCGAGGTACAGGAGGTAGGTTAACAATCACAGATCCATTTCCCAGCACTGGACAGAATCTTATAGAGAGGAGGGGGAAGTGCTTTAAAGAGTCTTATTTTAATCATGTGCCGCAAAAAATTAGGTTCTACATTTGCAGGTTAACATTTTCAGAAGAGTGATTGATTGTGTGACGCAACATTCTGAAAATGGCCGTCCTCCAGATTTATTGCATCAAAAGTGAGGTGCATAGTTGTGTACTACTCTGTGAATTTTTGCCATTTTATTTTGGGCAAGTGATCAAAAGCCACTTGTCACATTCAGCATACCAGATTGCGAAAAGCAAAATGCAGTGTTCAATTTTCTGTTCAGTGCATATTTCAGTGAGCTTAGCTTAGCTTGGCTTGACTTCCTTATTAGTTTTCACCTCTAAACCTTACCGTAATCCACATTTCTACAACTTGTGCAGTTCCCACTGAGGTACCTCCGTGTAAAAAAAAAAGCTGCCTCTGCTAATGCTTCAGAAAATCAAAGAAGAAACAAATTGTTGTACTTAAAAAGTTTTAGCCTGTCATTCATTACCAGTTTGGTTTTAAGAAAATGACATCAATCAAGCAAAGAAATAGCTGTGTGTGTGTGTGGCCCAGTGACTTCATTCTCTTTATGGAATACACCCACCTGAGCACTGTCCAAACTAGATCTGTGCTTGGATTAAGGGGAACAGAAGCTGTTATGCAAACAGACACAGGCAGTTGCATAATGTTTAATGGAATTTAAGTGTTCTGTAGTCACCCTTTATGCTCTATTATCTGCTAACTAAATAAGCTAAGTCCGTTCAACCAGCCAGACCTACAAGACCAAAGGATGTCTTGAAAAGAAAATAGCAGTACCAGGAAACACACTGCAAGCAGTAAAATATGCATTGCCATTCAATTCTGGGAGTCTGGAAATGCTTTAAGCATTCATTCATTGCAACAAGCCTGCAGACTGTCACGTTCTTAGCTCTCTACTGGCCTCTAGAGGAAATATAGAAGAATTGTTAGTCACTGTGTAGTACAAAGTAATGTACCCTCAACCAGGATTAATACAAACCCAATAAAACATGTGGGGAATTTTTGTCATCCATAAAATTTTAAGGAGCATTAATTTAGAATTGTTTTATTACGTACCTTTAGGAACTGACTCATTCAATGTCTGTTACTTTACCCTTGACCCAGCTCTGTTGGGTTCATACTATCACCAGTACAAAACAGACTGATTGACAGGTCTGAATACAGGTCAGTATCAATGGAGGCTACAGTGGGGATGAGACAGATATTTTGAGAATGTGGCAGTCATTTCATTTAGTTTAGTGGTGCTGGTGGGATTTGTGACCACTTTTAGGGTAATCTACATTAAAACACAGAATCCAATAGTAAGCCACAACCCCAATTTGTGTAATAATCCATGTGGTAGTGAGTTGAACTATCCACATCATTTCCTTGTATAAAATGAATGAAATCATCTGCAGGAAGACTATATTTTGGATGTAAAATATTTTCTAATTTAGGAGGGCAGTTGAGACAGAAGAAGCAGCCTTGGACTACGGGGGTGATTGTAGATTCAGCACTTAACATGTCAAATCATTGTGGAGCAGCAATAAACAAACTGAATAGAATGCTGAATTATTTTGCTGGATGGGTAGAGTTGGAAGATGTCACATTAAAACTACAGCGCTCTGGTCAGACTGAACCTTGAGTATAATGTTCAGTTTTGACAGCCAAGACCAAGAAAGAATCCAAGCCATGGAGGCAGCACAGAGAAGAGCTATGATTTCTAGTACCTAATATCATATTGTCCGACAATCAATTTTAGGCTAAAATTAATAGATTTATTTACAAGTAAGAATGCACAGTAACAGTAAGACACAGTAAGAATACTTAAAAACAATTAAGATAGAATCAGTCTGGAAAGGGATTAAAATACCCTTTCTTGGACATATTTCTTAAGCAGTCTGATAATCTGCGAGGGTATTGGATGAAACAGACTGTTGTAGACTTCCTGATTCAGTGACATTTGTGGGTGATGTGATTCCTATGTCAACCCATGGGCTTCAAATGATCCATTCAGAACTGAACTGAAGATATTGGGAGAAGTCTCCAGTATATCTTCCGGACCCAAGGCTTCTGAATAAGGAATTGACCCTCAATCAAGTTCAAAGACACTGTGTAACCCACTGTGCATTGAATGACTTGACAAGCAGCTGTTCTCACCGCATCCAGATCTCACATATCTATTAATACTTTGACCATGTATAATTTGATTTGCATCTAGGGAAAAGTTTCTTATCTTGACTAATTTACAGGGCAAACAACTTAGGCTGTGCCTCACAAATAACTGGTTTCCAGTCTGTATTTTGAAGTTTGGGTCTGAAAGGCAGCTTTCATTTTAAGTCCTGTGGAAGTTTGCCATTTCCGTATTGGTGGTGGCATAAGGGAGCATGGCATTAATAGGGAACTTACTCACCTGAGAAAAAAAATCCCACCTGGAAATTCCTTGGCTCCAAAGTGAGCAGATCAAAGCAAACTTGCACATGTTCCAGCCTATATTCATACTGGAGTTATCTTGTTCCTGAGGAAGAATAAGAACATCTGGTCAACAGACACAGATCCCATGCACAATCCCACTCAATTTTCCTAATTAGAGGTGTCCATTGGAACAGGATAAGCTGGAGAAGAGAGATATATGTAGCTATCACAGCCTATTTACATCACTGTCTGCTACATTATCCTTGTCACAACAAAAAGAAAAGCAGCCACAATAAACATCAAAGGACTAATGACTATTGAGCAGAAAATAGAAGGCACATTAGCTTAGTGGTTATGTTACTGGACTAATAATCCAGAGAATGTAAGTTTAAATCCCAGTTCAAATGGCAGTTTGAGAATTTGAATTCAGTAAAAAAAATCTGGAAATAAAAAAGCTGGGTATCAGTTAAAAAAAAGTGACCGTGAAGGTATCATATTGTCATAACTGGTTCACTTATATCCTTTAGAGAAGGAAACCTGCTGCACTTACTCGGTCTGGCCTATATGTGACTCCAGCTCCACAACAACATGGTTGACTCTTGACTGTCCTCTGAAGTGGCCTAGCAAGGCACTCAGTTGCATCAAACCACTGCAAGGAACCTGCTGTGGTTCCCACCACCTAAGCAGGTCAACGAGGGATGGTAATAAATGCTAGTCTTGTCAGCGACACTCACATCCCAAGAATGAAAAAAAATGTCCTTCTTTGGGTATGTAAAGCCATTTTCCATAAAACACCACGGGATGAATTTTAATGGGGAGTCGGTAAGAGGGCAGGGGGATGGGGGGGATTTCCTGACAGGAAACCCGGAAGTATGGGTTTTCCAGAAGTCTTTACAATTTTGACGTAAGGACGTTTTTCAATTTTTTTCTGTAGGTTTCCCGCCGATCAGCCAGCCAGATTGACAGGCTGGCTGTCAGTTGGACAGGAGAACAGCCACGGAGTGGATGCCAGTAGGTAAGTCTTAGATCGGGGTTGCGGGGGTGGGGGGTCAGTCAGCGTCGGGGATCATCGGGGCAGGCAGTCATGGGGGGTGGGGAATCATCAGTGGGGGGGTCAGTCATCAGGGGCTCAGTTATGGGGAGGTCGGACATCATGGGAGGGGTCAGAGATTGTGGGGGGGTTGGAGATCGTCGGGCGATTGGTGATTGTGGGGGTTGTTCGGAGATCATGGTGGAGGGACAGAGATCGTGGGGAGGGTCATAGATCGTGGGGAGGGGGGTCGGGAATGAGGGGGGGAGTCGGCCGATCATGTGTGTGGAATTGTGGCAGGTAGGCTTGTTGGGCCTGGAGGAAATACTCCTGCTCCTCCTGGCCCACAAGTAGTGCAATAAATGCACTTATCTCATGATCCAGTCCTTCTCGTCACCTCTCACGTTGTATGAAGCAGAAGTCCCAGGAGTCCGAGCCCCCAGGAGTTAAAAATAAAAAACCTATTAAAATGGAGTCCTTCAGTCTCCTTAAAAGATTTTATTGGTCACCCGCACCCCCCCCCCCCCACCCCCGACCTGCCTCCATTAAAACCAGAAGTGGACGGGTTAGAGGAGAGTTGGGGTCGGGTTTTACTTTTTTACGATTTTTATCTTCCCACCAGCCTCCAACCCACCCATTCATGGGATTAAAATTTACCCCCATGTATCAGAGGTCTGTCATAGCATTAAACGTTAGAGTTTGAAAAAGAAGTGAATTATATTCCTGATCAGACTAAAGCTTCACATGATAACTGGCAAGTTAGTAGTTGTATTTGTCCAGTCCCTGGATATGTTTCCATGTTCTTTAATAGTCTCGGATGGTGGTTGTATTAGGTTCACGTCCAGACCTCTGACGTCAAAACTCAAAAACATGCGTATTTCTAAGACATAAGGCAATATTCAGTGCTGCAATAAGCCTGATATAAGGTGGACATTCAACTTCAAATATGATCACAACATCCTTTTGTGGCTTGGTTGGTAAAGACCGTGTCTAACTGAGACATGCAGACCAAAAGATTCCAGTTGTGAATGCTCATCTGTGCTGATCAAAGCCAAGTTGCAGTAAGGGTGCTTCAGTTGGCTTTAGATTAGGGAAGGGAAAAGTAGCCAATAGTTTCTGCTACTCAGTAAGGCCTGCTGGAAAATACACCAGGTGAGGGCAAAATTGGGCTCTGCTCTGTTGCTCTGTTTGCATGAGTAGCCTACCACCACTACTGTTAAGGCTCACACATGAATAATAGCTACTTGGACAAGTGGGCGAGTGGCACCTGTAGAATTGTACTCCAACAACGAGTTAACATCGCCACGAGAGGATGAGGAGTCAGTGAAAAGGGATCATCAATTTAAAATGATCACTAAGCGAGTGAGGAGAGAAGTTAGGAGAAACGTATTTATGCAAGAGAATTGTTGGAGCTTGGAATGCTTTGCCTCAGACAATGGTTGAGGCAGAGATTATTGCATCCTTAATGGAAAAATGGGTAAACATTTGAAGCAGAGGAAAATACAGGGTAATGAGAGAGAGCAGCACAGGAGGAATAATTTTAGATTGCTCTAGCAAAGAGCCGGCACAGACACAAAGGGCCAAATGGCCTTCTTGTGTGCTGTAAACTTCTAAAGGAGAAAGAATAGAAAATTGCTAAACAAAGAAATGTTAAAAATTCATTTAACTCAAATTTATATTTCTTTGCATGCAGTAAAGTGCTTTCTGAGCCATCGAACCATAGCACAATGTGCATAGTTAAGGAGGATTGAAAAATTGTGCCCAGAGCCTCTGCTATCTTCAGTCTGACTTTAGGGACAGTGACTAATCCACCTTGAGTTCTGCTAATTTTTTGAGATCTAATTCCTTTTTTATAGTTAGCTGTATCAATGATTCCATATCTTCCTCTAGTACATATTTGTTCTCACTTCCACCATCATTTGTAAAAATCGATGCAAAATATTTATTTAATGTCTCTGCCATCCCTTCATCCTCCACAATTAGACTCTCTCCTTCATTCGTCAGTGGTCCTGTCCTCTCTTTTTCTTTTCTTTTACTTTTTATGTGCTAATATAATATCCCTTACTATTTCCTTTTATATTACTGTATCTGTTAGCCTTTTTTCATATTCCCTTCTAACCCTTCTAATCTCCATTTTCAGCTACCTACTGCACTTTCTATATTTCTCATGATTTTGTTTAGTTTTGTTAGCCCTAACTATCATATGCTCTCTCTGCAAAACCTCAAACATACTTCTATCTCTGTTATTTTTTGACATTGCAAAGGTGTTGCCCCTGGATAAACTAAAGACCCACGAAGACTCACACATTACACTGCACACACATAGAATCATAAAATCATAGAAAGGTTACAGCACGGAAGGGGCCATTTGGCCCTTTGAGTCCACGCCGGCTCTATGCAAGAGCAATCCAGTTAGTCCCACAACCCCGCCCTTTCCCCGTAGCCCTGCAAATTTTTTCCTTTCAAGTACTTATTCAGTTCCCTTTTGAAGGCCATGATTGAATCTGCCTCCACCACTCCCTCGGGCAGTGCATTCCAGATCCTAGCCATTCGCTGGGTAAAAAGGGTTTCCTCTGTGTCTAACTTAAAAATGTAGGTAGTGTTAGCCTGAACTCCCACCAGCATCAAACTCTCACAAGAATCATACTTCACTTACTCACTTCACCCAATTATTAATTCTAGGGGAAAAAAATCGTGCCCAACACTCCCACGAGGCTGAACTCCCCCTAAGGCTGAGTTCCATACTCCACTGGTTGTTTGCAGTTTAAGATTGAGCTCTCGCTACTCAGCTCAAATTTATACTGTCTTAAATTGCACAATAGTCCAACTGCCACAGGAATCTTTTCTGTCTGGGCCGATATAGTGTCACCAGGCATGATCCCAATGCCACCCGGACAAACAATCACTAATAAGTGCCCCCCTTTTTCAAGGAGAACACCACTAATACAATTGGCCTAGCCAAATTAAAAATGCGTGCATAGAATTAAAATATAATCTGGTTTTCATTATTGATAAAACATGGCAATGTCTTGCGGTGCCCACCGGTCGAGGAATGCTTCAAGTGAACCAATGGGCACTCCAAGATCAGTCGGGCACGTACAAAGCCTTGGAAGAGTGGAAAGATGTCTCCAAATCCTGGACCTGTGGATGGAGACTTTT
This sequence comes from Heptranchias perlo, assembly GCF_035084215.1. Classification (NCBI taxonomy): domain Eukaryota; kingdom Metazoa; phylum Chordata; class Chondrichthyes; order Hexanchiformes; family Hexanchidae; genus Heptranchias; species Heptranchias perlo. Next base: position 78,850,591 of record NC_090328.1, read on the forward strand.
CCAACTGTCACAGGAAAAACTGCCAGTCAGAGATAAGCTCATCACATGTTTTTGTTTTAAAGCCAATTAATTACCTATTACCACCACAAACCAATTCACAGATAAACAATGTCAAACAGTGCCTAGTGTTGAGCAGCTAAAATTACGTAAATTTAAATAAATTTGAACTCAAAATATTTAAGTGAAATTTTTAGTACTCTAGTCTCGACATGGCATCCTAGTCTTAGAAAAGCACTAACTACTATTTCAGTGTGATGACTCCATTTCACACACTCTCTAGGGGAGATTTTTTTTGAGGCTGGGCCCAGGTGCACTGGATCACCTGAGCACAGCGAATATCAATTTAAATGGAAGAAAAATTGGGCAGGTTCCTTTACAGGTGTGTGCTCTGAGCTGCCCGATTTTCTGATATTTGCTGCACATGGGAGAACCGTGCACTCCTTCTATCCATATCATTCTTAGGAGAGAGATGTCCACAGCACCAAAGCCCTGCATGCAAATGGCTACTGGGAAATGGATATAAACTGAACTTTCTTCTCTCGTGTCTCTTCAGAGAGAGACGACTGTGTAGCCCCAGATATAACTCCAATGCTGCGTTTAAAACATTGGATTACTTGGGCACTTTGTAGACTTAAGTAAATTTTTTTTTAATGCTTTGAGAAAGTAAGATTCTATCAAACATGGGGGGTGAATTTCCTGGGGGGGAGGACTCACCCGCACGTCGGCCACAACTTTGCTGTTTATGTTGCTTTTGCTGGGTTTCCGCTGCATTTCCGCCGAAGTTACAGTGCCCGATCGGGAGAACTCCTGCAGAAAACCGACCATAGAAATGCTTGATATATGTTCATACTGATGACTCTATTTATATATTTGTTGTTTCTCTCCCACACCTCTAATTTTGTTCTTTCCCCCACCTCCCTGTAGGCCCCTGTCTCATTCCCAAACAAGAGAATGGTCAGTTGGTTCTCTCCCCGGCCCTTTACAGTGCTGCGCTAGAGCTAGCTGCTGGGATGTACACAAGATCTGCATGGCTGACTTACCCTCCATTGTTTTTAAATTATTATTTTCTCCTTTTCCCCTGGGAAAGCACCTCAAATCCACCTAATTCCCCAAGCATATACCAGCACTTTATCATTTTGCAGAATATCGGATGTAAACCCACATTCCCAGCACTCCACACTGCACATGTCAGTACACCAACAAGTTCTACCATCAGGGTCCGTAACAAATGTTATTTAAGTATTATCGTAGATTATATTGAATAACTTCATTTCTACATCAGCCATCTCCCATCGTCATTAGGTATGATCATCACAATTACAGATCATCATGTTACGCCTTTGTTTTTGCCAATGTGTTGATGTATACACTTTGGTTGCATGTTCTATTGAAAAGTAACCTTATAAATGTTATATTTTGCCCATATGAACAATACCCTTAAACACTACATGGGCCCTGAATTTCTGTGGGAGTTCTCCCAATCTCGTGCAAAAGTTATAGTGGGAGATTGGGACAACCTCCACAGGAATTCAGGGCCATGAATCTTAGCAGTGCAGATATTCAGTAGTTCAGACAAATTGCCATTTAAATATTGATAAAATCTGGATTAAAGAAATACATTGTAAGTGCAGTCTGAAATGCCAGGACCAGCAGTATATTATGACTTCTACTTGCAATCAAATGAGACTGGCTGGATAATGAACAACCATCAAAATGACTAACAGTCAGCTTCTTGAGTGCAAAAATAAATCACATCCCATAAGACCTCCTCATTATAACCTGATCTGCACTTTGGGAGTTTGGCACAGCTTCTCTTGGAAGTGGTTACAGAACTTGTGACAATTCTGCTACAGAAAACAAAGTCAGCACATTGTGACATCACCGCAGAGTGGATACGCATGGGTTATTCAGACAGCATTTATAATGTCTCTCTGCATAAAACTTTATTACTATTAAATAAGGGCCCCAGAAATCTGTGAGCCCTGATCCCAGTGATTACACCGGGATCGCGGCTATCTCAGCTCTCCAGTGCTACCCCCCCGTTCCCCCCCACAGTTTGTGAAGTCAGCAGGAAGACCCTTCATTTGCATGGGGTCGGAAGAGGGCACTTGCCATTACAGGCACATCTCCGGTGCCTGCTGACCCAATGCAGCCAGAAAATAAACCACCTGCTAGCCATTGGGGAGGTAGGGTCACCAGCCCTCCAGGATTGTCCTGGAGTCTCCAGGAATTAAAGATTAATCTCCAGGACACTGCTGTGAACAACCCAGGGGAAAATCATAGGGCATTAAAAAAAATGTTCGCTTTTCTTATTTGCGTTGAACGCTTTTGTTTATCAGCTATAAGAATATTGGAGATGGGGAAAATGGCTGTTTGACTGGGCGGTGCAGTTGGAGGTAGGAGGTTAAATGATGACACATCCAGGAATACGTCCAAACAGAGCTGGCAACCGTTAATGGAGGAGGTGTCCAGGCCTCCCCACCACTGAACCCCCAGCCATCTCCTTTTCAACCTCCTGTGTAAGGGGGCCAATCCATATTTTTGTCAAGCATAATGTTTTCTTATCATCAGGTGTCCTAACTGCTCCCCTCGCCTGCTCCCCTCAAGTCTTGCTGGGTTAGGTACAACAACAGCTGGATCCTGACTTCCATCACAAGCAATATGGCAGCTGATTTATGCAGTGAAGCTTCCCAGGTCAGCAACCAACACGTGTGCTGTCAACTCCTTCAGATACTGGGTCAAGGAAAGAAAGACCTGATCACTGGCACTAATAAATCTCTAAGATAAAAAGGCGAGTGAGTGGACCTCGTGGCATACTTTACAAAAACTACTTGAAGCCTCTAAGGAGAGCAGCAGCAAGTAATACTAACTATATTTGCAATCTGCTCATAATTTGTAATTGCAAGGTTTACATTTTATTTGCAATTAATATTAAAGAGAAAAAAGTCTCCTAAATAATCTATAAATCAAGAGGAGGTTAATCAGAATCCCAATAGGGATTTTAATTATTTGACCACTGAAATTCTTCTGCAATTTTTAGAACCAGTGAAATGACTATATAACAACTTGTATATTGTACATGAGTCTGCTAAATATTACACTGTAGGTTTTCAGGATCAAGGCTTGCCTTTTTAATGTGTTAATGTTAAGATTAGGCTATAACCAGGGGCTTAAAACTCTTTATTTATTCTCTTTCTCAGTTTGCAGCGTATATGTGTTCAGTTTTCTCTTGCTCAGAACTAATCCCAGGAGGCTGAACGCAGAGGAGATTGACAGAAATGAGCTGAGTGCAGGGTTTCTATCTACTTTCATTTAATATCCTTCCCAAGCTGCATTGTGTGAAAAAGCTAGCATGGTGCTACTCAAATAAGCTACACATGAGCAAGTGCGGACACGTTTAGAACCATACTCACAGTCAGAAGTAGTAAAGAGAAACTGAAAACCGCAAGAAATTATATACAAGTTAAAGCAGCGGTAGTTTTAATAAAATCAGGTTATATTATTTATTTATAAAAAGAAAAAGTAGATGCTGGAAATCTGAAATAAAAACAGACGTGCCAGGAATACACAGTAGGTCCATCAGCATCTGAAAAGTGGAATGATAGATGAACATTTCAGGTGAGGACCCAAACATGTCCAAAGGCAAAATCTTAACTTGTCTATTTTTTTATAGATACTGATGGATCTGCTCTGGTTTGCCAGCATTTTCTGTATATTATTTATTTTTTAAATATGTAATTTTTTTTTAGCATTGCTCTAGAGTATCTCAGATCCAACTCGTCCCACTCCTCTCCAGATCAGTTGGAATGACGTGTCAGCCCATCACATCTGTCTTTGTGCACAGACAGCCTTTGAAATGGGGTCAACCACTGCTGGGCAACTACATCCTTCTCACTCCATTCACATGAAAAATGGCAAGAGTAATTCACTTCAACTTTTTTCCATCATATTTTTAAAAAATTCTTTCCTATGATTTTTGGTGAGGGGTGCAAGTGCTGGATAATGGGACACTTTCCATTTCAGGCACTCAATCGAGCATGGGAAGATCAGACATATTGGGCTCAATTTTGAAATGGTGGCGGGTTGGCTGTGGTGGGGGTGGGGGTGAAGGTGTGCGTGGCAAACCTGAATTTTAAAAAATTACCTATCCGACGCGATCTCGATGTAATTGAGGGTGATTAAAGTTGTTTCCGGGTTTCGCGCCCGGCAGCCAGTCTGATTGACAGGCTGCTGAGCCCAATACCCGGAAACAACTTTAATCACCATCAATTACAGGAGCTGCAACGCTGGGGTGGGGGGCTGCTGGGAGGAGAGAAAGAGAGAGAGAGAGAGAGAGACGTCATCCAGCGCTGGTAGAGAGTGGAGGGCGCTGAAGATCAGGGGGGGAGGGGGGAAGATTGGGGGGGAAAGGGGAGATCGGAGAGGGAGACATCAGGAGCTGAGAGGGTCATCGAAGAGGGAGACATCAGGGGGAGAGGGGGACATCAGAGAGGGGGACATCGGAGCAGGGTAGAAAGGTAGGTTTATTTTGTTTTTTAACTTTGTGCAATGTTTTTTTATTTAATTTATTTTGTTTATTTTTCCACCAGGCGTGAAATGGAAACCGTGGGAAAGCCACCCAAATGAGGTACATTTGGTTCTTTAACTATCATCCCTCCGGCTTTAATTGCCGGCAGGACTTCCGCATTCGGGAAGCCCGCGCGCACAGGCGCGTCTGTGGGAAACCCGGAAGTCAGCGGGTTGGAGCCGGCTTCCTCGCCCGCTCAGGATTTTCCTGATTTTCACAGCCCCCCCACCTCAACGCACCCACAATTTCCTTTGAAAATCGGGTCCATTATGGCTAGATGCAGAGTAAAGCTGGTTGGACTCTGCCCCAACAGTGTGCCTCAGTCCCAACCTCAGAAAAGCACCCCCGACAGCACCAGTATGACAGTTTACCATTTGCTGAGTGAAATTACCAATTAGGGCCAAATTAGGGGCAATCTGTGGTGAGGGCCATGGTCACTACAAACGGGGTTAAGATTGCCTAAACTCAGATAAATAAATATAAATAATGGATATTCTGGCAGTGTTCTCATTCAGGGACTCAAATAATTAAAAACGCTAGTGAATTATCATGGCATAATACCCCAAGGCAAATTCCATGACTTTATAACCTAGCGTGACAAGTATTATTATGCCCAAAAATAATGTCATTTTTTTTTAAAGAGAGCTGCATTGACTCCGGAGGTCACTCCCAGACAAATATTATTTTTGATTTCTACTGTTGAATAGAGGAAACAGTTTTATTTAATTTTGCCAGGTATATTTTTGCACTGACAGTTGGGACAATCCATATTTCTGACATACTCAGTTTTAATAGGAGTGCTGAGATTGGCACAAGAATGATGCATGGCTGTTCTCATGCTTCTCCCTCCCTAAAAGAAGAAAAAACACTTTATTATGAAGCAATTGTCCCTTTAAGGAAAATTACTCCTTTATTAGTGAATTTTTAGGTATGGTTCAGTTTCCTTGGAAGACAAGCCAGAATCCTTTGCAATCTTAGATAATGGGTGATGTTGATGGGTGATGAAGTGCTTATCATAATATAGAATTTTGTTATTTAAAAGGAAGGCCTGAAAGATCTTTCCACAACATTCATTTCTGTCTTTCCTGATGTCTTTGTAACATCTCACCCACAGCACATGGTAGAACCTGACAGTCCATCACAAAAAGATTGGTTGGCATTGTATTAAAATTGAGACTACTTTGACATCAGGTAATTAATAAAAACACTAACCATTTTAAACAGTGCTATTGAAACACACGGTTGCCATGCTGTGAGTGGAGCATTAGCATGAAAGACTCCACTTGCAAACAGTGCATGAAGAGTCTGTGTGTTTCAGCTTTGCCCACACAGTGTGAAGCCACTGCAGCATTATACGGACCTCACTTGGGTTTGGCACTGGTCCAGTTTGTAAATTAATCTGTTTGGGTTGTATTTCCAAACCACTAAAGATCATACACCATTTAAACTTTTTTACACAGCCCCAGAGTTTACAAATGTTACTGGTGTTTTATTTTGATAGTTTTGATATTTTAATTTTGTTCCCATAGTATAAATTCATATATGCCTATTTCATTCTCCTGGCTTAGGCTGAACTCAAACTGATATGAATCAGCCACTTGGAGGGAATCCTACACCTTAGGATTTTAGTGCGTTTGGTAGTCTTCTGAATTTCTTGCCACTTTGGTAATAATGAGCAACCAAAACCACTTTGCACCAGTGCAAAAAAGGTAGTAAAAATGCAGCCATAGTTTATTACTTATGACTTGAATTAGCGTTTTCAGCTATAATGAACTCATGCAAAGTTTGTAGCTAATTTTTGTAATTATAGTACTGCAGTGTTCTTAAAAAGGATTAAAATCATTTACCTTGTCTGCCTTAAGCTAACATGTATCAAGCGATCATTGTACGTTCACTGGTTTGATTTTAGTCTGCTCAGGTTAATAGAGTCAACTGTGGTATTGTAACTTCCCACGAGGATTTTGACTCATAAAACCTAACAGCCGGGTTTTTCCGCTTTGACTGGATGGGAATTCTGCTTGCCTCAGTGGTCCATCCCTGACCCTGGCTGATGAATGTGGTATACTCCCAGCAGGAATCTTGCCGCTGTCAGGGACCCTGCCCCAGGAGAGGACGGAAGATTGCTGACCAGTTTCCCCACTGAAGGCGTGTAAAAACATATCGAAAAATTACATTTCACATGGCTGGGGAGTTGAATTGATCAGCCCACATTGCTAGAGAGCAAATTACAGGAAATATGTGGGCCCTGAATTTGCTGCCAAAAATAATGGCGAGTTTAATGTGCCCGCTGTTATTAATATGTAAATCGGCCAGCAATGCGCGGCGAGGAAGAGATACCCTGTGAATTGCGAGTTGCCACAAGTTGCTGGTCGATTGGTGCTGCCCCCCACCACCCCCGTGTTAGCCTCGCAAAAACGGCAGCTCGCCCTCACCCTCCCATGCGTTTCGTGAAGTTGCTGCATTTGCACATTAATTGTCCATTAAACTCACCGCAGAAAGTTAGGGCTGGAACTTAACAGTATAAGTACTGTTTTAATGATGAGATTTATGTTCCTGTGATGCCAAACAACCGCTCCACCTCAGAAAGAGAACAGTTTAAACTGTGGAATCTCATTCCTACAGGTAGTAAATTGTTGTTAGACATTTTAAAATTTAACATTTAATTTTTTTTTTCTTCTTATTTTTCCTCTGTCTCTTTTTTCTCTCTCTATCCAATCTTTCTTACCCCTCTCTTTGTGTACCTGATTTGACTAATTCGCCCTCTTTCTCCATCATTCCTGTTTCTTTCTCAATCGTTACATCTCATTGGTTAAAAGGTGATGGACTGTTAGTCACATTGTTCTCTAAAGGTCCAAGATGCCCCGTTATCAGCTCGCACTTCCAGGGCAAAAAATTTAAGCTGAAGGGTGAGGGTAGAAGTCTGACTAACAGGGAATGCTGCAAGACGCCTCGCTCCAGCAAAATCTGGGACAATGTTTCAAAAAAATTGAATTGCACGTGGCTGAGGAGTTGAATTGATCAGCCCACGTTGCCACAGCTCAAATGATGGGAAATACATGGACATCACGGTCCCATCGTTTGCACTCCTTTTGAATGCTCCCCTCCCATATTGACATATTCCACATCTCCTATCATTTCTGACAAAAATGCCCGAAATATCATGGAGAACAAAGGGCAAGCGGAGCATCTCCCAAAGAATTCCTCACCCAGGATCAGATTCTGTGGAAAGTTAGAGATAAAAAGGAAATCTGTGAAAACTGGGAATCTAAAATAAAAACACTGGAAATGAACAGCAGGTCAGTCAGCATCTGAAAGAGAAAAGTTAGGTAAACAAATCTGGTGGGATCCTTCATCAGTCCCACTTGAAACATTACTCCATTATATAGTGGTCACAGACCACCAAACCGTCCAGTGGTGTCATCCTATCATGGATAAGGAGATGAAATGAAACCCCTACACATAGTAACAAAATACAATTAACCACAACAACAGCACACAGAAATACAAGGGAATGCACAATTCCCATTTAACCAGCCAAAGGGCTCAGGTAAGCAAGTTGAATGTGTGCAGAATGAAATAAAGCACCTGGATATTTAAGTAGTGCTCCAAATAATGTGGGTATTTGAAGGTAAGATGACACTGACAGTGAGTTAAAGCCCCACTATGATATTGCTATCATGATGGGAGATTTTGTGGATAAGAAATCTTGATAATGTCACATTTAAAGAAAATTTCAATATGGGAAGGAAAACTTCCATTTATATGTGTTTCATCACATTATATATATAAAATTTACTTTGAAGTTCATGGAGTGTTGTTATGTAGGCAATGCATTTTACATTAGGAACTCCCTAACAGCACTGTGGGAGAACCTTCACCACACGGACTGCAGCAGTTCAAGAAGGCAGCTCAACAGTACCTTCTCAAGGGCAATTAGGGATGGGCAATAAATGCCAGCCTCAGCACCGACGCCCACATCCCATGAACGAATAATAATAAAAAAATCCCACAAACAGAAATGGGATGAATAACCAATTAATCCATTTTTGGTGAGGTTAGTTGAGGGAGGGTCATCAGAAGTTCCTGTTCTTCAGTGTAATGGCATCTTTAATATTCTTCTGAACTGGGAAATAAGCCCCCTTTTAACATCTCAAAAATCACCACCAGCTGCATTTACATAGTACCTTTAATTTAGAAAAAACTCCTAAGGTGCTTCAGAGACAAAATCAGATGCCGTGCTAAAGAAAGAGATATGAGGAAGGGTAACTCAAAGCTTAGTCAAAAGTGTAGGATAAACTTGATTTCCAGTGATTCTTGAACCTGGACTATAGTCAGTCAAAGAAAGTCACACTCACAGTAGTTTGGTTAATCAAAAGTGATTATTTATTGATTTAAAAAGTTCACACAATCATGAAGCAAATCAAGCAATACATATAACCTTACTCTACCTGTTATTTAAACAATTCACGCAAACAGCAAGCCAATCAAGTAATACGTACAACTTTTAAAACAATCCTGGCAACCTCAAGGCCAAAGAGTGATCAGCTTTTGACGTTTCTGCTTTTGTAGTTGGCCACCTTCCCTCCACACCGTTCACCTGAGGAAGGAGGAAGCCTCCGAAAGCTTGTGGAATTTAAAATAAATTTGTTGGACTATAACTTGGTGTTGTAAAATTGTTTACAATTGTCAACCCCAGTCCATCACCGGCATCGCCACATCAGACCTTCCCTTTAGGCCAGCATCATTAAGCTCCACCTTACTACAGTGTCTGTTCTTGTTGCGAGGTCTTCTTTTTATATCATTTTTGACCAATGGGATGTAGGATTGGGGGAAAGGTGTCATTTATTTTGACTAATCATTCCCTTGTTTGCTAGGCTTCATCCATTAATAAGCCTCAATGATTGACAGTTAACTCAGTCAAAAACCAGGTGCAAATATTTCAGTTGTTGTTTAGACAATTGGAGCAGTGTAGGCCTCTCTTATCTGTGTGTAGACTCTCTCATGGCCTTGCATGTCTCCAATATGTCCTGTTTTGCTCTATAATTCTAATTGCCTCAGCAGTCTTTTTCTTTAACAACTTTGTGTGTCTTTGCATGGTATCGCTCCTGTGGTATGCGACTCCTCTTTCTTATCAGTTATTTTCACAAGCAAAAGCATATTCCATTGTTGTTTCTGCAGTTTTAAATTGATGCTGTTCAAATGTAATATCCAAAAGGGCAAGTTAACCCTTTCTTTCAAATGTAGTTTCCAAATGTCCAGATGTTTTGAATTCACAATATTCTAGGGGTTTTAACTGCTATCCTACAAAAGAGGTGGGTTTTAAGGAGGGTCTTAAAAGACTAAAGGGAGGGGTTTAGTGAGGGAATTCCAGTGGAGTGGAAGATAGCAAATGTAATACTGCTATTCAAGAAAGGAGGGAGAGAGAAAACAGGGAACTACAGGCCAGTTAGCCTAACATCAATCATCTGGAAAATGCTGGAATCCATTATTAAGGACGTGGTAACAGGGCACTTAGAAAATCATAATATGATTAGGCAGAGTCAACATGGTTTTATGAAAGGGAAATCGTGTTTGACAAATTTATTAGAGTTTTTTGAGGATGTAACTAGCAGGGTAGATAAAGGTGAACCAATGGATGTAGTATATTTGGATTTTCAAAAGGCATTCGATAAGGTGCCACACAAAAGGTTGTTACACAGGATAAGGGCTCATGGGGTTGGGGGTAATATATTAGCATGGATAGAGGAGTGATTAATGGACAGAAAACAGAGAGTAGGAATAAATGGGTGATTTTCAGGTTGACAGGCTGTAACTAGTGGAGTATTTTTTTATTCGTTCACGGGATGTGGGCGTCGCTGGCGAGGCCAGCATTTATTGCCCATCCCTAATTGCCCTTGAGAAGGTGGTGGTGAGCCGCCTTCTTGAACCGCTGCAGTCCGTGTGGTGACGGTTCTCCCACAGTGCTGTTAGGAAGGGAGTTCCAGGATTTTGACCCAGCGACAATGAAGGAACGGCGATATATTTCCAAGTCGGGATGGTGTGTGACTTGGAGGGGAACGTGCAGGTGGTGTTGTTCCCATGTGCCTGCTGCTCTTGTCCTTCTAGGTGGTAGAGGTTGCGGGTTTGGGAGGTGCTGTCGAAGAAGTCTTGGAGAGTTTCTGCAGTGCATCCTGTGGATGGTACACACTGCAGCCACAGTGCGCCGGTGGTGAAGGGAGTGAATGTTTAGGGTGGTGGATGGGGTGCCAATCAAGCGGGCTGCTTTATCTTGGATGGTGTCGAGCTTCTTGAGTGTTGTTGGAGCTGCACTCATCCAAGCAAGTGGAGAGTATTCCATCACACTCCTGACTTGTGCCTTGTAGATGGTGGAAAGGCTTTGTGGAGTCAGGAGGTGAGTCACTCGCCGCAGAATACCCAGCCTCTGACCTGCTCTTGTAGCCACGGTATTTATATGGCTGGTCCAGTTAAGTTTCTGGTCAATGGTGACCCCCAGGATGTTGATGGTGGGGGTTTCGGCGATGGTAATGCCGTTGAATGTCAAGGGGAGGTGGTTAGACTTTCTCTTGTTGGAGATGGTCATTGCCTGGCACTTATCTGGCACGAATGTTACTTGCCACTCATCAGCCCAAGCCTGGATGTTGTCCAGGTCTTGCTGCATGTGGGCTCGGACTGCTTCATTATTTGAGGGGTTGCGAATGGAACTGAACACTGTGCAGTCATCACTGTGCATGAAGCAGCTGAAGATGGTTGGGCCTAGGACACTGCCCTGAGCAACACCTGCAGCAATGTCCTGGGGCTGAGATGATTGGCCTCCAACAACCACTACCATCTTCCTTTGTGCTAGGTATGACTCCAGCCACTGGAGAGTTTTCCCCCTGATTCCCATTGACTTCAATTTTACGAGGGCTCCTTGGTGCCACACTCGGTCAAATGCTGCCTTGATGTCAAGGGCAGTCACTCTCACCTCACAGTGCTGCAAGGATCAGTGCTTGGGCCTCAGCTATTTACAAACTATATTAAAGACTTAGATGAAGGGACCAAGTGTAATGTATCCAAGTTTGCTAACAATGCAAAACTAGGTGGGAAAGTAATCTTCCAATCTACTGGAATTCCCTCACTAAACCCCTCCCTTTAGTCTTTTAGACCCTCCTTAAAACCCACCTCTTTTGTAGGATAGCAGTTAAAACCCCTAGAATATTGTGAATTCAAAACATCTGGACATTTGGACACTACATTTGAAAGAAAGGGTTAACTTGCCCTTTTGGATATTACATTTGAACAGCATCAATTTAAAACTGCAGAAACAACAATGGAATATGCTTTTGCATGTGAAAATAACTGATAAGAAAGAGAAGGAATCACATACCACAGGAGCGATACCATGCAAAGACACACAAAGTTGTTAAAGAAAAAGAGGACACAAAGGGCTCAATTTTCGAACAGAACTGGGAAGGGGGAGGTGCAGGTAGGCTTGTTGGGCCTGGGTTCTCAGCCTCCCGGGGTTGAAATGGGGAATTAGTTAAAAATGGAGGCCTGAGGCCTCCTTGAAAGGTTTTAAGGCCCAACCTGCCTCCTGGGAGTGGGTTGGCCACCCATCCCTCGTCCTGCCCCAGTGAAAACCGAAAATGGGCGGTTTGGGGGCGGGTCTGAAATGGTAGCAATTTTCAATGCCCCCCGCCCCCAACCCACCTGTTTTTTACTTTTAAAATCGAGCCCAGAGGGTCTGCAAAGGGATATAGACGGGTTAAGTGGGTGGGCATGAAAGTGGTAGATGGAGTATAATGTGGGGAAATGTGAGGTTATTCACTTTGGTGGGAAGAATAGAAAAACAATATTTTTTAAATGGTGAGAAACTATTAAATGTTGGTGTTCAGAGGGATTTGGGTGTCCTTGTACATGAAACACAGAAAGTTAACATGCAGGTACAGCAAGTAATTAGGAAAGCAAATGGTATGTTGGCCTTTATTGCAAGGGGGTTGGAGTACAAGATTCATTAGATTGATTCCTGGGATAAGAGGGTTGTCCCATGAAGAAAGATTGAGTAGAATGGGCCTATACTCTCTCGAGTTTAGAAGAATGAGAGGTGATCTCATTGAAACATGTAAGATTCTGAAAGGGCTTGACAGCTGCTTCCCCTGGCAGGAGAGTCTAGAACTAGGGGGCATAATCTCAGGATAAGGGGTCGGCTATTTAGGACTGAGATGAGGAGAAATTTCCTCTCTCAGAGGAACCCTGTTCCCCAGATGGCTGTGGATGCTCATTTGTTGATTATATTCAAGACTGAGATCGATAGATTTTTGGACTCTAGAGGAATCAAGGGATCTGGGGATCGAGCGGGAAAATGGAGCTGAGATCGAAGATCAGCCATGATCTTATTGAATGGCGGAGCAGGCTCGGGGGGCAGTATTGCCTACTCCTGCTCCTATTTCTTATGTTCTTATGTTCCAGATCATATTTAAAGGATAGCACCTCCAACAATTAGTACTTTCCCCGGTGTGGGGATTGAATCACAATTTTTGGACTTAGAAGTGACAATGCTATCAAGACAACACTAGCAAACTGATAAGCTTGACTTTGTTTGGATTTTCCCCTTTACTGGTATGGCATTGCATTTCTGTTAAGGTTAAGCTGTTTCACTTATAAACAACGTAGCTAATTCCATGATCCTATGCTCCCAGCAGGGAAATACACTCGCAGGGAGCGTGCATTGTCATCACAACTACAACGTTATAGTCCTAACTCCAACCGATACTCCCTTCAAAAGTATCTTCCCCACTGAGAGCATGAGATTGTGAAATTAACGCTCACATCTGATACTAAGTATTCCAGCAAAGATGAGCTGTCTCTATAGGCCGAATCATAATCACTCATTAATGACTCAGTCACATAACAACATCCTCAATATGGCTTAGGAACCTGTTTTTAAAAGCTGACAATACGTTAATGCACAATTACATGTTTAGGATTTTCTCAAGTGATGTGTTAACAACCTAATGTCTGATTTGCAAGATTTTTCTATTTGGAACAAGTAGATTCTGCTGATGTGACAACTGATACTTTTCATTCAAAATGTTATCTTGCTTGTTAATTTTGTAGCATTTCTGGGTGGCTGGGGTCAGTTGAATCCGTTTTATTTAGAACGACAAGTGTTTACAGCATGGAAGGAGGCCATTCGGTCCATCATGATTTTGCTAGAGTAATCAAAAATGAATCTAATCCCACTGCCTTGTTCTCTTCCCACAGCCCGCGATGTTCCTCTGCTTCAAATATTTATTCAATTTTCTCTTAAAAGATGCAATAGTCTTTGTCTCAACCCCTCCTTGTGGCAAAACATTCCATGCTTTAACAACTTGTTGTGTAAAGAAATTTCTCCTATCCTCTCTCTTCACTCTCAGTGACAATTTTAAATTGATGATCCCTTCTCACTGACTCCCTAACCAGAGAAAATAGTATTTCTCTATTCACTCAAACAAATTTTTTAAAACTGCTATTAACCTCCCCTTAGCCTTCTCTACTCCAATGGAAATAGTCCCAATATCTCAAGTCTCTTCCTATAAATATAGTTACCCATCCCTGGTATCATCCTGGTGAATCTATGCTGTACAGTCTTTACGGTTTTAATGTTCTTTCTATAATGTGGTGCCCAAATCAGCACACAGTACTCTAACTCTCTAACTGTGGTTTAACCTTTGCCTTGTACAACTTTATCATTATTTCTTTACTCTTGTACTTTATGCCTTTATTTATAAAACCCAAACTGCTGTTTACTTTCTTATGGCTTTATCTACTTGCACTTGCATTTTCAGATAATTATGTATTTGAACCCAATGTTTTTCCATGGAGTATATACTCCCATACCTATTTCTCCTCCCAAAATATATTATCTAATATCCCCACATTAAATTGTGTCTTTCACCTGTTTGCCCAATCCGCTAGCCTATGAACTTTTGGAGTCTTTTACAATCCTCCTTCTGGTTATCAAACATCCTACTTTTGTGTTGTCAGCAGAATTTGATATCATGCTCCCTACGGCCAAGTCCAAATCATTTATATATACCAAGACCACAAATGGTCCCAGCACTGACCTCTAGGATACACCACTTCCAACCCGAGCAGCACCCATTAACCCAAAGCTTTTGTTTCCTCTTTGTCAATCCGACTTTCTATCCATGCTGCTACATTTCCTCTTAGACCATGCACCTGAATTTTTGTATTTATAGGTTGTATCTCTGTGCATCTGAGAAGGAACACAGAAACAAGACCAGTGAAGAAAGGGTTAATTTAAAGGAAGCCAATCTTAGATGGACTGTAGCATTATTTGAGTAATGAGAGAAGTTCTAGATCACAAGTCCTGAATCTGGACAGGATATATAAGCATAAGCTGTTTAGTGACAGACCCTTTAGTAACAGTGGACATTCTGGACAGCAGACAGGGGCGGGGGAGAGGGTAAATTCAGCGCGATTCCGGCAAAAGGTCTGCAATTTTTGCACCCCCATGTAAGTTCCCCTACAAATTGCACACCAGGGATGTCATAGCTTCTTAAATATGCCCCTGTTGTGTCACAGACTGACTTTGGGGTCATGTCTAGGAGTGTTCCAGGGCAACGTTGGGAATTCTGCCCAGCTCTGCCCCTTTGGTGACAGAAGTTTTTTTGAAGTGCACTGGCCTGATTCCTGTGCCTAACTGGGGATCAGGCAAAGCTTTGATGCTCCCTGTAGCTGAATAGCTTGACATCAGTTACTGTCTAAATTCACATATGAAAATTAGTCACTTGAGTGAGATACAGGGAGAGGTCAACATCAATAGAATCACACCTCAACACGAGTTAATGCCTACAGGAGAGGAGGGGAAAAACTGGAGGAGCAGAAAAACAGTAACTAATGAATTATGTAACCCTCTATAGTGTGTTTTAAATCAATCAGCAATAAAGATTAATTAAAATTTAAAAGAAAGTATAGGAGGTTTTGTTTTATTGTGCAGAACAAAATTGCTCATTAGAGGATTTTAATGTACATATGACTCCTTTAAAAAGCAAAGAAGGCACCTGCTAATAAACTGACGGCTTTCTCCTGTCCTTACGTCCGGTACACATAGTCTTTTGTACAATGTGCTTTTTCAGATTCCAGGCCTTAGTTATCTCTCATTCTCTGTAATCCCACTACTCAACTGGAATTAGCATTTGATCAAAACCATATAAAAAGAAAAACCCTTCCCCCACCCTTCCACCCCCAAGTGAGGGATTTGTGGGCACTCATCTCCCCTTTCCCACAGCTAGCCGAACTGGCCTGACCACTTCTGCCGCTAGCCACTGTTCTTTAACTGTTGCCAATTAACATTGGCTTTACCCTTTCAGCAGATTAAAAGGAAGTCTAGAGCTAAAGGAATCTTTGAACAACTGAAGGAAACTTCACTTTGAAACAGACCGAGGTAAAAGTACAAGAGCTGCAAACCTGATTAATCTGCACTTAGCTCTGACACAAATTACTCAGAGCCCCAGTAAACACTGACTTCAAATGCTAGTACTTGGATTCCGAATGGAAAGCCAGTATCCACATAAATAAGGATACCTCTGAGATATTAATCCTTTCTTAGGTCATTCTGTGTCATGACATACACTTCTTGTCTCTGTGCAGTCCTGTCATTTTTACCAGATCCCAGCGGAGAATGGATACCAGTATGAGGTATTCCAATAAAACTCTGCTTACCCCTTTAGTTAAATGAAAACAAACATTTGATATACCTAAAACAACAAAGGCCAGAGGTATAGAGAAGAGAATGTTTGCGCGATTGGCAGGGTCTTGAATCTTCATAGTCATAGTCTGCAGCTTTTTACAGTGCCTCAAGCTTAAAATGGATGACCCACAGGTGGAAGAAAGATTGGAAGTCAGGTCAAGAGCAACTTTAGATTTTGTAATAAATGACTTTCTTGTTGGCATAAGAGCATAATCTCACTTTCAAAAAGAGAATTTCATGTTCATAAGGCCTCAGATATGTTACAGTTGAACTTTGTGGAAGATATCACTCCAAGGCTTTAATTCCTATTATATGTAACAATCAGACAAGAGTCATTTTTTCCCTAGTGCATTTTGGTGAACTGAATAGGGTTTTGTTTAAAAACAATATATATAGAAATGTGTGAATCAGTACCAAGCTCCCCCCAGTGAGTAAACTAGTTAAATGTAAGGAACCTTACAACACCAGGTTATAGTCCAACAGTTTTATTTGAAAATCACAAGCTTTCGGAGGCTTTCTCCTTCGTCAGGTGAGTGACGAAGGAGAAAGCCTCCGAAAGCTTGTGATTTTCAAATAAAACTGTTGGACTTTAACCTGGTGTTGTAAGATTCCTTACATTTGTACACCCCAGTCCATCACTGGCATCTCCACATCATAAACTAGTTAAGGCAGTGAATAGCTGAGCGATATAGACCAGGAAAGTCCCATGTTCAATCCCCAGTCTGTCCTGAGTTAGTTGATCTCAGCTGGGGAGTGGTAGGCTGACACTATCATTACTTTCTATGCCATGGACTAAGGAGGCGAAAAACAACCCCACCATCGAATAACCTGCCAACACTCACCGTCTAGGTTCCTTCATGAAGAGTGGCCACTTGGATGAGGTAATGGAGGGTAATGGGCTCCTGTGGAATTGTATCTCTGTTTAAAACCACACCTTCTGGAAAGAAGAAGGGGAGGAAATGGGTGGAAAGGAAAGAGTAGAAAAAAATTAAATCATCGTTTGAAAAACGAGTCAGAGAGGAAGGGAGAAAATGGGAAGAAATTGAAAGAAAATGCACACAGGTCCCCTTCTTGTTAAAAAGCACTAAACTAATAAATAGGCAGGTCGTCAAAATAGAAGTTATGATTCTCACTGCAAACACCAGCTTGTATATAAAGCCATCTAGGAGTTGTAAAAACTTCTCCTTTAAATAATATATTTAAAAGTAGTACTTATATCGAATTACCGCACTCTCAGCGATCCTTTTCCATGGATTAAAATGGAACAAGGCACAAGTCAGTTAAGTGTATGTAGAATGTAAATACTGTTAATACACTTATTTTTTTATTGTCCCAAACACACAGACATGACCATTTATTTGATGTCTTGTTAACATCATCCATGTTGTTATGACAAGTTCTAATTTCAATAAACATTAAGTAAAAGTATTTTTAACAGTGGATTATGAATTACTTTGCTCCCCAGTGAGCTGTGGAATTTTGCTTTCACAAAATATCAAAGACTGTTGAAAGAAGCCACACCTCACATTTTTTGGCATTAATATTGCTTCCAAAAGGAGTGTTATGTCTTCTTGCGTTTTAGTTTCCATATCACTTCAAACATTGCTTCAATAATATGACTAAAAAAAGCTATAATAGAAATATGGAAATATCATTATAATACTGTTTACATTTTCCATAAGTGCAAATCTATCATGTGTTCCATAGCCTTCAGACATTAGCAAAGAAGGAGTTTAAAAATATTAACTCTTTATTCATCTTGCTTTCTTCAATCCCTCCGCCCCCCATAATTTTTTCCCCTTCCGACCCTCCCCAGCTGTCCTGAAAGCATTGGCTTCTTGTTGGAGTGCAGTTCCACAGCCACTAGCACCTTTCCAGCACCTTTTCCAAGTTTTCATTCTTATTTGCGAGGCTTGACTGAATGTCAGCAGGCTGTTAATTGTATCCATGTGATTTATATCAATTAGTGTTAATTGTATTCAGGTAGTGCATGTCAATTGGGAACTCTCATATCCATTTATAAGGGAGCTGATCTAGTGTATGGGGGGGTGTAGTGTTGATCTCTGTGTATGAGGGCTTGGAAGCAACTGAAGACCAGGCTCTAGTATTCTATCCTTCACCACCTGGCTATCCAATTTGTAACACAGGCCCAGAGTTCATCAGAGCTGAGCTCATCATAGCCTCACCTACCCTACACACATGAACACTTCCAGGAGGTGCCAGTGGACAGAGAGTCCTGGCTAAATTTCCTCTAACTAGCTGAGGCCAATTATAGTGCCCTTGCCACTGCCTTACCTACGTTTAGTACAGCCCAAGGTCAAACTTGGAGCCTTTCTGGACTGTATGGCTCATTTCCAGACTGGGTACTATATTTACCAACCAAGCTATTGGAGCAAACTCAACTCCGAACAACTGGCAAAAAGAAGCAAACCTTATGCCCATGAGTACAATGGACTGTGATCGCTTATTTATTTCCAGGTCAAATTGAAGGTATATACTGCTTGGGTGCGATTTTTCTCTTTGGAGTGGAGTAGTGGAGAGGCCAATCCAACTCTGCCCTGACCCCAACTTATGTCCCTGGGTCAGTGCTCATTTGGTATGCGAGGGAGGCTCCTCCCATTGCCAAGAGCAAGCCCAGAAGTGCCAAAGAGGAGAATGAGGCAGTGCTGCAGCAAGACAACCGCTGAAGCAGCCAAAGAGACAGTTAGGGGTGTTAAAGGAGTAGAAGAGCCCCGAAAAGGAAGAAACCGCAAGGCTTTGTATTCTTTGGTCCATACTTCATGGGGGCCATCTTGGAGAGAGAGGAGGCCTTTACTGGGCCCTGTGCTTTCATTTACAAAATTTGGGGCTTTACCACTGCTACATTGGGCCTACTGCCACCTTTCACTCGACAGTCCTGGGGAGTGGTGGTAAAAGGGGCGAATAGGAGGAAAATGAACCCGGAAGTCAGGTCCTGCATCCCTGCCGGCATTTACTTGCGGTGGGCAGGGATGGCTGGTGGGGATGGGGGATGGAAATGGAGCTCATGGCAAGGAGGTGGCAATTTTGCCCTGGTTTCCGCTACTATCCAGATAGAGGTCTTTAAAATGATGAAAGGTTCGATAGTGTAGATGTAGAGAAGATGTTTCCACTTGTGGGGGAGTCTAAAACAAGGGGCCATAAATATAAGATAGTAACTAATAAATCCAATAAGGAATTCAGGAGAAACTTCTTTATTCAGAGAGTGGTTAGAATGTGGAACTCGCTACCACATGGAGTGGTTGAGGCCAATAGCATAGATAGATTAAAGGGGAAGCTAGATAATTACATAAGGGAAAAAAGAATAGGATATATTAATAGAGTGAGATGAAGTAAGGTGGGAGGAGGCTCATGTGGAACATAAACACCGGCGTAGACTTGCTGGGCCCAATGGCCTGTTTCTGTGCTGTAAATACTAGGTAATTCTATGTAATACGTAAAGAATCACAGTGGAAAATCCAGCCCCTTGTGTCATGTTGTTTCTCCATTGACAGTCATGACAAGGAATTTAAATCATTCACTCATCCTTTACTTCATTGATCATCTGCATAGCAGAGTTTATGCTAAGAATGCCAAAAAATGTATACATTTAAATTCTGTAACTATCTGCTGGTTAAATAAGCTAGTTCCAGATTTTATTGGATTTAACCTTAAATTGAAATGTTTATTTCAGGAATTAAAAAAATATTCTCCCAATTATTTTAATATCAGAAGTTTTGCTCCTTAATAATGTAGGGTGCACACTACCTCAGCAATAGTAAGAGAGCAGTCACTGACTGAAAGGGTGGTAGAGGCAGAAACCGGCAACTCATTTAAAAAGTACCTGGATGTACACCTGAAGTGCCGTAACCAACGAGGCTGCGGACCGAGTGCTGGAAAGTGGGATTAGGCTGGGTGGCTCATTTTTGGCCGGCGCGGACACGATGGGCCGAATAGCCTCCTTCTGTGCTGTAAATTTTCTATGATTCTATGATATTGCAACCCAGTAATCATGGGGAGTGGGCCGCTATTGATTCAATACCACAAAATCTCGAAACTAGATCCATTATGCTAATCAGAAAGGATCAAATCCAAATTGACAATTGTGTATTACGGTTTAAAAAAATAAGAAACTGGGTAATACACTAAGTTAATACTGAAAGGGTTTGTTTCCTAATTGGGTTCTCCCAGCATGGAGCAGCACACAAAAGGCTGGGAAATTGTGGGCTCGCAGCGCCTGATTTTCTATCCGTTTATTTAAATGGACACAAAACTGAGCAAAGTGGGTCCTTGATTTCCTGACCAGCACTTCCTGTGAATGAGTGTCTGATCGGGGAATCAGTCCTACTGTCTATTCACTTTTTTCATAAGAAGTGTTCAATTTTCAACCCATATACACAGTAATCAATTGGATTTCATACTTTCAGAATAGGAGAATAGGTTTAGTTTCAAAGAGGTTGATTATATTTTTAGCTTATGAAAGCGAGGGATGTTAGGGCTAGGAAATTAACACTTTTCCATTTCAGGCAACCAGTATTAGCAACAAGCACTGCCAGATGAAATATAACATATGTTAGATGTGGAGCAAAGTTCATTCTATTCCACTTCAATGTGCCTCAGCCCAACCTCTAAAGAGCATCCCCATCTCAACCCATTATCCTGGATTAGATTCAAACCCAGATTTTAGAGGTAAAAAAATAATGTGCTAACCTACTTCACCATCCATGCTGCTTGTTTGTGTTCCATGCTCCATCCATATGCGAGTAGCCAATTTGGATTTGATTCTTCTCAATTAGAATAAAGTGCTGCCACATTGGGAACTTATAGCAACATGCTTGTTCAAGTATGGGCCATGTAAATGTATCTGAGTCTATTGAACTGTGAAAGATTTGGCACTTGAAATGCTAATAATATAGTAAAGCATTAACAAAGTGATTGGAGTTATTACTATTCCATTAGAAATCAGTAACATTTTTCTTTCCATATATCCAAGATATAATAATTAAGAAAATAAGAAAACATGGAATGAGAAAAGGCTATTTAGCTTTTTTTTTATTCGTTCACGGGATGTGGGCGTCGCTGGCGAGGCCAGCATTTATTGCCCATCCCTAATTGCCCTTGAGAAGGTGGTGGTGAGCCGCCTTCTTGAACCGCTGCAGTCCGTGTGGTGACGGTTCTCCCACAGTGCTGTTAGGAAGGGAGTTCCAGGATTTTGACCCAGCGATAATGAAGGAACGGCGATATATTTCCAAGTCGGGATGGTGTGTGACTTGGAGGGGAACGTGCAGGTGGTGTTGTTCCCATGTACCTGCTGCTCTTGTCCTTCTAGGTGGTAGAGGTTGCGGGTTTGGGAGGTGCTGTCGAAGAAGCCTTGGCGAGTTGCTGCAGTGCATTCTGTGGATGGTGCACACTGCAGCCACAGTGCGCCGGTGGTGAAGGGAGTGAATGTTTAGGGTGGTGGATGGGGTGCCAATCAAGCGGGCTGCTTTATCTTGCATGGTGTCGAGCTTCTTGAGTGTTGTTGGAGCTGCACTCATCCAGGCAAGTGGAGAGTATTCCATCACACTCCTGACTTGTGCCTTGTAGATGGTGGAAAGGCTTTGGGGAGTCAGGAGGTGAGTTCATCAACCTTATTCCTTCCACAGGCCATTTGCAATTGGTTCTATCTAGGACTCTACCAATCTATTGAATAATTTGAGGAAAGTTATTGCAAAAACTTCTCCCGACCCCTCTCCCAAAGATAAATTGAACACAATTTCAGAATATTTATCTAACCTCAAATCCTACATTATTCATTTGTGACCAGTTGATTTCATTGACAAGACATTTCCACAGTTCCAACAGCTCAGGAACCAAAATATTCTACACAAGATTTGACCCTTCCTATATCATTGCCACATTGTCCTTAAGGCACCTCAGGGGCTCGATTTTCGCACCCACGATTGGGTGCATTGGTGGCGGGAGAGCTACAAAAATCGGCGATTCCCGGGGCAGGTCGGAAGCCCGGCTCCAACCCGCCCACTTCCAGGTTTCCCACTGACGCGCTCAAATGCGCGTGCAGCCCCCGCATGTGGGACTCCCGCCGGCAATTAAAGCCAGCGGGGTGCCACTTAAGGTATTGATTTAGGTATTTCAGGTCGTTTAGAGACCTGATTAACTTGCTATTTTAGGAGGGGTGGGATTTTGCAAACAACTGGGACTGTTTCCCGTACTGGGGGAAACACTCCCAGTTGAAATGGACGTGTTGCAGCCATCAGCCTGTGGCAGTTGCAAAGGTCCATTTGACAGGTGGGGGGGGAGACCCTCACTCATTGCAGGAGGCCAATCTGTCACTTGGGACAAAGTTTGGCCTCCACCACCCTCCTCCTAACAATAAAATTCACCAACTTGCACACTTACCCCGGTGTCCAGAGACATGTACCTACCTTGCGGACCCCCTCAGATGTACATCTTTCAGGTGGGGGCCGCCGTAGCTGCAGTCATGGCCTCCTCAGAAGGCGAACAGCATCACCAGCCTCGCCGGCCATGCCGTCCATCTCTAACACAGCACAGCAACACAGTGCTGTGACACATCCACCTGCACAGCAGGAGGGAGGGCAACCGCAGAGAGAGATGCGTCGCACAGGGCACTACCCTCGACACAGGGTCCACAGACGGAGGCTCAGCTTCCTGGACCTCTCTGAGCAGCAGTGCACACGGAGGCTCAGAGTCACTCGACATGTAGTCGTGGACATCTGCAGCCTCCTTCATGCCGAGCTGCTCCCGGCTGGCCCAAGCAGCATCTTCTTACCTGTCGCTGTCAAAGTCACCACTGCCCTCAACAACTTCTCCTCCGCATCCTTCCAGGGTGCCACCGGGGACATTGCTGACGTCTCTCAGTCGTCTGCACAAAAGAGCCCTGCAAATACACCTGCACCCACTCTGCAGTGACACAATGGGTGGCATCAGTTGTGGGTCTTCATTGTGATCCTCAGGAAAGGGCATTATTGCACAAACCAGACAAGATTCACAAAGACGTGGCAGTAGTGGTGCCAATATAATATGTAATGTGAGTTGATCAGAAATTAAATATAAGTAAAAACCATGACAAACCCTCAAACACCCTTGTGCATCCCCTTCATGTTCACAACACGTTTGCCTTACGCTTCCTACTGCACATATGTGATGCATGGCCTGTGGTTGCAGCACAGGTAGTGGCAGGTTGAGTGAGGCTGACTGTGAAAGAGATGCACGAGAGGGTGAGTTTGAGATGGAGCCATGAGATTGTATGAGGATTGGGTTGAGTGGTAGTGGCGGGATGAGTACTGGCGAGGTGAGTATGTGCAGGTAAGATGAGGATGAGCTTTGAGTGGGTGTGAGGAGTGATGTGACAGAGCAGTGTTGGCAGTACAGAAGGAGATGTGTGGTGGGGGCGGTGATGTGGCAGTTGGAGTGTAGGGGAATGAGTAAGTGTACTCACTTTGGCTGACCTTCTTAGGTCATTGGAGCGCCTCCTGCACTGTATGCAGGTGCGCGATATGTTGGTGGTGCAGGTGACCTCCTCTGCCACCTCGAGCCAGGCCTTCTTGGTGGCAGAGGCAGGCCACTTCCTCCCGCCCGCCGGGGGGAAGATCTCTGTCCTCCCCCTCCTCCTCACCCCATCCAATAAGAGCTGGAGTGAGGCATCATTAACCTGGGAGCAGCCTTCCCCCTGGGCTGCTCCATGCTGTAATTTTTCCTATTTCTTGCAGCATCAGTCAGTGGAGGACTGCCCCTTTAAATAGAGCTCCTCCAGCTGACAGACCTTACTGCGCATGCGCAGTCCGCCCGACGTGCAGCTCAGCAGCAGGGAACCCAGAAGAAGAGGTCAGTCGATCCAATCAGCCTGCGATTGCGCGCGAAGCAGTCTGATTTCACCGGGCGCGTTACCCACGCGCCCAATCGACCCCCCGCCGCGAACCCGCCGCCATGGTAATATCTGGCCCCAGGTGTAATTCACAGGTGTGCTCTATGACTGCATGAAGTGAATCCTCTAGTAATTATTTTTGCTTTTGATGTTTAATGTTTTTAAGTAAAATACTATGTCCTGTTTTTTATTATTATGGCATACACAAGAAATATTTCTGATACATTTTGGACATGAGTGGGTGGACTAAATATCAGTTCAACAGGTGTCACCATGCACCCTCTGCATACAGGATAATGAACAACCTTGCAATAGGATACCACAGTTTATTTAATCTCTACCATACTAAAGGTTTTAGTGTCAACTCCCTGATGTCGTCTGCAGGGATCTGAGACATCTTTATATGAAAGTAAATGGACAATGGTTGACAGCCTCCATGGATAACTGAGAGTATAGAACTATGCCACACACCAAACACACATGCATACGTATACAGACACACACACATGCACACAGCTATGTTAAACAATAAATCTACATGGGTAGGAAAACTTCTGTAGGGGACTTTATTTCCAAATTTCTCCCCTCCGCTTCTGGAAGAGTTTACTCCTTGCTTGGATACTCTGTCCTCTGGTACCTTACCCAAATGGCCATTCTTTATACATGAGCATAGATAGTTTTGCTACCATAGAGGGCACAAGGTGAGCCTCACTCAACATCTATAACTGTGTACTTTTCAACAGGCTGAGGCCAATTGTAGCATCCCAACCCCATGTCGAGATTAGTTAACTCAATGCAGATTGGCTCGACCACTGTCTATAATAATATTATTCACAGAGGACCTAATGTTTTGACTCCAAAAGGTTATTAATAGATTTCTTTCTCCTGACAGTTGAGGCCTGCTTTTTTGGTTAAAGGTTACTTTTAATCTTTTTGATTTCAGAACTAGGGCTTGCTTTCAGCAAAATTCTAATCAAATTTATTATATTATGACAAAAGTATATTAGCAATTCATTTAGAAAGAACATAGTCATTACAAGCAGGACAATTTATAGGATTAATTATGTACTGGGTTAACAAAGTCCCTAGATTCAGATCTAGCTCAGGCTGATGGGTTGAGTCTCTGTGATATTGGATGGCATATTAAATGAAATTAATTTGGTCATTCTCAACCAAATTTTTAGTTTTCATGGGTCTACAGCAAATATCTACCCATAATTCAGCACCAAATTGGTATTCTCTCTTATTGATCCTGTAAGGATGATTGATGTAGAAAATGAAATAATTCACACTAGTGCGATGGAGAAGGGTGGCAAGCATTCTTCTGACGCTGAAATGAAGGGGCAGAGTGGAGGAACCTTTGTTCTGCATCTAACACAAGCTATACCTTACATGGCAACACTTAATGCTGCCTAAAGTAGAAAAAATGTTCCATTCCCCAGCACTGACATCACTCATTTCGACAAGGACAAAAAAAAAGTCACCAACGTTTTTTTGAAAAGCAACATTTCTTTTGACTCTCTCACTAACTCCACAGTGTTGGGAATGATTGTACATTCTGTAGAATATCCCAGGTTTAAAACAATGAAATCCACGGAATAAGCTTCAAAGCTTAAATGACTCTGGTGCCAAAACGCTAAATTGTTTATACTTTAAAGTATGATAGAGAATAACAAATAGGTATGAGAGGCTGCAAGCTGTAACAAAATCTCAGCATTTAGGTGATATGAATGAACTGCTTGAGCTTCACTGCCGCAGGTCATTACATCATGAGAATCTCTTGGTTGCGTTACTCTCTTGCATTTTCTCTGCTAGCTGTCCATTATTTTAAACATACCGTACATGTACTTTTAGCAGAAATGTGTAAACAGCTGCCAGGGAAACTGCACTAGTCAAGGTTACAGTGAATGAAGCCAGGAAATTGGAGCTTTTAGTCTGGGCGTGGGGTGTGGGAAAGAAACTAAACACCTGGAACAGACTTATATCAGCCATTTTATACTGGTCACCCCTGGGATCTGCCTTATCTTTCCACAAGAACATTAATGGAGAACTGAAAAAAATAATCACAATAGGGATAATCCAATACAGAGCAACAAATCTAAAATTGACATTGATTCTTACCCAGCATTAAAAAACTGACTGTTTTAGGTCTTAAATGTTTTATTTTTTATACAGGTTCAAATTTTTTACACACAACATTCCTTATGTCAGTTAGTTTTAGTCAGGAACCGTATTAAATCCAAATTTTGACAGCTTTGATTGTTTTGGCTTTAACTTGCTAAACTAAAGAGTTGCTCAGAGGGTGGCCTGCTGACTGCGGCACACTAAAGTGTTAGAATTTCAGCTAAGGAAACTGAGCACAAATCCCAGTCTCAGTTGACCTTCACTCTCAGGCTTCCCTAGGATTTGGATTTGTCAGTTTCAGCAAGATAAATTAATTTAGTCAGTGGTGGCAGGAAGGTGTAGTGATCGGGGAAAAGATCCCTTCCTATAGCACTCATGAACACCTACTGGTGTTAAGCAAGAAGCAGCACTGGACAGCATCCGGGAGTGGACAATCATCCCCTCTTCACACTGGAGGACGGTAAGAATGGAGTGGGATTACTTGATAGTGCCGGCTGGAGGTCCAATCCATTTTGAGGGCGGGGCCTCATTACCATGCCACCAATGAGCAGCGGACACCCTGCTGGCTCCATGCCGGCGCAATATCAGGCAGCCCAGAGGTGAACCTTGTTGGCAGATAGGTAGGTCCGGAAGTGCCAATCGCCGAGTGAGAGGAGGCTCGGGTGGCAGAAGCCCACATTATTATTGTGGAGCCTAGAGAGATAGTCCTGCTCTTCCAGGCCCCACAAAAATAATTTTAAAACTTACCTTTTTGGTCCTTTTTGGCTGTACCACTAGATAAAACTGGGCAGTAATCAGGGTCCTATATATGGCAAAGGACTCTGAATTGCATATTAAAAGAGCCTACTGCCTGAAACAGGGGGCGCTCCGGCTGCCCAGCAGTAGGCCCCTTTCAGGATGGCATCGGCAAGATCGGAAGTAGGAGCAAGAGGTAAGTTCTTCTTCACGATTTCCAGGATGCTACCACTCCATTTCCGCCCAGCAGAGCCACTGAAAATCTCACCCTATAAATTACTAATCTTGAATGTGCCATCAACAGGGGAAGACGAAGGGAGGGGAGGGGTTTCACAGAATAGAGATTACAGTAAATGAAGGAAAGTCACCCTGCTCATTCTTGCACATCTCCTTGCATCTAGTTGCAGATCAGCACTGATAGGTCTGATAGTAAGTCACCTGTCCAGCCTTTTAGCTGGGATATGTTGCATGCTTCAGGAATACCTCTAGAAAATGGGGAAACAAGATATAAAATAGCTTGTAAGCCAAGTTACATTATAAGTAGTCTCATTAACCGTGGTATGAAGTTGTTTTGTGTGATAGTGGAGTTATTTGGTTTGTGTAATGATTTTTGCTTCATAATGATAGCTATTGAGGTAACCTTGCCACAAGAATTTGCTTACGCTTTTACCTCTTCACTCCACATACACGCATGATAGCTGCATTTAATACCATTGGTTTGTATTTGCACAGTAAGTTATATATAAGTGAATAAATCAGTGGACTATTTGAGCATAGGCAGTAGGGAAGGTATACTCAGCTGCTTGATGATGGAAGTTAGAAAAGGATATTAAAAGTTTGTGTCTTCTTGCCTGACTCTTTCCTGGATTTTGACCAATTTCCCTTTTTAGGATTTGTATTTCCATTATAATATCATATTTGTTTGTCTATTGTTATCATTATTGCCAGGAATTCCCTCGTAACTTCTCCCGCTCCACCACCGTAACTTTGATGGAAGTTTAAGTGTGTAAACGAAGTTTCTGTTGAACTTCTGCCAAAATTAAGATGGCGGAGCGGGAGAAACTCTGAGGAAATTCCCAGCGGGTGTAAAACTACATATGGAGGAAATATTTCTTGATTCCCTCCCTAATTGGATAGTGATGACAATTTGTTTGCAATAAACTAATGATTGGGACTTGCCATTTGTCTCCTGTTGGATAATGTGGGTAATAGCTACCTCAGCAGTTGCATTGCTCCTGTGCCCAGTGTTTTTCCTTTCCTTCTATTAATTCACAGCTCATGTGATTTGAATCATAACTGTTTCATTCAGCCTCAGGGGAATTAATAGCCATGCAAAAAGAATCCTTAGAAACTTGAACAGGCTTAGGCTTGATATTACATTATTTCACTTTTCAAGCTCTTAAACTGAAGTGGAACTTGGTGGGTGGTCAATTGGTAAATGATCTATTCGATTCAATCTGTGGAGATTATAATCCTGATCAGAAAACAATGTGAATGTGTTGACTCAGTTGATAATGGCTGTGATGGTTTAACAATTCAAACATGAGATGAGGAAAAAACTTTACTCTTGACTCAATTTACTTAATGCCAACTGGAGAACCGCTAATGTAATACCATTATTCAAGAAGGGGAGTAGGGAAAAACCGGGGAACTACAGGCCAGTGAGCCTAACATCAGTGGTAGGAAAATTATTGGAAAAAATTCTGAAGGACAAAATTAGTCTCCACTTGGAGAAGCAAGGATTAATCAGGAATAGTCAACATGGCTTTGTCAAGGGAAGATCATGTCTGACTAATTTGATTGAATTTTTTGAGGGGGTGACTAGGCATGTGGATGAGGGTAACGCAGTGGATGTGGTATACATGGATTTCAGTAAGGCCTTCGATAAAGTCCCCCACAGGAGACTGGTCAAGAAGGTACGAGCCCATGGAATCCAGGGTGCCTTGGCACTTTGGATACAAAACTGGCTTAGTGGCAGAAGGCAGAGGGTGATGGTCGAAGGTTGTTTTTGTGACTGGAAGCCTGTGGCCAGTGGGGTACCACAGGGATCGGTGTTGGGTCCCTTGCTGTTTGTGGTCTACATTATTGACTTGGATATGAATGTAAAAGGTATGATCAGTAAGTTCGCTGATGATACAAAAATTGGTAGGGTGGTAAATAGCGAGGAGGATAGCCTCAGTCTGCAGGACGATATAGATGGGTTGGTCAGATGGGCGGAACAGTGGCAAATGGAATTTAACCCGGAAAAGTGCGAGGTGATGCACTTTGGAGGGACTAACAAGGCAAGGGAATACACAATGAATGGGAGGACCCTAGGCAAGACAGAGGGTCAGAGGGATCTTGGTGTGCAAGTTCACAGATCCCTGAAGGCGGCGGAACAGGTAGATAAGGTGGTAAAGAAGGCATATGGGATACTTGCCTTTATTAGCCGAGGCATAGAATATAAGAGCAAGGAGGTTATGATGGAGCTGTATAAAACACTGGTTAGGCCACAGCTGGAGTACTGTGTGCAGTTCTGGTCGCCACACTACAGGAAGGATGTGATCGCTTTGGAGAGGGTGCAGAGGAGATTCACCAGGATGTTACCAGGGCTGGAGCGCTTCAGCTATGAAGAGAGACTGGGAAGATTGGGTTTGTTTTCCTTGGAGCAGAGGAGGCTGAGGGGGGACATGATTGAGGTGTACAAAATTATGAGGGGAACAGATAGGATGGATACTAAGGAGCTTTTTCCCTTCGTTGAGGGTTCTATAACAAGGGGACATAGATTCAAGGTAAAAGGCGGGAGGTTTAGAGGGGATTTGAGAAAGAACTTTTTCACCCAGAGGGTGGTTGGAGTCTGGAACTCACTGCCTGAAAGGGTTGTGGAGGCAGGAACCCTCACAACATTCAAGAAGCATTTGGATGAGCACTTGAAATGCCATAGCGTACAAGGCTACGGACCAAATGCTGGAATATGGGATTAGAGTAGACAGGGCTGATGGCCGGCGCGGACACGATGGGCCGAAGGGCCTCTATCCGTGCTGTATAACTCTATGACTCTATGACTCTATGACTCTATGATGAGCTAATTAACCTGCAAACTGCTTAATAGGTGGCTGTTAGATGATATAAAAAAAAATCAATGAAAGCCTGCAGAGATATAAAAAGGACAAAGAAATGCGTAAAGAGGAGAGAAGGTGTGGGATTGTTACCAGACGGTGTGCCAATAGGGATCTTCTGAGCTAAAATGTTCAGAAAAAAGGAGGAGCTGTGGAGGGTTGCCGGGCAGGTCGGGCTGCTCAAGAGGTGTTCTGTGTGCTCCTGCTTTGAGAGACATTTGTGTTGACATAGGCTCTTCGTCTCAAGGAAGAACATACTAGCCAACCACAGATGGCATCACAATGAGATATGAATGCCTAACTGACCATCATGTTGGAAGTTTCTTCATAAGCATCCCAATCATAACATATGCTTACACAACACTGCATGTTAAGATGCCATCAATTGCTACTTCAAGCTCTGGCAAAGTTGTCTGGGAATGACCCTCTCAGGGTTTGGGTCAGCAGAAGAACAGATACCGAGCTGTACCATGTGCTGTAAGGACATCTGTGTGTACCCTACACAGTATAGAGCTTGCTCATGTACAGGGACAGTAACAGTCAGCTGTGACGGGAAACTTGATTGCACCTTCTTGCAGGCATGTAGCAGTGTTGGTCTATTGGATGGTGCTGTAGATTGGCATCTCATGAGCATCTCATGCAGCACCATTTTACCTTCAGCAGCCATCAATGGGTTTCACCATTATTTGTCTGCAGACTTATGCCTGCATCTCAAGATTGTTTTTCCTTCATCTGCCACTTCTTAATGCCATGTCCTTCGGCCTTGACAAAGGCCAGTGATGGGTTCAGATGTCTTTTTATGCTCTCCAGAAGCTTTCTAAATTTTTGTCCCCCTTCCCTGTGACACACACCTTTAATTGTCTCCATCCCTTTAAATGAGGTGGAATGAGGCGGGCCAAGTGGAGCAAGTGTCAATGGGGGAACATTTAGGGAACAGCGATCATAGTATCATAAGGTTTAGAATAGCTATGGAAAAGGACATGAACCACTCTAAAGTAAAAATACTCAATTGGAGAAGGGCCAATTTCAGTGGGATGAGAACAGATCTGGCCTGGGTAAATTGGAATCAAAGATTGGCAGGCAGAACTGTAATTGAACAATGGGTGGCCTTTAAACAGGAGGTGGTTCAGGTACAGTCTAAGTACATTCCCACGAGGGAGAAAGGTAGGGCAACTAAAGCCAGAGCTCCTAGGATGACAAAAGAGATAAAGAGTAAGATGAGTAATATGACAGATAACTGATAATACAAGTGAGAATCAGGCTAAATATAGAAAGATCAGAGGTGAAG
Source organism: Heptranchias perlo (assembly GCF_035084215.1). Lineage (NCBI taxonomy): Eukaryota > Metazoa > Chordata > Chondrichthyes > Hexanchiformes > Hexanchidae > Heptranchias > Heptranchias perlo. The sequence goes on from NC_090328.1 coordinate 78,882,019, forward strand.
TGAAAAAGGAAATAAGAGGGGCAAAGAGAGAGTATGAGAATAGACTGACGACTAACATAAAAGGGAATCCAAAAGACTTCTATAGGCATGTAAATAGTAAACAGGTAGTAAGAGGAGGAGTGGGGCTGATTAAGGACCAAAAAGGAGATCTACTCATGGAGGCAGAGGACATAGCCGAAGTACTGAATGAATACTTCACATCTGTCTTTACCAAGGAAGAAGATGCTGCCAGAATCTCAGTAAAGGAAGATGCAGTTGAGATCCTGGATGGGCTAAAAATTGTTAAAGAGGAGGTACTAGAAAGGCTAGCTGTACTTAAAGTAGATAAGTCACCCGGTCTGGATGAGATACATCCTAGGTTGCTGAGGGAAGTAAGGGTGGAAATTGCGGAGGTACTGGCCAAAATCTTCCAAACATCCTTAGATACGGAGGTGGTGCCAGAGGACTGGAGAATTGCAAATGTTACATCCTTGTTCAAAAAAGGATGTAAGGATAAACCCAGCAACTATAGGCCAATCAGTTTAACCTCGGTGGTGGGGAAACTTTTAGAAACGATAGTCCAGGGCAGAATTAGCAGTTATTTGGACAAGTGTGGATTGATTAGGGAAAGCCAGCATGGATTTGTTAAAGGCAAATTGTGTTTAACTAACTTGATAGAGATTTTTGATGAGGTAACAGAGAGGGTAGATGAGGGCAATGCTGTTGATGTGGTGTATATGGGTTTTCAAAAGGCATTTGATAAAGTGCTGCATAATAGGCTTGTCATCAAGATTGAAGCCCATGGAATAAAAGGGGCAGTAGCAACATGGATACAGAATTGGCTAAGTGACAGGAAACAGAGAGTAGTGGTAAATGGTTGTTTTTCAGACTGGAGGGGGGTGTACGGTGGTGTTCTCCAGGGGTCAGTACTAGGACCACTGCTTTTCTTGATATATATTAATGACTTGGACTTGAGTGTACAGGGCACAATTTCCAAATTTGCAGATGACACAAAACTTGGAAATGCAGTGAACAATGAGGAGGATAGTGATAGACTTCAAGAGGATATAGACAGGCTGGTGGCATGGCAGTACACGTGGCAGATGAAATTTAACGCAGAAAAATGCGAAGTGATACATTTCGGTCGGAAGAATGAGGAGAGACAATATAAACTAAAGGGCACAATTCTAAAAGGGGTACAGGAACAGAGATCTGGGGGTATATGTACACAAATCATTGAAGGTGGCAGGGCAGGTTGAGAAAGAGGTTAAAAAAGCATACAGGATCCTGGGCTTTATAAATAGAGGCATAGAGTATAAAAGCAAGGAAGTCATGATGAACCTTCATAAAACACAGGTTCGACCACAACTGGAGTATTGTGTCCAGTCCTGGACACTGCACTTTAGGAAAGATGTGAAGGCCTTAGAGAGGGTGCAGAAGAGATTTACTAGAATGATTCCAGGGATGAGGGAAATTAGTTACATAGATAGACTGGAGAAGCTGGGGTTGTTCTCCTTGGAATAGAGATGGTTGCGAGGAGATTTGATTAGAGCTATTCAAAATCATGAAGAGTCTAGACAGAGTAGATAGAGAGAAACTGTTCCCATTGGTGGAAGGGTCAAGAACCAGAGGACATAGATTTAAGGTGATTGGCAAAAGAACCAAAGGTGACATGAGGAAAAGCTTTTTTACACAGCGAGTGGTTAGGATCTGGAATGCACTGCCAGAGGGGGTGGTGGAGGCAGATTCGATCATGGCCTTCAAAAGGGAACTGGATAAGTACTTGAAAGGAAAAAAATTGCAGGGCTATGGGGATAGGGCAGTTTAGTGGGACTAGCTGGATTGCTCTTGCATTGAGCCAGCACGGACTCGATGGACCGAATGGCCTCCTTCCGTATTGTAACCTCTCTATGATTCTATGAAGTTTTCCTTTCCAACCGGTGATATAATTGCTAGACCCATCTGAGTACGCATCTGGAGTCATGAATAATTATAGAAAATTGAGTGATGTTTGCACTTGAGATTCGGGCAGATGTTTATGCAGTGCTGCCAAATTAGAATTCTTCTTACACCTGAAGATGAAAGTTGGACCCTGCAGATGTAAGATAATCACAAAGATAATTCAAGAGGTGGCTCGAAAAATGTTTTTGTGCACAGTGCCAGACCCTGTCAAGGGCTTTGGAGATGTCAAAGGCAATGGGAAATGAATCACCAAAGGGTTTAAGAGCAGGGGACCAAAAATCTGCAGGCCTTTGATCCTGCCACTGCTCCCATGGAACTTTCCAGGGTCAGGGAGAGGGGGAGAGGCTCCCACATTTAAATAGTCCTAAATAAAGAAAGTACAAATGTAAAGGATATTCTGTTACTACATTCATAGCCCTCAGCAATACTGGCCTTTGAGTCAGTTATTTGTTTCCTTTCAGAATGCTTCATTATAAAACTCCTGTTGGTGGTTGGCTGCAATTACGTTTTGCTATTCTGCAGTTTATCAGAATGTGCTAGGTCCAGTTAAAACCCACTCGAGCAGGAGCATGGCTACATATTGGGCCAACGCAAAATCAATAACAGTTTTACATACTGCAATGATCAGGCAGTACATAGAGCAATGTTTACAAATTTATAAAACATAATCATGGTAATTTAATTAGCTGTTTGTTTGTTCAATAATCTGCCTTTGGTCTTACTGTCACAATCACTGGACTGTCAAAAATGCTTCAGTTGAATTATACTGCTATATCCACCACTTTGTTTTGTGCTGTAGTAACTTGATCTGTTCAGAGAATGTTTGAATGAGTTTTGTTTTCTTTTGGCACTTTTTTGGTTGTTTAAAGGTTGAACTTGGGATGATTGGTAGCAACAGCATTAAATGGTCATTCAACAGTGCTTGGGACTGTCTGTGTTGCCATTCAGCTTCTCCCACTTGGGCCAATGAGTGCTACCCAATTTCTTGAAGGACAGAAATTATTCATTTTACAAAATCTACACTTGCCTATTTTGTGATGTTAAATGATATGTATGTGTGAGCGCACACGTGTGTGTGTGTGTGTGTGTTTATGTATGTCTTTTTCCCTTTTGAAGAATTTTCAGACATGACATTTATGGATGGGATTTCATGGAGAGTATGTTCATGATTTCTTTACATGTGCTATTGGTAGACAAGGCTTCTTGCCAGCACTGTGAATTGGAAAAATTAGAACAGTACTTTACCAGAGACATCTGATGTAAGTTGTCCTTTGCTTTGTATTTTGGGAATGTCTATCAAAATGGAAAAGGAATGGAAAATTTGGGAAGTATTCTTGAATCACAGATCTTTGTAAGATTTACATAGAGCCAACTGTATCCCTAGAAATGTTTAGGACAGGTAGGGGAGTTGCACCTTTATTTATTTCATTATGAATGATATCAAGACAGGAGATGGATGGTTGGATAGCCATTTTGAGTATATAAAGGTCAAAAACTCAAAGAAAATATTCAGCTTTAAATAATATGAGAAAGAATGCTTGCTTCTACTATAGTTTTCTCTCCTAACTCAAGCATCCATTATAAATATCTGGAATCTTAACATGTAGCTGCGTACAAAATATTTCATTTTTCATATGGACATAGTGAATAAATCTGATACGTAAAGGTGTTTTAAAAGTCTTTTGTGATTTTTATCTGGAATTCTTTTTAAAACATCAGTAAATATTTGTGAAACCCTAGTTTTACACCAAAAATCATTAGTAGACATGTCAATGAACTAATATTTGATCGTGTTTCATGGCATGAGAAATAGTACACCATAGTGTGAAAAAACACATACACTGTGCTCTTAATTCATTATAAGAAAGCTTTGCCAGGTTTACCTTACTGCTTACTTAAGTGTGTATAACAGTGAGTTCAGGCTGATATATTACAGTTGAGCTAATTGAAGGAAACTGGTATCTTTGTGCAGAGGTTTTAAGGGTAAGCTGTGCATTTGGGTTGGTTGGAAGGCCCTGGTTAATGGAGAAAAAATAGCAAGAGGTATAGAGATAAACCTTCAACAGCACTACAGGCAACAAAATGATTCAAGGACCCATCCAAAATCATGCACCACACATAACACACAAAAACAGCCATGTCAAGACACCCTGAATGCATCAAATGTACTTTTGTAAGTAGCCTTTAATCAAATTGTATAATGACATCATAAAATATATGTGAATGTAAACTCTTGAGAATTCAATAAAAAAGAGGAACAGCTCCTAGATCATGGATGTGTTGCACACAAATACCATAGCTGTAGGTCATAAAGCCTCATCATCTTCCTTGAATAAAATCTCCACAATTCTAGAGACTCTCTTGCTTTTGACTCTAAAATGCAGTGAATGCTTTATCACTACGTAATGGGCTGATAGTTAATATCCAAATCCAAGAATTCAGGAATTTGCCAGAAACATACGCATTATATATTTTGCATTTGATTTACAAAATTATAGAAAATAGTTGTTGGACAGAAATGATTCATGTTACAAAGCCTACACTTGCCTATTTTGTGATGTTTAATGATATATGTATATACTGATGGATGATAGTATTGTGTCTCTCTGTCTGGCCGTTGTGTTCTGTCCTACAGCAGGGCCTAACTCAAGTCTCACATTTGAGATCCTTGAGCCACTTTCTAGGGGGGAATAGCTGAAGGGGTCTCCCGTTACCTTCCTCACGGTTTTTTAAATCTTTGGTGTACCTTCTCCTAGGTGGGCTGCAACCAAGGCTGAAGATACCCTTTATGAGGGGGAAGCCATCCACTCATCGGACGTAAGGTAGCTGGGAGTTAACCCAGTATTCAGAGCTGGAGCTCCGGTCTTCACTACCAGGGCTGTCTGGAGCGGGGCCTGAAATTGTATCTTTAGATACCGTATATCCTTCGACTGGAAGTTATGCATCTGGTCTAAATTATTCACACAACTGTTAATGGAGTTTTCTTATTGAGGAAGTATTACAAATAAAAGAATTGTGAATAGCTTCAATTTTCATTAATTTAGAAAGAAATGTGAAAGGTGTTAATTACACCATATCTATATTTTCTTTTGTTTATTAATAATGTATTCCTGCGAGTAATTTTCATTGACAGTCTCAAGGCCATGCTGAAGAATTTTGGTCTTTAATAAACCCGTTAATAAAGAGTTTATTCATCCTTTAATTCTTTGCTGTTGCCTAAAAAAGTATCAAAAGCATGTAGCAATCAATTTTTTTAAAAATGTAAACATTTGGAAAGTCTAGTTATTTCTTTTGGTACAGTGCCCTTGGCCATAAGGTTGTGCATCTTGAATACTAAAAAAATATTTTTAACATATAGTTGAAAGAGGAAAACATATTTACATTGTTTCAGACAGCAAGTTGATAAATTATTTTTTTGAGATTCAAAGATTATCCTCATCTTGCTGCTACTACGTATTAATTTCCAACTTCTAAAGTGTGACCATAAGGCTGAAAAACACACATTTCTTTCAGAAGCACACAGCCAGCTATGTTAACATTGTATCTATTCCAAATTTGAAGGCTTGCAGTTTCTCATTAGCCACAGTGCCATCAAAGAACAAATTGAACACGTACAGCCAACAGCTGAGATGTTATTATTCTACCCATTGTTGTGATTAAGCATTTAGATCAGAAAATTATAGCATAATAGCATGGGAACAGGTGTAATCTGATATTATATCCTTTAGTTGTTTTTATGGTAAATTTTCCCGTGCCAACATTTTCGTCAGAGAGTAGAAAACAACTATGGAACCATGCAAGTTTATAGTATTGAGGAAGGCTATTTGGCCCATCATGTCTTTGCTAGAACAATCTAATGCAACTACGCTGTTCTCCCCCATAGTCCTGTATCTTCCTCTGCTTCAAGTACTTATCCAATTTTCCCTTGAAAGATACAATGATTTCTGCCTCAACTACTTCCTGTGGTGAAGCATTCCAAGCTCAATGTTAAGAAATTTCTCCTAACTTCTCTCCTCACTCTCTTAGTGACAATTTTAAATCGATGACCCTTGTCACTGACTTCCCAACCAGAGAAAATAATCTTTCCCTATTCTCTCTATCAAAAACTCTATTAAACTACACAATACACGTAATTTTATTCAGTTTCATTGCTTACTATTTGGTATAACATAAAAGAGATTAAACCAGTCCTGTTTTACATACTGTGAATTATATATATAAAAATAATATATATTGACTTCAACATTTCCTAAAAATATCCATTATTTATCACTTGACATACATCTACAGAGATTAGGTCACAATCATTGACCATTCCGTGTATTGGGTGTCAACAATATGGAGCGTACTGCCCATTGACTTCTGTTAAAATACCTGATGCCCAAAACAACCGAAAACTGAATAATTTCAAACCATTAACTTTATGTTATATACATACCATGCTTGTGATGCAAGGCTGTAATCTAATTTTAAGCTTCAAATGATGATTATAAACTTCTTGAGCTTTGCATTCAGAATTCAAACAATTACATAGAATTATATAGAATGTACAGCGCAGAAACAGGTCATTTGGCCCAACAGGTCTATGCCGGTGTTTATGCTCCACACCAGCCTCTTCCCTCCCTACTTCATCTAACCTTATCAGGACATCTTTCTATACCTTTCTCCCTCATGTGTTTATCCAGCTTCCCCTTAAATGCATCTATGCTAGTCACCTCAACTACTCCTTGTGATAGCGAGTTCCACATTCTAACCACTCTCTGAGTAAAGAGGTTTCTCCTGAATTCTCTAACGGATTTATTACTGACTAGCTAATATTTATTGCCCCTAGTTCTGGTCTCCTCCGCAAGTGGAAACATCTTTTCTACGTCTATCCTATCAAACTCTTTCATAATCCTAAAGCCATCTATCGGGTCACCCCTCAGTCTTCTCTTTTCTAGAGATAAGAGCCCCAGCCTGTTCAATCTTTCCTGATAGGTATAACCTCTCAGTTCTGGTATCAACCTAGTAAATCTTTTTTGCACCTTCTCCAGTGCCTCTATATCCTTTTTATAATATGGAGACCAGGACTGTTCACAGTACTAAGTGTGGTCTAACCCAGGTTCTATACAAGTTTAACATAACTTCTCTGCTTTTCAATTCTATCCCTCTAGAAATGAACCCCAGTGCTTGGTTTGCTTTTTTATGGCCTTATTAACCTGAATTGCTACTTTTAGTGATTTGTGTATCTGTACCCTCAGATCTCTTTGCTCCTCTACCCCACTTAGACTCTTATTATCCAAGCAGTATGTGGCCTCCTTATTCTTCCTACCAAAATGTAATACCTCACACTTGTCTATATTGAAATTCATTTGCCGATTACACACCCGTTCTGCAAGTTTATTAGTGTCTTCCTGTATTTTGTTGCAGTCCTCCTCAGTATTAACTGTAACCCCCAATTTGGTGTCATCAGCAAATTTTGAAATTGTACTTCCAATTCCCGACTCCAAATTGTTTATGTAAATGGTGAATAACAGTGGTCCCAGCACCGATCCTTGTGGAACACCACTTCCCACCTTTTGCCAGTCTGAGTAACCACCTTTAACCCCTACTCTGTTTTCTGTTTTGTAGCCAGCTTGCTATCCATTCTGCTACTTGTCCCGTGACTACACATGCTCTGACATTAGTCATAAGTCTACTGTGCGGTACCTTATCAAAGGCCTTTTGAAAATCCAAATATATTACATTTAATGCATTACCTTTGTCTACCCTTTCTGTTACTTCTTCAAATGTAAACAATTTTACAACACCAAGTTATAGTCCAGCAATTTTATTTTAAATTCACAAGCTTTCGGAGATTTCCTCCTTCCTCAGGCAAATGTTTCAAGAGCTCCTTGAAGCCTACGCATTTATACATATAGAACAATACATGGTGTTTACAGACTGCCCCTGCAACTGCCCGTTGCCAAGGCAATCACCGTGTTCAGACAGAGAGGTGTCACCTGCAGAACCCCCGAATACACATTCAACAAAAAAACAAACAGGGAAAAAAAATAGAGAAAAAAAACAGAGAGAGGCAGAAACATCCGGAAGGCAGAGAGAGCCAGCAAATGACCCATTATATTAAAAACAGATAACATTTGTTCGCTGGTGGGGTAACGTGTAGCGTGACATGAACCCAAGATCCCGGTTGAGGCCGTCCTCATGGGTGCGGAACTTGGCTATCAATTTCTGCTCGACATCAAAGAATTCAGGTTGAGTGAAACATGACCTTCCCTTTTGAAACCTGTGCTGACTATTCTTTATTATATTTTCGGTTTCTAGATGATTTTCTATTACATCTTTGAGTAAGGATTCCATTATCTTTCCTATCACCGACATTAAGCTAATTGGCCCATAGTTCCCTGGACTGGTTCTATCTCCCTTTTTAAATATAGGAATAGCATTTGCTGTCCACCAGTCCTCTGGCACTGTTCCCTTTTCTAATGAATTTTTGTATAAATGTAATAGTCCCTCTGCTATCTCGTCCCTAACTTCTTTTAATATGTGCGGTTGCAATCAATCCAGACCCAGCATTTTATCTTCTCTAAGTTTGATTAGTTTATCAATTATTAATTATCTCCCCCCTTTCTATCTTAAATGTCTTTATATCTTTTTTGATCTCTTCTTCTAATGTCATGTCCACCACGTTAGTCTCCCTGGTAAATACAGAGGCAAAGTAATGATTTAATATTGCTGCTATTTCGCTGTCATTATCTGTGAGTTTATTATGTGTATCTCTTAGTGGCCCTATCCCTAGCCTAAATTTTCTTTTGTTATTTATGTGTCTGTAGAATACTTTACTATTTCTTTTTATATTCCTTGATAACTTAGGAACATAGGAACAGGAGTAGGCCATTCAGCCCCTCCTGCCTGCTCTGCCATTTGATAAGATCATGGCTGATCTGTGATCTAACTCCATATACCTGCCTTTGGCCCATATCCCTTAATACCTTTGGTTGCCAAAAAGCTATCTATCTCAGATTTAAATTTAGCAATTGAGCTAGTATTGAACTACAACTTAATTTTGTAGTTTCTCTTTGCCTTCCTAAATGTTCTTTTTAACTTCTTTCCTATCCCTTTCATATTCCCTTTTGTCATCCTCTCCATTGTTGTCTATGTACTTAGTGTATGCCTTTTTCTTTAGTTTCAATTTTGCCCTTGTTTCTTTATTCGTCCATGGTGTATCATTACTGACTAGTTTGATTTTGCTTTCTCGTGGGATATATTTCTCCTGGAGTCTATTGATCATTGTTTTAAATGTTTCCCACTGCTGTTCTATTTCTTTGTTTATTAGTAAATTTCCCAGTTTATTTTCCCTAGTTCCATTCTCATCCCCAAAGAATCAGCTTTTTTCCAATTTATTGGGGCAGAAATTACTCAGAGTGGTGAACCTACAGTGCTCACCGCTCCATAGATTTACACTAACCCACTAACTTACTTCAGGCACTTCCTCGAATAGGAAGAGAAGAGCCCAGCATCAGTTCAAACAAAGCTAGGACCTATGGGAGAAGTGAGAGGATTGATCTCTCCCCTCGACCAATCAGATTGAAGCAATTTTGACAAGCTGTGTTAACAGGCTCTGCAGGCTTCCAACGTGAAAACCAGGAAGTGAAAGGTACAACATTAAAATCATGGTAAAAACAGAGAGAGTGAGTGAAAAAAGAGAGGGTAAGAAATATTTGCATTGAATAAAAGAGACAGAAGGGAAAAGTAAAAAAAAATAAAAATTTTAAATTTTTAAAAAAAAATTTTTTAGGACCAAGTTATTAAAATAAGGAGTAATGAGACTCCACATTTTTAAAAGTTAATTTTTAGTTGTTTGGCAGTCATTAAGGCTTATTAAAACTTAATTTAGACCTGGTATTTTTAAGTGTACTTGTTTTGTGGCGATATTAGTTACTTTCCAGTGGGGCAAGTTGGCACTTTTTCAATGATTTCACTGATTGTAGCGGGCGATATACCTTTAATTCGAAACTGGAGGAGGAAGTTCTAGATTTCCACATTTCAATGCGCATGTGCAAACGCTGGAACTTGCTCCTCCATTTCGTCACTAACAACGATGAGTGCTGTTGAGCTCACTGTTATTTTGCAAGTAATTTCTGCCCCATTACTTTGGTATTTGTTTTACTTATGTCCTTCTCAATCGATATCTTAAACCTTATTATGTTGTGATCGCTATTGCCTAGATGTTCCCCTGTGCTTACTTCTCTTATCTTTTCTGGTTCATTTCCCATTACTAGATCCAGCAGTGCTTTCTCATTTGTTGGGCTTTCTACATACTGGGTAGGAAAGGAGTCCTGCACATGTTGTAAAAACTCCATTCCCTGTACCTCTTTTTTTTATTTGTTCATGGGATGTGGGTGTCGTTGGCAGGGCCAGCATTTATCTTTACCTACCTCTTCTTGCCAGTTTATTTGGGGATAGTTAAAATCTCCCAGGATTATTATTCTATGTCCTTTACTCATTTTAAATATTTGCTTACATATTTCTTCCCCCACCTCCTTTCCACTCTTAGGTGGTCTATAGTATACCCCTATTAGCGTGATTGATCCCTTCTTATCTTTTACATCAACCCATATGGATTCTGTTTTCATCCTTCTGTCAGTTATGTCCCTTTTTTCTACTGCCATTGTTATTTCTCATTAGCCCCACCTTCTTCCTTTCCTATCCTTTCTGATTATGTTATATCCTGCAATATTTAGTTGCCAGTCCTGTTCTTTATGTAGTCATGTTTCAGTTATTCCTACTATATCTGGTTCCTTGCTACAGATTATTGCCTCCAGTTCCCCAGTTTTATTTTGGACAGTGTGTACATTGCTCTACAGGCAGTTTAATTCATCTTTAATAGTTGCTCCTTTTATTTTATTGTTAACAGTCCTTTTATACTTCTGTTTTATAACTGTGTTTGTTGCTTGGCCATTTATGTTATATTTATTCCTTACTTTGGTCTGACCTATACACTCATATCCTGTTTCTTTTATCTTTAAGCTTTTGTTATTACTACCAGATGCCTCCCCCCATCTTGTTAGTTTAAAGTCTTATGCACCGCCCTATTTATCCTTTCAATTATTCGAACCCTTTAATTAAATCACAATAATAATAACACAAATTAATTATTATCCTCTATTGAAGAAGTGTTAATTCTGTACCATCTGGATTTTTTTAACTTATTATTACAGTTATTTATTAATCTATAAAGGTGGACAGAACTATCTAAAGCCTGCCATTATGTCTAAGGAGGCGGTACTAGGTATCTCCAGCATACTTTTGATTATACAGGAATCTGAACCAAGCAATTAGCTTCATAGCAATTGGCTCAACATTACTGAGGGCAGTATTATGAAAAAATAGTTCATTACAAAGAGGATCTCTCTGAACTAAAGAAGTAAACATGGGAGCATTTAATATGCATTTACTAAAATGAAAATGTACAGCCTGGATACTACACTGTATAATGTCATATGGATGCTTAACACATTCATTTCAAGTTTCTCGCCTGTTTCTTTAATGGCGATGCTAACCCATTTAAAATAGCAACCAAAGGAATTTGATGCAAATACATTGGGATATTCAAATTGCTCAATGCCATTTCCAGGCTGGTATGATTTCATGCATTGTTCTGATAACCTTAGTTATTGAAGAAGGCAAAAAAGTAAACCCACAATCCAAATAAGTAATCAACCAATGAAAAGGTGATATTAGCAGATGGAGGACATCATTGTTTATTACATTTCCAACTCTCGTGTCATCTGCAAACTTTGAAATTATATCCTCTATTCCCAAGTCCAGATCATTGATATATATTGGGCGCTAAATTGGGCTGTGTAGCGCCCGTAGTTTCGGCACTATGTGGCCTCTCGAACATCCCGGATGGCTTCTTGGATGCGCACGCGTGTTTCCAGCTTGACGTGCACCGGACACCATCTTGGTATAGGAGTTAGCACATGCGCAAATACCGAACGCCGGAAGCATGTAAAGTAAGGAGAAAATGGATACAATCAGTATGCAATGCTGATTTAAAGTGATAAGTGCCAAAATGGTGTCTAACGCTCAACTCAATGCACAGTCTTAACCACAACCATCTGAACGTGTCTCAGAGTGCCTGGAGGACCGCCACCAGCACTATTTAAAGGAACCATGCAGGATTTACAGGTTAGTGCCTGGTTTATTGCTTCTGGCTGCTGATACATTTGTAACTGACTTGAATACTAGGATGGGGGAACATAGCCTAACATTTAGATCCAGGACGTGCAGAAGTGAAGTTAGGAAACGCTTCTACACGCAAAGTGTGGGAGAAGTTTGGAACTCTCTTCCGCAAACGGCGATTGATGCTAGCTCACTTGTGAATTCTAAATCTGAGATTGATAGGTTTCTGCAAACCAAGTGTATTAAGGGATATGGGGCTAAGGCGGGTATATGGAGTTAGGTCACAGGTCCACCATGATCTCATTGAATAGCAGAACAGGCTCAAGGGGCTAAATGCCACTTGTTGCCTCCTATTATGTGCCACCTTCTTCTGCAAGAAAGCGGGTCATGTGTCTGGGTGATGTACCTGTCATGGTTGAATAGCTGCCAGTGTGTGTGGCTTGTGAGTTGCGGGTGGGCGGCTTGCAACAGTGGTAATGTATAAGGGTGAGAGGAAGCATCAGATTTGAAGAGTTGAGTACTGATAGAAAGAGTTTGTTGGTATGTGGGTGATGGGGGTGTAGTGCGTGGTGCAGATGATGCAGTTGGTAGGAGACGCCACTTGACAGTTGACCTCACTCACCTTGACCACTCGTGTCAAAGCATTGAACTTCTTCCTGCACTGCATCCATGTTCATTGGGCAGTGTGCCTGTCATTGACGTCGTCCCCCACTGCCTCCCATTGCCTTTTGGGTATATATCTGGAGGTTTTCTTGCCACCAACCCCCTCCCCCTGCGGATATAGGATGTCCCTCCTTCTGTCCACCTCTTGCACCATGGCATGTAATGCATCAGCAGAGAACCTTGGTGGACGCACTCAAATCGGCAGATTGGTGAGGTCTGGCATGCAGATTGGAGGATGTGGGATTTAGTAGTGTGCAATCTTTATTCAATGTTTTAACATAACTCATTAGTGTGTAAACATAGGGATGGGACCTGCATCTGTGTTTTACATGTGCGATGTCTGATCTCCGTTCAGACTCCATGCAGAGCAGACTGTAATTTTTAGCAAATAACTGGTACCGGATATCTTTAAGAGCTTTGAAGAGACATCCTCCCTTTAAGAGATTGGGGCTCCCCCTGCTGGTGGAAAGTGAGAATTGCATTGAATCAACGTGTAAGGCCTGGATTTCAATGCAGCTTGATGGTGAGTCCTCAGGCCGTCGAAGCTCTCGTCTTGCCTGCGTAGGGGCCATTGGGTGCGGATCAATAACGGATCATGCTACCTATGCCCAATAATAGGCCCTATAGAATTTTTCCCCCTTTGTCTCTATAACACATAACTTGTCTCTATGCTTGATGAACCAGAAACAAGACTGCAAATATTCTATGGAGATTGTATGCAGTACCTAGTGAAATTTGTGAGGGTGTAGAAAAATGCAAAAAGGTTAGTGGATATAGGCCTCACTGAGCTCAGATATGATGAGAGTGTTTTTTCTTCATTAGAACTCATGTAGGAAGCAACAGTTTAGTTTTTTAATTTTTCTGAGGGTAGGAACACCTGTTTTTCTTGGATCCTCTGGTCATGCACTGAGTATATTTAAGAAGGTGGGATGACGACCCATTCTCTATGCCAGTGCTGGTCTGTGCCAGTTACTGGAAGTTTGGGACAATAGCCCCAGGATGACTCTCTCTTCATACTATCCCATTGGCAAGAATCACTGAATCACAGAAAGGTTACAACACGGAAGGAGGCCATTTGACCCATCCAGTCCGTGCCGGCTCAATGCAAGAGCAATCCAGCTAGTCCCACTACCACGCCCTATCCCCGTAGACCTGCAAATTTTTTCCTTTCAAGTACTTATCCAGTTCCCTTTTGAAGGCCATTATTGAATCTGCCTCCACCACCCCTCAGTCTGTGCATTCCAGATCTTAACCACTCGCTGTGTAAAAAAGTTTTTCCTCATGTCACCTTTGGTTCTTTTGCCAATCACCTTAAATCTTTGTCTTCTGGTTCTTGACCTTCCACCAATGGAAACAGTTTCTCTCTATCTATGCTGTCTAGACCCTTCATGATTTTGAATACCTCTATCAAATCTCCTCGCAACCGTTTGTTCCAAGGAGAACAATCCCAGCTTCTCCAGTCTATCCCTGTAACTAAAGTCCCTCTTCCCTGGAATCATTCTAGTAAATCTCTTCTGCACCCTCTGTAAGGCCTTCACATCTTTCCTTGGACTCCACAGTAGCTTGGCTGTAATCAGCAATTGATTGACTTGAGGGACCATCTATTGCCAAGTCTACAACAAGATGAGAGGAGGGCAGGAGCAGGGCAGGCAGTAGGATCACGCAGCTGTGAGATTTGCTTTGCTGCTGATGAAAATTCATGCAAACCTAATTACCTTGAACATTAATGCCTCAACATCATCAGACAAAAGAATAAATAGGGAAGGAAATACTTGTTTCCATTTAAAAAGACTTTTTTGGGGGGGGCGGGGAGATTTTTCTGGGACCTCTGCCAGTGCCTTATTGGAAAATCATGGGAGCACTGCCCACAAATTTTCATTCACATTGGTAATAAGAAAATTGTGGGCAAAACACTTGCAATTTTCCAATAAGTTGCCCAGTCGTGCAAAGTCCCAGGAAATTCCACACATAACGCAGCCAGCCTGATTTTTCTTCCATTTAAACTAATGGGGAGAAAATCAGGCAAGCTCCATTGTAAGCGTATGATCTTCCCCAACAGATTTTTCTCTTGACATTACACCGAGGGGATGCGTAACGTCCATGAAGTAAAGACAAAAGAAGTGCTCTTGGTGTCCAGATTACACCTGGAAATTTCTGGACTACTCAAAAAACTGGACTGTCTAGTCCAAAACTGTGTCAGTGGCAACACTAAACCCGTGTTGGTGATCCAACCCATCGTGCACCATTCCACAACAAATTACAATTTTCCTAATAAAATAAAGGATGATAAGAAACTGGCTGCCTTTAACAGTGAGTCATTCCTGGCATGGTGAGCAGTCTCACAGCTGCTATTCTTCAGTCATACATCACCCAATATCAAACTAGAGTCTGTGTTATACTTTAACAGGTAACATGATACCGCCAGGTTTAAATTATACTGAAGAAAAAAAATAAATAAAAAGCAAATGGTCAAAAGTGAAAGATGCTAATTGATATTTACATTAACACAATACTGATCAATAGACAGTGAATTTTCATCAGCTGTCGTGAATCACATAACACTGCATAAATGGTTTCAACAATAGCAATATAAAATGAAAACAGTGGCTAAGGTTATGTTCTTTAAACGTTCCTGTCACAAACCATATTTTAGAATTGAGGACAACGCACTCAAACTCATATATTCTTAGTAACTTCATAGAGGGTGAGATACAAGGCCAAAATAAGCTTATTTTCTGGTCTGGTCAAATTAAGGAAAAACAAAAAAGGCCAATCTTCCTTCTTTAAAACATTTTTTTAGGCCAAATTCCATCTTCCCTCCCTTCTCCTCTTTTGAAGTGTGACGTTTAGTTCCATTGATGTAGGACACCCTCTTTTACCTACCCTTAGTAACAATTTTTCATGTGTGAAAACTTCACTAGACAGTGAGCATCAGGCAATTTAACCATCAGTGATATCACAGCCCATCATGATCCTTCTTCACTAGAATCTGCACCCATGCGTTTTCCATCAAGGGTCACTGGATAATGATCAGGAGTGAGAATATGGCTGTTTTCCCCCCTCCTTATCCCAGGGATACTGAGGCCAATTGTAACACCACGATATTGCAACGGCTACTGTTAGCCTCCCTGAGCTAGAGAGGGGAGAAACCATCAAGGTTCCATGCCCCTGCTCACTAACCTGGTGAAGAGTATACATGTAGACATCAGGTAAAGACAGAATAGGGCTTGACTGTGATGCCCCCACAATCGAATAGCTCACTGAAACTCACTCTCTGGGTTCACACCACGGCTCTTCCTGTTGGCTTGGCAAGTTCATCCTGGTTTTTGGGAGAGAGAAAATCGGCCAAGGTTCTTGCACTTGATCTCTATACAGTTCCCTCTCCTGGCAGTGCACATATGCAATCAATGGGTGAAGACAGGATCGGTTCAGCTGTAATACCCCAATGATTAAACAGCCTGTCGACACTCACTGTGAAGCTCATAGATAATGGTATCTGAGTGAAGTACCAGGTGATGACCAGCACCCATGAACATTACCCCAGGAAGGAGTCAACACCTTCAAGAAAGGAGGGGAGGAAATAGACAATTAAAAGGGAAAAAAGAGCATTTCAGCAATAAAAGGAAGGTTACCGTGGAACCATGGTGGTAATTTGTACCTTCTCTACCTGGGCGACAAACTGGCAGAGAGATCCCTCTCTCCCAAAAACCAGGATGAACTTGCCAAGCCAACAGGAAGAGCCGTGGTGTGAGCCTAGAGAGTGAGCTTCAGTGGGCTATTTGATGGAAATCAAATTTGGTCGGGTTCTACGATGGGCAAGTAATCTGCTCTGCTAGTTTACAGCCCAAGTGGCCCTCATTTTTCAGCATGAACATAGGAACATAGGAACAGGAGTAGGCCATTCAGCCCCTTGAGCCTGTTCCGCTATTCAATTAGATCATGGCTGATCTGTATCTTAACTCCAACTACCTGCCTTGGTTCCGTAACCCTTAATACCCTAGCCTAGCAAAAATCTATCTATCTCAGTTTTGAAATTTCCAATTGACAGCTTTGCGGGGAAGAGAGTTCCAGATTTCCACTACCCTTGTGTGAAGAAATGCTTTCTGACATCACCCCTGAATGGCCTAGCTCTAATTTTAAGGTTACGCCCAATTGTTCTGGACTTTTCCACCAGAGGAAATATTTTCTCTCTATCTACCCTATCAAATCCTTTAATCACCTTAAACACCTCAATTAGATCACCCCATAATCTTCTGTATTCAAGGGAATATAAGCCCAGTCCATGCAACCTGTTCTCATAATTTAACCCTTTTAGACCCAATATCATTCTGAGTTCAATTGTCAACCTTTAGAAGAGATGGGGAGAAAATTAGGGAAATAAACAAAGTAGAAGTGTGCCTAAAGCCCTCATACTATAATTCTTCAAGTGCTGGAAATAAGAAATGAATTGTTTCATTGCCTAGCCAACAGTTTAGAATTTGTTTTTAATGTTGAACAGAGTGATGTGAAATGGTTTGGGTAGATTGTAGAACTTAGGCTGCAATGTTCACAAATCGTGTCTCAATAACACCAAATGCACGGAATGTATGTTTTGCCTTTTCTTTCATTTGGAGTATTATTAACAGACCCAAAGCTGACCTCAATCTCATATACACTGGGAGACATCACTGAGTGTAAACCTAAACTCACAGAGCTTAGAAAAATAGAGAAAACACAGAACCCAATTTTCTATGGTGAGGTTATGATATAAATGAAGAATAAAAAAGATACTGCAGGTGACTATGACTTTCACATCAGATCCCAGATTTTGAGAATTTTGTGTATGAAGGATATAAAAATGAAAAGTAAAATAAACAAACTAGAAAAGAGCATTTGGCAGTAGTCACAGCAGACTGCAGTATGTTCCAGCATGCACCACTCTACACAAATTTACTTAGTACAAAACAAAAACATTCCATTCTCAGAATTAAATATCACTAATGTTGAGCTGACTCTGAGGGTCAGCCTGTTCCATTGGCTGAACTTGTTATATTTATTGATATCACAGTTCTGGAGAAAAAAAAGGCAACAGCTTTATCAGAGTTAAAAAGAAGAAAAAAACTGCAGAAGCCAAAAATCTGAGCTAATGAGGAGTCCATTTGTAATATTAACATGTCTTTAAAATGTTCACAGACCTGCTGTGTATTTCTAGCATTTTGGGTGATAAATAGGGCTGTGCAGCGCCCGTTGTTTCGGCGCTATGCGGCCTCTTGAAGTGCCAACATGGCGTCTTGGCTGCACACACATGTTTCCAGCGTGACATGCGCCAGACGCCATCTTGGTATAGGAATTAGTGCATGAGCAAATACTGAACGCCAGAAGCATGTAAAGTAGGGAGAAAATGTGTGAAATCAGTGTGCAACACTGATTTAAAGTGATAGACACCATTTTGGACCTTAATGCTCAACTCAACACACAGTCTTAACCACGCACACCTGAACATGTCTTAGAGTGCCTGGAGGACCCCCCTCCAGTGCTATTTAAAGGGACCATGCAGGATTTACAGGTTAGTGGCTGGATTATTGCTTCTGGCTGCTGGTGGAATAGGAAGTGTTTTTTGAATCTCCCTATTCATACTGAGAGTTCCTAGAGTACATTTGAGAGTGGTTTGGCAGGTACTGCCTTACAGGTTGGAAAGTTACAACCGTGGTTGAAAGAAATTCGTGGCAACCATGGGTGGTCTTCCAGGGCTCCTACTGGGCTTTGAGCGTGACTAGGAGCATGCAGAGAGCCCACCCAGACCAGGTCAAGCTGCGAGGAGACGAAGGAGGAAGAGGCACAGGGCACTGAGCAGGAGGCCGTATCTAGTGAGGGCCTTCCGGGACCAATTCTCTTACCTCAACGTGACTGAGGAGGATTGCATCCAATAGCTGAGGTTCACCAAGGAAGCCGTGACCGAGACCTGTCAACTGGTGCGGCCACAACTGCAGCCTCAGAGCAGGGCAAGGACAGCATTGCCTGTGAAGGTCACCGTGGCGCTGACTTTCTATGACTCAGGATCATTTCAGGCATCTGCTGGTGACATGTGCAACATCTCGCAATATGCAGTGCACTGCTGCATAAGGGAGATCACAGCCGCACTGTACCAGGTGAGGATCAGGTTCATCACCTTCCCTCTTGACAGAGACAAGCAGAACGATTGAGCTCGGGGGTTTGCCCGCATTACTGGCTTCCCCATGGTGCAGGGTGCAATTGACTGCACACACATTGCCCTCCGTGCCCCGCATATAAACTCGGCCGTCTTCGTCAACCGAAAGGACTTCCACTCCCTGAACATGCAGCTGGTGTGCGACCACATGCATCGAATCATGAAGGTTGGCACCCGCTACCCTGGGAGCAGTCACAACGCCTTCGTCATGTGGCAGTCCAACGTGCCAGCTATCTTTCACCCACCTCGGCAAATCAAAGGCTGGCTACTGGGCGACAAGGGCAATCCCCTCGTGCCGTGGCTCATGACTCCGGTCATGAGCCACGGCAACACACATGTTTCCAGCGTGACATGCGCCAGACGCCATCTTGGTATAGGAATTAGTGCATGAGCAAATACTGAACGCCAGAAGCACATACGTGCACAGCAGGTCTATAATGAGAGCCATGCTGCCACACGCAACATCATGGAGCACACCATAGGCCTCCTCAAACAATGCTTCCGCTGCCTGGACCGGTCTGGAGGAGCCCTGCAGTACTCCACTGAGTGGGTGGGAAGATTCGTGATGGTGTGCTGCATGCTACATAACTTCGCCATCATGAGGGACCAGCCTTTGCCATCAATGATCGGAGAAGACCCTGAGCCAAAGGTGGAGGAGGAGGAGGCTGAGGGGGAGGAGGCGGAGGAGGAGAAGGAGCCGGAAAAGGAAGTGGAGGAAGACGCAAGGGTGCAACAGGAACCACATGCCTTGTCTGCAAGGGTTCTGCGTGCTCGCCTGATCTGTGTCCACTATCAATAATATCAACTACATCCCCCAACTCACCAACACTCCTACACTCCCCACCTTTCTGCTCCCACAAGACAATCAAATCGCTCTCCATCTGATTACACATTGGTTTTCCCCTTAGCTCATCGCACAAATAAAAACCATCACCTAATGCAAATTCAAAGTCACATTTATCAATGAATAAATGAAATTATGGAAACAGAACAGAACTTATTCAGCCTTGTGCATTGCCTTAGTGCCTGTTGTTCGTGTGCCTTTACCTATCCTAGTGCTCCAACGAGGTGCTTCCCCACTGGCTGGAGCATGGGTGGTGGAAGGCTGCTGGCCTTCAATGGAGGAGCATGCAGATGGCCTTGGAGGACAACCTCGAGCAGCTCTGGGCTAGGAGGGCCTGGCTTCAGACTGCACCATCTCAGCATGGGCTGCAGCAGTCTGGCCTGGCTGGCCGAGGAGGAGGAAGAGGAGGAGGAGGGCACTGGCGGAGTGGCAGGAAAGCTCTCATCCTGCCACTCTCCTGGGGCGGCGACTCAGCAATCATGATGATCAGCTGGAGAACGAATTGCTGGAGTGCTAAGACTCCCTGGAAGCCCTGTTCCACAGTGGCCCCCAGAGCCACGATAGCAGTCCTCGTGGAGACAAAGTCCCGTCTTCGCACTGAGGATACCATCCAACATGTTGTGTGGCACTACCACCGTGCTGAATGGGATAGATTCAGAAAGATCAAGCAGCTCAAAACTGGGCATCCATGAGGTGCTGTGGGCCATCAGCAGCAGCAGAATTGTATTCCAGCACAATCTGTAACCTCATGGCCCGGCACATTCCTCACTCTACCATTACCAACAAGCCAGGGGATCAACCCTGGTTCAATGAGGAGTGTAGAAGAGCATGCCAGGAGCAGCACCAGGCGTACCTAAAAATGAGGTGCCAACCTGGTGAAGCTACAACTCAGGACTGCATGCATGCTAAACAGCGGAAGCAACATGCTATAGACAGAGCTAAGCGATTCCACAACCAATGGATCAGATCAAAGCTCTGCAGTCCTGCCACATCCAGTCGTGAATGGTGGTGGACAATTAAACAACTAACGGGAAGGGGAGACTCTGCAAACATCCCCATCCTCAATGATGGCGGAGTCCAGCACGTGAGTACAAAAGACAAGGCTGAAGCGTTCGCAACCATCTTCAACCAGAAGTGCCGAGTAGATGATCCATCTCGGCCTCCTCCCGATATCCCCACCATCACAGAAGCCAGTCTTCAGCCAATTCGATTCACCCCACGTGATATCAAGAAACGGCTGAATGCACTGGATACAGCAAAGGCTATGGGCCCCGACAACATCACGGCTGTAGTGCTGAAGACTTGTGCTCCAGAACTAGCTGCGCCTCTAGCCAAGCTGTTCCAGTACAGCTACAACACTGGCATCTACCCAACAATGTGGAAAATTGCCCAGGTATGTCCTGTCCACAAAAAGCAGGACAAATCTAATCCGGCCAATTACCGCCCCATCAGTCTACTCTCAATCATCAGCAAAGTGATGGAAGGTGTCGTCGACAGTGCTATCAAGCGGCACTTACTCACCAATAACCTGCTCACCGATGCTCAGTTTGGGATCCGCCAGGACAACTCGGCTCCAGACCTCATTACAGCCTTGGTCCAAACATGGACAAAAGAGCTGAATTCCAGAGGTGGGGTGAGAGAGTGACTGCCCTTGACATCAAGGCAGCATTTGACAGAGTGTGGCACCAAGGAGCCCTAGTAAAATTGAAGTCAATGGGAATCAGGGGGAAAACTCTCCAGTGGCTGGAGTCATACCTAGCACAAAGGAAGATGGTAGTGGTTGTTGGAGGCCAATCATCTCAGCCCCAGGACATTGCTGCAGGAGTTCCTCAGGGCAGTGTCCTAGGCCCAACCATCTTCAGCTGCTTCATCAATGACCTTCCCTCCATCATAAGGTCAGAAATGGGGATGTTCACTGATGATTGCACAGTGTTCAGTTCCATTCGCAACCCGTCAGATAATGAAGCAGTGCAAGCCCGCATGCAGCAAGACCTGGACAACATCCAGGCTTGGGCTGTTAAGTGGCAAGTAACATTTGCGCCAGACAAGTGCCAGGCAATGACTATCTCCAACAAGAGAGAATCTAACCACCTCCCCTTGACATTCAACGGCATTACCATCGCCGAATCCCCCACCATCAACATCCTGGGGGTCACCATTGACCAGAAACTTAACTGGACCAGCCACATAAATACTGTGGCTACAAAAGCAGGTCAGAGGCTGGGTATTCTGTGGCGAGTGACTCACCTCCTGACTCTCCAAAGCCTTTCCACCATCCACAAGGCACAAGTCAGGAGTGTGATGGAATACTCTCCACTTGCCTGGATGAGTGCAGCTCCAACAACACTCAAGAAGCTCAACACCATCCAGGACAAAGCAGCCCGCTTGATTGGCACCCCATCCACCACCCTAAACATTCACTCCCTTCACCACCTGCGCACTGTGGCTGCAGTATGTACCATCCACAGGATGCACTGCAGCAACTCGCCAAGGCTTCTTCGACAGCACCTCCCAAACCCACGACCTCTACCACCTAGAAGGACAAGGGTCACAGGCACATGTGAACAATACCGCCTGCACGTTCCCCTCCAAGTCACACACCATCCCGACATGGAAATATATCGCCGTTCCTTCATCGTCGCTGGGTCAAAATCCTGGAACTCCCTTCCTAACAGTACTGTGGGAGAACCTTCACCACATGGACTGCAGTGGTTCAAGAAGGCGGCTCACCACCACCTTCTCAAGGGTAATTAGGGATGGGCAATAAATGCTGGCCTCGCCAGTGACTCCCACATCCCATGAACAAATTTTAAAAAAGCAGCAGTCTAAGCAGCAACCATAGCTTGCAGACCTTTGATCACATCGGTTTGTGCTGCAATGGAAGCCGGGACATCAGTCATCAGGCGCTGCATCATGGTGGGTTCCACAGGTGTGCTGATGGAGGTGACCACCCGTTCCATGTTGGAAAGGATGGGCTCCAAGCTCTGCACAAAGCCTAGTGCCACTTTGAAGCTGGACTCCTCCATGCCCCTAGCCACTGTGCGCAGGCTTTCTGGCAGGCTCTCCAGTGCCCCAAGCATTTGGTGGTGTACGCCCATCAGCCGTCTTCTGTAGCCTGGCCCATCGAAGTCATCATCTGACTCCCCTGCAGCAGAACTAGTGAGCGACTTCGCTCTCCGGCGAGCTGGCACCTATAGTATCCATTCCCCCCGGCTCCTGTGCACTTGTGCTCTGTGTCACAACACGTGCAGATCCCTCCTCTAACCTAGCCTCTAAAGGAAGCGCAGTGACAGTCTCTGAGCTGGTGGAAGCAAGTGTCACATCGAGCGACGGTGTGGCTTCATTGTCCCCCTCCTCTTCCTCCTCCTCCTCCTCCTTGGAGGGTGCTGCCACATGTTCTTGGGTATCTGCAATGACAAAGGGAAACAGGTTGAGTTGTGGAGCGAGGAGAGGAGCAAGTAAGATGTGCGTGCCGACAGCATCTTCAACACATGAGTCAGAAAAGATTATGGGAGGAGGGAGATGTGGGAAATGAGAAGGAGAATTAGATATGCAGAGACCCCCCCTTCATTGGGTCCTTCAGCGCAGCATGTTGTCTTGGCTGCAGCGATGGCCCGCCCAATGTTCTGAAGCACAGTCTCCTCCAAGGGGATGAGGACATGTAAGCGTGCCTGTCCTCCCACAGGCCTCTCCTGCTGCCGGCTGTTATGCGCCACCTTCTCCTGCAAGACAGAGGACAGTGAGTCAGTGAGTATCCTGCAAGGTATTTGGGTGATATGCCTGTCGTGGTCAAATAGCTGCCAGTGTGTGTGACCTGTGAGTGGTGGTTGTGTGGCCTGCAAGTGTGGTACTATGTGCGGGTGAGATGCAGCATGCCGAGTTCAGCATTGTGTATGGATGGGCAGTGTTTGTTGGTGGGTGGGTGATGGGAGGTGTGATGCGTGGAGCAGTGGTGCAGTTAGTAGGATGTGCCACTTGACACTTGCATTCACCCACCTTGACCACTCGTATCAAATCATTGAACTTCTTTCGGCACTGCACCCATGTGTGTGATGCCATGCTCCTGGCGTTCACTTCCTGCACCACAGCCTGCCAGTGCCTGCGGAGCAGTAGTCTGGAGGGTCTCCTGCCACCCTGTGGGTACATGTTAGCCCTCCTGTCGTCCACCCTTTCTACCAGGGCCTCCAGTGCATCATCCGAGAAGTGTGGGGTCCTCTCTCGCGCCAGTCCTGCCATCCTTCCAGCCATATTTCCCTCCCCCTAGTGGACCATTCATGTACTGCCTGTATAGGGGCCATCGGGCGCGGGGTTATAGCGGATCACGCTATCTACACCCAAAAATGGGCGTTATCGAATTTTTTCCCCCTTTATGTCTTCATTTCATTTTTCAGGAGGCCCTCAGAACTTTGAAGGCTATGCAAGGGTGTCAATGTCAGGAAGATGATAGGGTTTTTATAACCAGAAAGACTGACACAGGTTACAAACTGATTTCAACAGAAAGACTGGGTTTATTTTTAAGATCAAATACATCATTTACATTTTAAAGAACAATAGAGAGGAATTATCAGTACTAATGACAGATGCTCAGCAGGCCTGAACACACCATGCCTGAAAACCTCGTAAATTGGCTTCTTACACCTAATTATCCATTTTTATTAAATAAAATGTTAGAGAAAGTTAATGGGGGTGCAGTTTGTCTTGGGCGGAAGAACAAAATGGGCGCTAGTGAATCAGTAATCTGTTTTACACTCCACCTGATTTGGAAAAGAAAATCGGGTAGAGTGTAGAATGGGCGGCCGATTCGCTATCTTCCGCCCAAGATAAATTTCATCCCCCGTGTGTTTTTAAATACTAATCTTCATTGCCTGTGCTTGTCCCAAAGGATACTGGAGCATGATAATAGACATGAGTAGGGATCTCACCCACCTGGGTTCGGATCAGACAGTATCTTGGAAGAGAGGACTGTCTAGAAATTTCTGAAATGTAAAACGAACAAACGTTTGAACCAAATGTTATGGGGTACATCAGAGTGATAGAGGCTAACTTGTTAATTGGAATCACAGTGAGTTGTTTTTTGTAAAGGTATTTTTTCTTTTGTTTGTTAATTTTAGCAAAAAAAATTAGACTTTATACACATGTCTACCTTTTTGCTAAAATAATGATGAAAGATAAAGCCCATATTTTTCAGTAAACCCATTGAAATAAGTAGTGCCAGAGTTATTTTTTCGCAATGAAATACACAGGAACGAGAGGTAATTATTCACAAAAATAGTGATGCATTTCGCTAAGAATAAGTGAGACCTCCTTTCGCTTCCTTCCATCTGAGAGAAGTCTTCAGGCTGTCTCTTCCAGACTGTCTGGCTGAGATCAGGAATCACACTGGGGCTCCAGACCTCACTATAACTTGGACCAGTTGAGGAGTGTCACCTGACTGCCAGTTTATTCCATGTTTTGAATAAAGTACTTGTGTTTATAGTTATGGTGTAGATATACACGTACATAACCAGTTGACAGCACATCCACCACGCACAGCAACTGTCTCAATGTTTAACTGCGTAATGGCACCCTAGTGCATTCACAGTCATTTTACTGATAATCGATGAGTATCCATTTTCCAACCAGCTCTGATGACAGATTTCAGCCAAAGCATGTGCTGGAGTGTCTCACTATGTATCTCTCTGTGAGCCCCTGTGATGCTGATACATATCAAGTTCCAGTAAACAAAATGGCTGCATTAGTGTCATAGCAGTCTGACCTTACGACCAACCTACCTACCCAGAAAAACAGAATTTCTGCAAGATACTGTTAAATCTGCGATGCACCCCCTTCAAGGCCAATATATTCTTCCTGAGGTGCGGAGCCCAAAACTGAATGCAGTATTGGAAATAGAAATTGTCACACTGGTGCAGTAGAGATACTCTTCCGAGGCTGGGGCTAGTACACAAGCCCTGAAATTACACAGTGGGATACTAGTGTACCAACACTAATTTAAATGGCTTAACACGTCCATTCAAATAGCAGAGAGAAGAATTTCAGACAAGTGCATTTGTGTTTGGAGAGTAGTGCACCACAATGTAAGTTCAAGGTCATGTGCGCTGGGAATTTCCTCAAAGATTCTCCCCATCAGCTGCCATAACTTTGGCGGAAACCCTGGATATAAGCATAAACGGGGCTACCGCCAAAGTTACAGCAGTCGATAAGGAGAACCCCTAATGAAGTTTCTCGTGATGGCTTTGGGCAAAGTTGAAGGCTATACCTTAATCTTGCAATAGTTGATGCTGATATTGGGTGCGCAAAGTAGAAACGGGAAAGATGTTCCATTTTCCAGGACTAAGGTCCCTCATCTAGCTTTAAAATTATGAAGAGAGTAGATTCAGTTCAGGTGGATAGCTTACTTGAGTTTAATAAACAGAGGAGAACTAGGGGACATTAGTATAAGGTTAGGTCAGATACCAGGAAGTTCTTCTTTTCGCAAAGAGCCGTTGACCTCTGGGACAAGTTGCCAGCGTGGGTGGAGAGTGTAGATTCGCTGCTAATGTTTCAAATGGAGCTAGACATGTTCCTGTGTTTGGAAAACATCTCCAGTTATGCAAGGTAGGTGTATTGATGAGATAGTAGTGTTGGTCACTGTGATTGCTTGGGGCTTGCCACTTTGCTTGCGGAAGTCAGAGAGGAATTTCTCAGAGTTTTTTCTTAAATTGGCTGAAGGCTTTTTTGCTTCTCCCTGGAGATTACATAGCTATGGGGGTAGGGGGTTGGGGAAGGATGAATTAGAGGGTGGGCGGGCAGGCTTGATGGACTGGCTGGTCTTTTCCTGTCCTTAATGTGTGTTGATATCTGCATAAAATTCACTGTGAGAAATCATTAGTCCTCATCCAATTAAATTGTAACACTATGACCATCAGAAAAGTTTGGGATTTGAACCCTTGACCGACTGTGTTACAAGTATCCATTTTATAGCACTAAAGCCACTAGGTTACCTTCCATGTTAACAGTTCAACTCAGTTTAACTCAGCTTCATTCCCTGTATCTCCTATCAGAGACGATCCTATCCAATTCTGCCAACAAAAAATTGATTTTACAATACCCATCATTGTGTTTATTTGTTTGCAGTTTCTACAGGAATGCGTGTATTATTCTGAACTCCATTCCGGGCTTGTTTGAAACCATCCCACAGTGAAACTTATACAGTGTGAGACATACTTTAACAATGGAGTTGAAGATGTGCCAGAATCAACACAGAATGTTTCTGAGGAAAGCTGAAAGAAGGAATGAGAAGCTAGGGTTTACCAAGTTTTTTTTGTGTGGGCAAAGGCAATGTGAAATAAAAGGATTAAGTTTCTCTTTAGGAAAAAACAGCTCCATTATAGCAAAGAAGGGGAGGGTCAGAATTTAAAGGGAATCTGAAGACTGGATTTTTCCTATAGCACCATTACTGCCCAATTCTTGTTTAAAACTGAGGTTTTCAAACTGGAGTCCCTGGACCCTAACGGGTCTGCGAGGGATTCCGAGGGACCCCAGAGATCGTTAGATTTCTGCCTCTCTGTCATCAGATTTATGTATTTTTTGACTCACTAGGACATAATTTCCATTATTCCTGTATTCCCATTGCTGTATTCTAATAAAAATGTTGTTTATGATGATTGTACTATTTTCGTTTGGGCAGCTGACAGTGTCTTTTGGAAGTTAGGACAATGCGTCGCCAGGAATATGTTAAGATTTGTAAGAGGTTCCCCAAACAGAGCCTCCATCAAAGGCTTCAGAAATGGTGATGGTCATCAACCTCTGCGAGCTTGGGCCTAAGCAGGCGACTCCACTTTGATGGCTGTGGACATCGCTTTTTAATACGGGTAAAAGATAATAATGGAGTACATAAGTGAGGGAACCAGTGTATCCTCTGAGTTACCTTTTCCCACATAATTTTCTCTATCACCACCCTCTCTCCTTCCTGCTTGACCTCATCCCATCAATCTCTTCTGTGCTCAACACTTACAACCAAACTCCCTGTGATGCTAACTTTCCTCCTTCTTTGTCCCCTAACCTTTCACTGTTGCCTATCACTCAACCAAAACTCCCATTTTACCATCCACTCACCACCACCATCCTCTCTGCATCCGCATTCTTTCTTCCTCCTTCCCCATTAACATTTTATACCTCTCCGTCACTCAACCCAACTCTCCAAACTTCTTCCTCCATCTGTCACACATCCAACTTCCCACTAACATAATAAGCTCCAACTTGACCCCATCCCCTTTGAAAACAAATTCTCCACTTGGACACTGTGCTCCAAATTCCTGCCTCATGGCGAGCCCACGGTCAGACACTCAGCAACATCAACACTATCTTCCACCAGCACACAAACTGACCTTATAATTATAAAGTTCTGTAAATAATTTTATTATATCTACTAGTAAATCGCCTGCATCGATGCTGGCGGTAAATTTATGAGGAGGATGCAGGTGAAGAAAAAGTTTGGGGTGGGAGTGGAGTGTGAGTAGGGAGGTATTTTTGTGAGAACTTTGAGTGGGTAATGGTAAATAATGGACAGCAGCAGTGTGCAGTTGTTAGTAGATGAATGGTTTTTTTTAATGGCTCAGGCCTTCCGGCTCCACTACCAGTTTTCCTGCGGTAGGCCTCTTTAACTTTCACTGGGCACTTCAGTTCAAACATTGCAATAAACAATTTGATCTTATTTTTCAATTCAATTAATTTCATTTCTATTTTCATATAATTCCCCACCATCATTGCATTCATTTCTTTATTTTTAGCCAATACTTCTTTTGTTCCCAACACTAAAATATACCAGTACAATAATACATTCACCATTGCACAATATAATTCTCCTTTCCTTATCAAAGAACACTTGGTCCTGAAATTCCAGGAGTCCTGTTCCGCTGACAGAAGTGCAGTAGAATGGAACTCCCGGCTACCCATTGACAGGTGCGCAGACCCTGTCCCAAATTACAGGGACAGGGTCATTTGAATTCTCAGGGTGGGCACTTGTAAGGGCACATCATAGGCACCTCCCCCAACAGAAGCCTGGAGAATCAGAGAGGTGTCATATCACTATGAGAGTGAACCTAGGGCACAGTTAAGGCTGAAGAGAAACCTCTTAAATTTTAAAAATGCTCTGAGAAGAGCTCATTGCCATTTGAAGAGGTAATCTAGTCCTTCCGGGATCAATTACCTCTCCTTAGTGCAGTCTTGGGGTCTTTATTAGGCACTGAACATAGCTCTCATCAGCTCTGGGTGTAAGTGGGGAGTAAGTGGAGGAATTCCCAACGTAGCCTGGGAACTCCCCCAGGCGCACCCCTTGCTCGCCCCTCCCCCATTAGAATTTCCAGAGAAACTTGCACAGACCAGAAGTCTGGCAGAACCAGATACCCGCCCTAAATTCTAGCAATCGGGCGATCTGCTCAACTTCTACACTGGTGTCTGATCAGAGTTTCAGAGCCATTAATGGGGGCAATATTAACCTAGCTCACCGGGCGGGAAGCCAATGGGATCGGGTGGAACGCTGGTTTTACACCCCGCCCAATATTACTCTTCATTGCCTTCAATAGAGAGTAAAATCAGTCGGAGTGTAAAACCAGCATTGCTCCTGATCCCACCAGTTACCCGATGGGCGGCTTAGGTTAAAATTTCCCCCATGAAACTAAAATGCAATTTGACTTATTCACTCACCATATATCAATGGCCTTGATAATATGTTACACAGGATAATAGAGTGTATCCTCTGACTTGCCACGAGCAATGCCACAGGAGGTCTGAGAGTACATATGTATAAATTTATATCTTTATTCACACAGGAGAGTGGTAAACTTCTGTGGTTATCATTTCATTCTCATGTATTTTAATTGAGCCACAAGGGTGTTTCTTTAATCACATAAAATTAGAAAGAAAATGCAGATACATATTTTGCTTAGTGTGCTGTGTGCTTAGTGTGGGATGTAGTGAAAAATAGCTTCCATTTCTTAACAATGAATGTAATGGGGCAATCTACATTATTTACCCTGTGAATGTATAAAGATACTGAACTAAATGCATTAAGCAGAGGGTTGTGTTTTTTTCCCTCTATTCCACATAGTAGCTGCTTTGTTGGAGCAAACTCTTATCTGGGAATGAATCCTCTGGCCAATCTGGAATTGAGGAGTTCCAGAAAACTCCCTACTAGTCTCCACGGAAACATCTATGGGGCTGAAATTTGTACTTCTGATAAAGATTGCCAATGATGCAAGAAACCCATTGTGGCAGGCTGGGGGATGGGAAACCAAGTGACTGCTCAGTTTAATGGGAGACATTGAATCAACAGTCTTTTTCGAATGTTTTGAGAAAGATGTCATCGTGAGACACTGTGCGCAAGACAAAATCTGTTGTTGTGCTGTCTGGACCGGCTGAGGATAATTTTAGAGGATTGACTACATTTTGGACCTGCCTGTAATGTTTTAATAAATTTGAAAATGAATGGCTAACTTTTGTAGTATTTTACCAGTACTTTACTGTTCTTAGTTAGATGTTATAGTTAGTTAAAATGTTCAAAGCAAAAAAGACCCACAGGCTAGTTTCATGTCTTCAATTGGCTTACTGATATTGTGTGTTGTATCTGGCTAATTCTCCAATTATATATTGTAAAATAAATACAATTTATTTAATTGTAAATAAAAGTTTACAATTATGTAAACTTTATTACATAATTGGTACTTGTTTTAAATATCCTCAGAATTTGTAGATTAAAAGCCATATATATTTTACTGCCAGGTACAACTTAGAAATGGTGAATAATGTAGGCAACAATTAGTCTGAGCATAAATCACAGTCAGAGAATTGAACTAAACCTGAAGGGAATTATTCATTTATACCTTCCATCTTGTTAAATATTGTTATTTATCACTGCTTTATATCTGCACACTGAGCAGGTAAAGACATGCAGCACGGATGTAAGGATTCTTCACTTGGTTAGCCAGCGACAAACACAAAATTAGAGCTACTTTTCTTTTAATCGCATGATCAGTAAATCTGTTCTTCCAAAGTATCGTGGTAGCATAAACAAAAATATACAAGGGATGTTTGGAGCTATTCAAGGGTGTCACTGTCATTAAAAAGGAACTGATTAACATCCTTTAGCATTATTTCTGTCGACTTACTTGCCATTTTTTTTAAACAGTAACACCAAATTGCTCTGGTTGCTACCTGTAGCAATATTTTAAATACGTTCATCCAAATTTCCTCTGGTCATTTTTTTTTAGCAAAATCTCTTACTCAAGTTGATAAGGAACACTTGAAAGTGCTGCCCCTCCTCCTAGCGGGTACCCACAATGTGCCAATATTGGTGCAGGCACCTGCCACCATTATGTAAATTGCTTGACACTGGGAAATCCACCAGGACAGGCACTTGGGTCACAGGAGGTCAGAACTCCCCACTCTGCAATAGTTACAGTGGTGGAGCGGAATCAATAGTTTTTGGTCCCCAAGTGTAGTTAAATTAATCACGTTGCTTTGTAAGGTAAAATTAACATAAATATCTATTTAAAATCTTTTAAATTTAGAATAGTTATGTACAGAAGAAAAATGTGCAAAATTAAGAAATACGTAAAGGTATGCATTGTGAAGAATATAATAAATGAACACTTTTTTCCCCCTGGAACTATTGCATGGAAGTTGTTGTCGGTAAAGCTTCATGCCAGCAGCAGTTGTGTGATACTGGCCAACAATGTCTGGAGTGCAGTATAGTGATCGCTTACTGCCCACCGTCCAACACTAAGGAAATTCAGTTCAGAAGAATTTGAATTGCAAGTATCTATGTGCTCATTTTGTGTGGAGCTCCCATTAAAAACTGGCCGACTGAACATTTACTAAGACGTGCCCCATATTGCAGCAGCAGCAAATCACAAGTGCAATATGTTCTTTGTGCCCAAGTGGATCAGGCTTTACTGGAGAGGGAGCAGTGTGAAAGCTGTACTCTTCATTTAAAAGTGCATTGCTTCAAACTTTCTTTGCACTTTATAAGTTTTTGCTCATTATGGTTATTTAGTGTTCCACTAGGTGTCCTGCATTAGGAACGGCTGTAATTTAACATTGGAAGCTGAGGTTTAACAGGGAGGCTTTGATAGAGATATGCCGGCCCCGATATTACCAGGGAGGCGGGATGGCAGTGGGGGGGTGGGGGGGGGGGGGTGACTGGGCGCGTGGGTAACCTGCCCAATAAAATTCGTCCGTTCCCCACACGATCGCAGGTAAATTGAAGCCACTTACCGTGGCTTCCGGGTTTCCCGTCGTCAACCTGTGCAGTGGGTGGACTGAGCACCCCGCATCACAGGCTGTCAGCTGGAGGAGCTCTATTTAAAGAGGCAGTCCTCCAATGCTGCTCCTGCAGCAAACAACCAAAAGTACAGAATGGAGCAGACCAGGGGAAAGGCTGGTCCCAGATTTACCGATGCCTCACTCCATATCCTACTGGATGGGGTGAGGAGGAGGGGGGATATTTTCTACCCGGCAAACAGGAGGAAGTGGCCTGTCTCTGCCACCAAGAAGGCCTGGCTCGAGGTGGCAGAGGCAGTCAGCAGCACCAGCAACATATCCCGCACTTGGGTCCAGTGCAGAAAGCATTTCAATGACTTAAGTAGGTCAGCCAAAGTGAATACACTTACTCATTCTCCTACACTCCATCTTCCACCACCCCCACCCCACAACTCCTTCTGCACTGCCAACACTACTCTATCACATCACTCCTCACACCCACTCAAAGCTCATCCTCAACTTACTTGCACTTACTCACCTCCCCAGTACTCATCCCACCACTACCACTCAATCCAATCCTCATACAATGTCATGGCTCTGTCTCATACTCACCCTCTGATGCATCTCTTTCACGGTCAGCCTCACCCAAACCAATGCATTCAGCGGTTGGCCACATCACCATCCCTCACTCATGCCTCTCAACTTTCTCCCCTTTTCGGAGAAGAGAGCCCAGAATGCACGGGAGAGGACGAAGACCGGAGGGGGGCCGCAACATCTGGTCGTCCTCACGGACGCGGAGCAGGAGGCTCTCGAATTGAGCCGCACCCTCGAGGGCCTGCCCGCGGGGGACGCTGAGACTGCCACCCGACAAACGGCTGGTGACAGAACTTTAACATTCAGCACTCACAATAGCAAATGATGTTAATATGCCTTGCCATCTTCAGCACCTCAACATCTGTCATCATGCTTAATATTGCCTTCTGTTCTCTTACAGGGCCTTCAGTGACCACCATGACAGCGGAGGGCGATTCCTCAGAGGACTTGCTGGCTTCTGAGGGAATCTCTGAGATATTGCCACAGGGACGTGAGGGCATCTCTGAGATAGTGTCGTGGGTAAGTGCAGGAATGTCTGCGATGGAAGGAAGGCTAGTCTCCATCGAGCTTTAAGCACGGCTCAACAATGAGTCCATTGAGGCCCTGACAATGGCCGTTTGGACTCAGGGTGAGCAACTTTCTGCCATCTTAAACAGGCAGGCAGATACTCTGGCACTGGCCTTAAAAGGCTTCACACATGTCCTCCTAACTGTCGTCCAGCAGGGTGGTAGGAGTGATGTGGGCCTGGCCCAGGAGAGGGATGATGGCGAAAAGGGACATGGAAGTGGGGATGCCACTCAAAGCGCTCCCACGTCTCACCCGTTGCCCCCCTCTCAACTAATACCCGCAATGCTGCCTCCTCTCCAGGTGGTTGAGTCTGCCCCTGCACAGGTGCAGGTGGAGCAGTCTTTGGAGGGGCCCTCATGGGCACCAAAACCCAGAGGGCGTCGGCCCAAAGCATCTAATCGGTCAGGGCATGGACCAGAGCAACCTGCCACTACCTCTGCTGCAGCCATAGGGGAAGCACCACGTAGGAGTACTCGTAAGTGTAAGGTGAAGGTTTTGTGAGCACAGAGGGGATGCACAAGGGTGTTTGACAGTTTGTCATGCTTTTTATTTATATTTGATTTTTGTTAATGGCACATTAAATATTATTATTGTCACCAGTACTGCCACGTTTTGGCCATTCTTGACTGGCTTATGTAATAAGTCCCTTTCATGAGGTTCACCATGAGCACCCACACTTGATGCCACCCATTGGGTCACCCTACAGTGGGTGTATGTGTAGTTGCATGACTATTTTGTGCAGGTGCCTGTGGCGCAGCACTGTGTTGTGGAGCTCCACGTGGCGGAGGTGGACGGTGTGCCTGGCGAGGCTGGTGACGTTGCTCGCCCTCGGATGAAGTGATGAATGCAGCCATGGCGCCCCCCCATCCTGACGGTATGAGTTTGAGGGTGTCCACAAAGTAGGTAAATGTGTTTGCACAGCAGAGTTTGGGTATAAATTAATAATTTTGAGTGGAAAGACAAAGGTGCTGCAGCCAAACCTTTGTCTGAAGTGACAGAGTGCCTTGCTGCAATAAATGAGGTTTCCCCCCCACATCTGACAAATAATCCTTTGCATCTCCCACTGGCTGAAACACATCTGCTCCAACAGGGAGTGTTTCCCACAGCATGGGAAACATGCTGAGAATCCTTCTAAATTGCACCCCTGCCAAAATCTCCACTCAATGAGGTCTGTCAAGTACCTCAAGTATCTAACTAACTATTTAAAGCAGCATCCTGCCGGCTTTAATTGCCAATGGGAGTCCCGAATGCGGGAGCTGCGCGCGTACCCGAACGCGTCACTGGGGAACCCGGAAGTCAGCGGGTTGGAGCCGGGCTCCAAACTCGCTCAGGGATTCCGCCATTTTCAGAGCCTCCCCGCCCCCAATACACCCGCTCGGCCATCCAAAAATCAGCCCCGCCATCTCCTTCAGGAAGGCCTCAACACAGCATATAATATTTATACAGCATCATCAATGGTTGCAAAGTCAGTGTAGCACTTTTATGCGTGGGGCTCCTTCCAGGCTAACATTAGGGACATCTATCGTGTCAGCCAAATATGGTAGGAGGTCACAGAAGTATTAGAAAACAGCTTTTGTCATTGACCAACAGCAGCAAGTTAGAGAGCAATGTAATTTTACAGAACTGCTGGCTTTCCGAGAGTTTGCAGAGGTGACTGCGCCCACATTGCGATGCCTTCATTTTAAGACAGTCTTCTGCCACCCTTATTTGAAAAGGAATGAAAAATTAGAAAGATGGGTCATGACAGGAATGCACCAACCATGGACTGGAGCAGAGTGGAGGTGCAACGAAGACCATCAGGAGTGCAGCAGCTCTTAAAGGGATGTTGCATTCTTAAAGGGAAACACTATTATTTTTTTTATCAGGCTGACTGATAGGACAGAATGGCTGGGAGGGCTCCCTGAACTGTCCTCTTCAGTAAATAGAACTTGCAGGTTTAATGGCAGGATAATCACCTACGGAAATACGAAAGAATATTTTCACTCACTGATTTTGGACAATGTAGGTTTTGCTAACAAGGCAGTTCTGAAAGGCAGAGAATCAATAATTTACTTATTTCAAGCGTGACAAATGCTTATCAACACAGAACATTACACATAAAACTTTACCAAGGTACTACATTATTAACAAAGCCGTGATTGGAGACTTTATGGGTGTTGCAATGATATTATTCCTTAGTTTAAAAATCAGCATTTACCGCTTTCCAGAATTGGAGGAATTGGGATCTGCCACCTCTTTCATCTAGAAGATTGAACGGTTTAGCACTCATCGTTTTGTCTACAAGAGAATTTTTTAGAGCCTACGAGCATTAAATTGGGCCGTGTAGCACCTGTTGTTTGGGCGCTACACAGCCTCTCTGACATCCAAGATGGCGTCTAAGATGCGCACGCATGTTTCCAGCGTGACCTGTGCCGGATGCCGTCTTGGTATAGGAGTTAGCGCAGGCACAGATAACAAATGCTGGAATCATGTAAAGTAGGGAGAAAATGGCTTCAATCAGTGTGCAACGCTGGATTTACAGGTTAGTGGCTGGATTATTCCTTCTAGCTGCCGAGACATTTGTAACTGTTTTTGGAGGTCTCCCAGACTTGAATTCTAGGACGCGGGGACATAGCATAACATTTAGAGCCAGGACGTGCAGGAGTGAAGATATGCAATGCTTCTACACGCAAAGGGTGGGAGAAGTTTGGAACGTTCTTCTGCCAACGGCAGTTGATGTCAGCCCAATTGTAAATTCTAAATCTAAGATTGATGGATTTCTGTGAACCAAGAGATATGGGGCTAAGGTGGGTATATGGAGTTAGGTCACAGGTCCACCATGATCTCATTGAATGGCGGAGCAGGCTTGAGGGGCTAAAAGCCACTGCCACTTGCTGCCTCCTGATATGCGCCACATTCTCCTGCAAGAAAGTGGGACGTGTGTCTGGGTGATGTGCCTGTCATGGTTGAATAGCTGCCACTGTGTGTGGTCTGTGAGTTGTGGGTGTGCGGCTTGAAAGAGTGGTAATATGTAAGGGTGAGAGGAAGCATCTGATTGAAAGAGTTGAGTACTGATTGAAAGAGTTTGTTGGTATGTGTGTGATGGGGTGTAGTATGTGGAGCAGCGCATGCGGCTTGTGGTGTAGTTGATAGCTTGATAGCATTTCAAAGCATTGTACTTTTTCCTGCACTGCTATGCGCTTGGTATTGACCTCATCCCCCACTGCCTCCCATTGCCTTTTGGGTATATGTCTGAAGGGCCTCTTGCACCCCTCCCCCCCCTCCCAACGGATATAGAATGTCCCTTCTTCTGTTTACCTCTTACACCCAAGGTCTCTAGTGCATCAGCAGAGAACCTTGGTGCACGCACTTTCGCAGGCCTGGTACAAACTCAGATCGGCAGATTGGTGAGATCTGGTGTGCAGATTGGAGAATGTAGGATTTAATGGTGCGCAACTTTTATTCAATGTTTTAACATAACTCATCAGTGTGTAAACATAGGGACGGGACCTGCACCTGTGTTTTATGTATGCGATGTCTGATGTCTGTTCAGACTTTGTGCAGGCAGCAGACTGCTATTTTCAGCAAATAACAGGTCCCAGCTACCTTTAAGAGATTTCTAA
Source organism: Heptranchias perlo (assembly GCF_035084215.1). NCBI lineage: Eukaryota > Metazoa > Chordata > Chondrichthyes > Hexanchiformes > Hexanchidae > Heptranchias > Heptranchias perlo. The sequence continues at coordinate 78,918,821 of NC_090328.1, forward strand.
CAGACAGCCTGCCTTTAAGAGATTGGAGCTCCCCTGCTGGTGGAAAGTACAAATTGCATGGAACCCTTGTTCAACGCTGACTTCCAATGCAGATTGCAGGTAAGTCCTCAGGCCTGTCGAAAGTCTCGTCCTGCCTGCGCAGGGCCATTTGATAATAGCGGATCGCGTTACCCCCGCCCAATAACAGGCTCTATCCAATTTTTTTTCCCCCCCATGTATCTTTGTTTCTCCGTTGCAGAACATTTTGAATGGTGATTCAGTGATACTACTTAAATCACCAATACATTTTCTGCACTTCTTTCAACTTTAGAAAAAGAATTTGGGATTAAAAGAAAAACAGAAATTTCAGAAATACACAGCAAGACAGTCAACATCTGAAAGGGAATGATAGATTAATGTTTAGAATGGGAACCCTTCAACAGAACTATCACCGTCAGGATGAGAGCAATTTAACCAATAAAAAGTTCTGGGAGGAACAGGTAAAGGTCAGAACTACAGATAAACTTTCACATATAAGCAGTTAATGGGTTGAATTAGTAAAGGGAGGTGCTCGATCCCGGAGGAAGGAAAAAAATCTGACATTATCCAGCTTGAAACATTTGAGTCACAACGCCTGCCAGCCAGTCATGCAGAAACATTGGCAATAATTCATTGTATCCCACCCATCTGACTCAGTAGGACGGGTGGTGGTTGCAAGGAAAGAATAAGAATAAGAAATAGAAATAATTATATGCTTTTATAGGTTGTACTTGTTGATTTCTGCCTGTCATTTTTTTTATTGTTTTAAATACGTCACTTTGTTTCTGTGCAACCCAACAAAGTGACAAGATGTCTTTTTCCTGCAGTGCATATTAGGAGAAATGGCAGAGATACCAGGGCTTTAGTCAGTCAGCTGTTCCAGCGATCTCCTGCCATAACTCCAACGGGAGTCTGCCACATCAACCAGAAATTCTGCTGGGATCTGGACACCCATCAAATGGGAGTTTCTAGTGGACTTGTTTGAGGGCTGAGGCTCTGCCCGCCCCAAACAAGGCCAATGGTGCAAAGGAGGTGGAGGCCAGGGGAGGCACTCCCTACGCTGTGAGTTCACACTCCCCAGCCCTAATGGAATGGACTGAGGCTATGTTTCGAGGCCGGTATGCTGAGTCAGGTGAGACATATCAGCCTCCAGAAAGGCACACGTGGGCCCCAACTGCGGAAGGGATCCAAGCCAGGGAAGTAACCTGAATCCCCAAAGAAAAGGCTGATTTTTTTTTTAAATGTTGGTATTGGTCCCCTTGGTAAGGCACCAGGTGGCACTAATATCTTAGATCCGGGGAGGGGGGAGTGGGTACCCTCCCAGATGGTAGCCAGGAACCAAAGTTTCCAGCAGCATAGGGCGGGTGGTGCCTGAAATGCACCTGTAATGCAGCAGGCACCCGCCGGGGGGAATGCAAGTGAGATGCCATCTCACTGACCCCACATACTCTGCCAGGGTCAGCTCTGGAGGACTTAACTCCTGGGATTGTAGCCCAAGGATTTTCAGGACCATTGTTCAGAGCAAGCTTGAAAAAGGGATTGCATAGGACCTCCTGTGGAGACCCACAAAAGCAAACTTGGGCATGCTTAACAAATCATCAATTAGAAATGGTGCAAGTCGACGAAAGTTTAGCAATGAAAGGGATAAAAAGCTATGTACATAACACAGGGGGTTAACACTAACAAGACCTCTAAATATGAATATGTATTTGTAGCCGACAAAACTCATGATCTTCCTGTAATATTCGTATTAGAACAGATCCTTGAGTTCAATAGACTTGAATGCTAATTTCAATAATAGATATCTATAACCCTATAAAATGTGATTGAAATTAATGTATTTTCATACGTAATATGGAGTCCATGAGGAATCTATTCTCTCTCTAAAAGCATTGCATTCAGATAATTTCGGATAACTTATCACATATATGTTATTTCAGCAAAAACTGTTATAAAATTAAATAAATGTACAGACCTTCCATTAAAATGAATGCAGACACAGGGCTACCCGATCAGTTCACATGGCTGATGTCCTGATAAAAGTGCCCTATTGTAATTATTATTATACAGTAAATCTGCCCATGAATATGGGTACAGATTATGTTACAGATGCAGATGGCCCCATGACTCCTAGATTTTGATTTACTTTCAACTCTTGTTGTGGCCTGTTTAATGTGCCATTCTAAAGAAACAGAGTCAGTTTAATGTAAATCTTACAAACTGTAAAAGTAATTTAACAAAGGCAACTAATCAAAAATGATTATGCTGGACAGACTCACTCCGATGCTGAATTTGTTTATTTGATCATTTTTCTCCCTACAATATTTTATATTTCTTTTTCTCTCCCTCCCCATCTTGATTATTGCCTGTTGCAATGAAGGGAAGAATCCAGCATTGTGTGGGGTTTCCTTCTCTAACCCTGCACGGCGCGAGGGAGAGTAGCGAATTTAACTCCTGAAAGGCATCCTGTGTGCAAATTATGGCTCTGCATTTCTTAGTTACAAGTCCAACTTTCTATTGCCATAATTAACTGTTAATGAGTAGAACTTTTTCATTTCAAACAAAATACTGTCAGATAATATGAGATTTTTTTTGGCACACCGTCAGTTCCCAAGCTCTGGATTTAATAAACATGTCACTTCTGTACAAACATAATGCTCATGTATATTAGTTCACCAGACTTATTCTTGCCTATTCACTGGAATAAATGCACATACTTGGGGGAAGGGGGAAATTTAACTGGGTTTCGGGTGGACGGGGGCACGGTGTGAGTGTCAAATCTGCCCAGCGTCATCTGTTTGTGGCCCGGGCTATTTTAACCCCCAGGGCTCATTTTCATCCCGCAGGCCAGCTGCCCACCTGCAGTGGGCGGAAACAGACGGCTGACCAGTTTCGGGCAGGTCAAAATCGCAGGGCTCAGAGGTCACCTGACAGCATCATGGTTAGTTGGGGGGAGGGGGGCAGAAGAGATTGGTGACATTTTGTGGGTGGAAGTGGGGGTGGAACCTGGGGCAGCAGAGGTCCAGACTTTCCTTGTGGGGCCCAGAGGAGGGCTTCTGCTCCTCCTCCACCCAGTAGGGAAGGTTTTTGACTTACCTTAGAGGGCCTCCCCTTCGTCCCCGCTCAGCAGGTCATTAAAATGCTACTGGGGTCCTAAAGGCTTCGTAGGACCCCAATTTGTATGTTCCTCTTTGAGTCGGGCGGCCACCACAGCAGCCTAAAAAGTGCCCAGTTAAGAGAGTGGCGAGCAGGAATCGAGCAGGAACAGGATGGTAAGTCTTTGCACAGCTATTTTAACTGCACGCCCGCTCCATTCCCACTGGGCGGGGTGGGTTAAAATTCTCCCTGACTGGTTCTAATCTAGACTGGACTAGAATAGATTATCATCAAATCTCTTGATCATAAATTTAACTAATTATTTTTCAAAGATGCTTGCTGTTCAGTAAATCTGCTACCTCAGAGGGTATGCGCCATGACATGGATTGAGGATATGGTTGCTACACTTGATAAATATTACCAGATTGAAAGAACCGGATCACAAGCAGGAAGAACTGAAATGTTTAGCTTAAAGCGTGAACCCCACCAAGAAATATCTGTACCCATACACGTGTTCTGCCAATTCTGTTACCTCTTTGTCCTTTATGGAATCCACGAGCAATACCCACAGAGAACAGACTGACTAGTCATAGTCTGCTGTTAATGAATGTCAAGAATAGCAAAGAATACAATCATATAACGCAGGGAAACCCCATGAGATTATTTAAAAGAGATGAATGGTGACGAGCAGAGTCACTTAGAACAGGCAAGGTTCTCAGTTCATCTGTTCTTGGCCTCAGTTGTACTAAGCAAGTTTCTGAGAAACAAAGCATGGAACAGATAGCACTTACTGAGAACAGGTCTGTTTGACATAGTTACCCAGTTCAGTACAGTATCATAGCATCTTTGCAGTATAACAATACCACAATACTAACATAGTTTTAGGAAAGAGTTTAAAAGTACTGATACACTTGTTTGATACTGGTGGGTGTTCATTGCAAATCGCAACCTGCACACAGTACCTGCCAGCTCTGCATTGCGCTCTAGCCAAGGAACACTAGCCAGCATCCAATTGCTGGTTGAATGTTATCGTTAGTACAGAGCTGATGGGTCAGATGGTTCTCTGCTAACACTAAATTAATTAAAAATGAAGCTTACAAAGTTAACAGGTTTAATGGATTACCTGGGAACTTCTTAAACTTTACTTCACACCAGTTGCAGTAATAATGCAACCATTGTGAAGCCGAAATTCGATTTAGCTGATTCACATTCGAGTTACGCTGCGTAGTTTGCACCAATGTGAAGCCAAGACCGCTTAACGTTGACCCACCATAACTGGCCTGTAACACTCCAATACTGAAGTAAAATAAAGTGGGGAGGGGAATACGTCGTGAGTTGGTAGTGACAGTGCAATGAATAGGTAGCCATGGAAATAAAAGAGAAGAACACGACCCTTTCTCACAGCTTCTCAGTTCTCAATTAATAAGGCAACATGGGGTCGAGTTTCCACTTGTTTCTGCTCGTTATATCAGCACAATCCGGGTGGAATCGGACGAACCAGTGCAAAAGATCGGGGAATTTTAAACGTAAGTGAGTTACGCCCAAAACCACTTACGCTCGTGTATTCCTCAATCTTTTACACTGGTTCAAGATTCAATTCGTCCCTGTCAGGCCCCGCCCACAAAACTGTCCACGCCCCCAGGTCGAAATTGTGAGTTTCCACCGATTGCGCTGGTTTGGGAAGGCTCTTCAAATTACATTCGATTTCCTCGGCACACAGGCACTAGTAGGCACATTTTAAAAGATTTTTCATATCAAAAATTATTTAATTTACTAAAAAAACTGACTAGTCTACACCAATCAAACTAGTAAATGGTTCAGTATGGTTGTTTTAAGTCATTTTCAATTATTTTAAATCAGAATACTCACATGGGGAGAACTGGACACCCTTATTAAAAATGCTTATTTTTGGTCCATTTTCAGCTGCATTAATAAAACTGTACCAGATTACCACTCTTAAATACATCAAGGAATACTTTATAATGGAAAAAAAGTAACACTTACATTCTATTACGCTGTCCGATTGCGCTGGTTCATGGAAGATTTTACATTTGTGATTATGTAAATGAATTTTAGCAGAAACTTGAACTGTAACCAAACCAATGCAAATTCAAGTGCATTTTGGGTGCAATTTCCTGATTACACCCAAAGTGAATATTCCACCCCCATACATTAAGCAACCTTATTTGAACCTGATTTAAAGCTATCAATAATCCAATGTGCTAGGAGTTAGAGATGTACCAACTAACTTTTCTGTAACTGAATATTGAAATAATTAATCAACTATTCCAACATCTGACATAATAAATCAAAGGGTACGAAATCTGTCTGTGTGTTTGTATCGGGCATCTGAATGACTGTAAAAAAAATATAGGTTTACATACAATCATTTTAAATTTCTATTAATTACAATTTCTTATTGATTAATCACTTGATTATTTGTTACAAAAGCAAAACATCTTCCAAACTAATTTCAGGATTTTCATGATAGGGAAGATAAATGTACAGGTTTGTTTATGGTAGTTCCTGAATCTAAGTGAGCAGAAGGGACACACACTTGCTATAAAAAGTTGAAAGTGGAGGAAAGGAGGAGTTTGTGGGCAGCTTTTAGGAGATGCCAAACATTTTTCCATTGCTTGTTTATTTCTGTAATTTCCAGAAAATTACAACCTTTTTTTTAAACACATGTGGGTCCAGGAAACAAAGTGAGGCTTTGCTAATTGCCCAGGAATCAGCAAGATGGGAAAAGCAGAGGAAATGCAAGGAATGGCAATCCTTCCTATTTTAGTTCATGGCTATAATGCTGCTCTCAGGAAGGGATTTCTAATTAGAAAAGTGAGTGCAGATGGCGGTCCGAAGTACACTGAGAACATTTGCTCAATGATTAGCTGAAGGTTAGACTTAGTGGGTGGGCAGTACTGGCTCTCACTGGGCTTTCAAAGCATGGCCATTCATGGCCAACCTCAGACAGTAACCAGTTTATTTATTTAAATAACAAACATCCAGCCCTGAAACAAGTGCAGCAGCAGAGGGCACATCCTGAATAGGATGAGACAGTGTCTTTACTGCCGCCCACCCACATAGCCTCAGACATGTTTCATAGGTGACTTGCAACAAGGAAATGCCAGTATGCATTCACACATCAGCTAGAAAAAAGTCACAAAATGGTTGTTATACCACAGACAGTTCCTGTTCACTGAATGTCCACAATGTTTTATTCGCTTTTGATGAATATTCACTTCAAAGTAATTCACACTGAAATATTAGTGTGTGTTCTCTCGTGGACTAATCTTCTTTACTTCTTTTTTGCAAGCTTTTCTCTTTCTCCTGAGTAACTCCCAAGATCCATATTATTCTCTTTGTCAGGTAGACAGCATAGACCTGTCTCTGGATATTTTGACACACTCTTCCAATGCCTCTCCTTGGCCAAACCACCAAGAACTTGGCTGAAGCAGTGTGGGAAAGGCCTCACCTCCTCCCAGAAACATTTCCTGCCTGCACCCAGGACAGGTGAAGCATCCCCTCCAAAGAAATGGAAGTGTGAATATTATGCCAGTCTGGATATCCGTTCTATCACCAAGACCGCCTACTTCCACCTCCATAACATCGCCCATCTCTGCTCCTGTCTCAGCTCATCTGCTGCTGAAACCCTTATCCATGCCTTTGTTACCGCTAGACTCAACTATTCCAAAGCTCTCCTGGATGGTATCCCATTTTCCACCGTCCATAAACTTGAGCTCATCCAAAACTCTGCTGTCTGTATCCTAACTCTCACCATGTCCTGTTCTCCCATCAGTCCTGTGCTCGCTGACCTACATTGGCTCCTGGTGCGGGAATGCCTGGATTTTAAAATCCTCATCCTTGTTTTCAAATCACTCCATGGCCTCGCCCCTCCCTATCTCTGTAACCTCCTCCAGTCCTACAACCCTTCGAGATCTCTGTGGGTGCTAAATTGGGCCACATAACGCCCGTTGTTTCAGCCCTACGCGGCCTCCCGAACTGCCAAGATGGCGTCTTAGCTGTGCATGCACGTTTACAGTGTGTCTTGTGCTGGAAGCTATCTTGGTATAGGAGTTAGCGCAGACGCAGATAACAAACGCTGGAAGCGTGCAAAGTAAGGAGAAAATGGATACAATCAGTGCGCAACGCTGATTTAAAGTGATAGACACCATTTTGGGACTTAATGCTCAACTCAACGCACAGTCTTAACCCTGACCATCTGAACGTGTCTCAGAATGCCTGGAGGACCCCCACAAGTGCTATTTATAGGGACCATGCAGGATTTACAGGTTGGACTATTCCTTCTGGCTGCTGAGCCATTTGTAACTGTTTTTGGAGGTCTCCTATACTTGAATACGAAGACTAGGGGACATAGCCTAACATTTAGAGCCAGGATGTGCAGGAGTGAAGTTAGGAAACGCATCTACATGCAAAGGGTGGGAGAAGTTTGGAACGCTCTTCTGCAAATGGCAGTTGATGCTAGCTCAATTGTGAATGTTAAATCTGAGATTAATAGATTTCTGTGAATCAAGGGTATTAAGGGATATGGGGCTAAGGTGGGTATATGGAGTTAGGTCCAATGATCTCATTGAATGGCAGAACAGGCTCGAGGGGCTGAATGCCACTGCCACTTGCTGCCTCCTGATATGCGCTACCTTCTCCTGCAAGAAAGCAGGTCTTGTGTCTGGGTGATGTGCCTGTCATGTATGAATAGCTGCCAGTGTGTGTGGCCTGTGTGGGTGGGCGGCTTGAAACAGTGGTAATGTGTAAGGGTGAGAGGAAACACCTGATTGGAAGAGTTAATTACTGATGGAAAAAGTTTGTTGGTATGTGGGTGATGGGGAGTGTAGTGCGCGGAGCAGTGGATGCGGCTAGTGGTGTAGTTGGTAGGAGACGCCACTTGACAGTTGACCTCACTCACCTTGACCACTCATGTCAAAGCATTGAACTTTTTGCAGCACTGCATCCATGTTCATGATGCTGTACGTTTATCATTGACTTCATGCCCTACTGCCTCCCACTGCCTTTTGCACCCCCCCCCCACCGCCTCCCCCCCCCCCCCCCCGCAGATGTAGGATCTCCCTCCTTCGGTCCATCTCTTACAAAAGGCCTCAAGGCCTCTGGTGCATCAGCAGAGAACCTTGGTGCACACACTTTCGCAGACCTGGTACCAACTCAGGTCGGCAGATTGGTGAGGTCTGGCATGCAGATTGGAGGATATGGGATTTAGTAGTGTGCAGCCTTTATTCAATGTTTTAACATAGCTCATCAGTGTGTAAACATAGGGGCGGGACCTGCATCTCTGCTTTACGTGTGTGATGTCTGATCTCCGTTCAGACTCCGTGCAGACAGCACACTGTTATTTTCAGCGAATAACAGGTACCAGCTACCTTTAAGAGCTTTCTAACAGCCAGCCTGCCTTTAAGAGATTGGGGCTGCCCCTGCTGGTGGAAAGTGCAAATTGCATGGAATCCTTGTTCAATGCTGATTTCCAACGCAGATTGCAGGTAAGTCCTCAGGCCTGACGAAAATCTCGTCCTGCCTGCGCAGGAACCATTGGGTGCGGGGTAATAGCGGATCGTGCTACCCCCACCCAAAAACAAGCCCTATCCAAATTTTTTCCCCTGTGTTTCTCCAATTCTTGCCTCTTGCACATCCCGGATTTTAATTGCTCCACCATTGGCGGCCGTGCTTTTAGCTGCCTAGGCTCTAAGTTCTGGAATTCCCTCCTTAAGCCTCTCTGCCTCTCTACCTCTCTCTCCTCCTTTAAGACACTCCTTAAAATCTACCTCTCTGACCAAGCATTTGGTCACCTGTCCTAATATCTCCTTATATGGCTCGGTATCAAATTTTATTTGAAAACTCTCCTGTGAAGTGCCTTTGGACGTTTTACTACGATGGCAGGTTTTCTAGTTACAGTGCAGATCTCTAGCATTATAAATAATGGTTCATTTTTAATGTCCATCTATAGAAAAGAATGCGTTGTAAAACAGATTAGTACTGAAGTATTAACAGACTCCAGGCTTAATAAACATTGATCTTTACATGTGGTGTAGTAACTATCCAGGCCATCGGATTTTAACCTGGAGCGGGTTTTGGGTGAATTGGGGGGTTGGTGGTGGAGGGGGTGCTTGGTGAGTGCAGAACACATTCGCAAGCCTAAATCTCAGGCCTAGGGTTTTTTAAATTCCTAGGCTTCATTGAATTGCCGACAGTCCATTTCTTGCACAGAAAAAGCATAAAGAGGGTACAGAGCACCTTCTGGCAGGCAAAAGTATGCCTCACTTGGGCCTCCCATCAGCTTCCAGCTACGTGGCACAGAGGAGTTTCGGGAGGGTCCTGCAGAAGGTAAGGGAGGCAATCCAGGGCAGAGATGCCGCGACTTTCTTTATGGGGCCGGCAGGATTATTCCTACTCCTCCTGGCACCTTCAAAGCAAAGTTTTCCACTTACTTGAAGAGTCTCTTCTGTGTACAGACCAGCTACAGACCTGCTTCTGCCTAGCGGGGAAAGCTAGGGTGGTTTCCCCCCTCATACCCTGGTTAAAATGCCACCGGGATCCTATTGACATCATAGGACCCCGATTAGCATTTATGCAAGGCAAAACCAGCGGTGGTAAAATTGGAAATTGACCGGAACGGTGTGGAAAATGGAACCGCTCCATTTTAACGGCTCATCCGCTCTGTTTCCACTCAATGGGGGGAGTTAAAATTCCCGCCCACAGATCCACAGCTCAAAGTTTTACTTTGAAAGGAATGACTACAGTGGATGTAAAAAGAAAAGAATTTGCTGTTTATTCAGTTTCTGTTTACATTCAAGTTAGGAATGACATGATATCCAAAACTAAAACTAGTTTTGCAAGCTATACCTTTAGAGATTTTGGGTTGGATGTCCCACTCGGATAGTTTCACCATTTTCCTGAGATGGGGAGGGGGGTGTAGGGGTGCTCATTAAATATGCAGGGTGGACCCTGGTGATATTTCTGCCACATTGCTGGCCAGCAACATTCAGCTACATCAGGAGACCCGCTACAGCGCCATAAAGAGGAGGAGGCACAATTAAAGGGTGGGGGGGGGGGGGGTGGGAGGGGTCAAAAGCACCCCGAGGATTTCAATTACAAATTTAAGAGAAGACTTGGAATGAGCTGCGGGTTCCTTTGTTCCAGTTTTAGGGGCAGGAGCGAAGTTGAGGTGGTCATTACTAGGCCCTCTCCCTCCATCAGTGCCATCAGCGAACTTTTCACCACTGACCTAACATTAACCACCTCCTCTTCTCTGGCAGGAGAATGGGACTAATTGGATAGCTCTTTCAAAGAGCCGGCACAGGCATGATGGGCTGAATGGCCTCCTTCTGTGCTGTATCAAGGGATCAAGGGATATGGTGAAAAAGCGGGTACAGGGTACTGAGTTAGATGATCAGCCATGATCATTTTGAATGGCGGAGCAGGCCCGAACGGCGGAATGGCCTAATCTTGCTCCTATTTTTCTATGATTCTATGATCATTCTATGATTCTATGATCACCTGGGGTCGGTGATACTGCAGCAGGTAGGTGGTGATATCAGCCAGTTTCCCTAGTCCCGCCCACAGCATCATTTAAATGCAGTAGGGCAGTCAAGGGTCAAACAGTTGAGTTCTCTGGTGGGCAGGGGAGAAAAATTTATGACACTAGTTCCCTAGGCAGGGATCCAGCAGTAAGCATTCCCACCATGTTTTACCTCCTCCTCCACTGCTACAACACCCAATTTCAGGCAGTATAGTGGAGGAACATACAGCTCTTTATTTCAAATATAAAATAAAAACAGAAAATGCTGGAAACACTCAGCAAGCCAGGCAGCATCTGTGGGGAAAGAAAAACAGAGTTAACATTTCAGGTCGATAACCCTTTGTCAGAACTGTTCTTTATTTAATTTCTCCCACAAAAAAAGTTACCTTTAGGAATCTTAAGGGTAAATATTGTGAGGTGGAGCCTCGCAGGTTGGAAGCACAGGTGAAAAAATGTTTTAAAGTTTTTTGGACACCAAGCTGCCTCATTTCACCTCTGATTCCCATGCAAATTGGTCCTACACCACTGGCAATTTCCACTCCAGTGGTCCTGACACATACCTGGCATACATATTGGGAAATTGTGCATTCCTAACCTGTGATTTTCCAACCATTGAAACTAATAGGTGGAAAATGATGGCCTGAGCTGTGAAATTTCCTAATATGTGTTCCCAACATTCACCAGGAGTGCTGGGGTGGAAAATCCCAGTCCATATGTTTTCTCTAATGACTCCTGATCCATAGAACAGCTCACATATATCAAACAGGCACATGAGTATTTAACCGGCTTGGCCTTTCAGAGTTGATTGAGTAGTGTGCCAGAGTTTTCAGCATTGGTTGGTTGGAAAGGCAAGGCTAAGGTGGGTATATGGATTTAGGACACAGATCAGCCATGATCTCATTGAGTAGCGGAACAGGCTCAAGGAGTTAAATGGCCTGTTCCTGTTCCTATGTTCCTATGCTCCTATGAAAGCTTGATTATTTTTGGCTTATCTGCACTTCTACTGGTACATTACATCTCCTGCTGTATATAACTGCGCCATGAATTTTCTCAGTGGTTCTCCCAATTAGCCGTCGTAGCCTAGGTAGAAGAATGGCGGAAATTCCTATCTGGCGCTTCTGCCGAGGTCATGTTGACCAATTGTGAAAATCCTTGAGGAAATTCCCAGTGCTGATTTTTTTTCATTGTAGGAAAAGGAGTCTTAAATAAAAACCCTGCAACAGTCTTTCTTGCAACAGCAATTTTACTTGCAGCAAGCAAAGTGTTCAGGATAGGAAGTCATTTGGAGATTTCATTGGCTCTTCATGAGTTGGAAGGGTCAAGAAAGGTATGTACAACTACCCCTTAGACATTAAGTGCACATCTGTTCTTACCCTCTGGGATGTGTATACTAGTGTTGGTGTTTGGAAACTTCAATGAGAGGGATGCATATTGTTGTGCAGTGCTGTCTTGCTCTGAGCCACTGGCAGTGCTGGCAGGCTGCTCCTCCAGGTCTACAATGACAGAAAAGGCATAAATGTTAGAATGCTGGCTCCCTGACACATCTACAAACAGATACTGTGTGTGTGAGTGTCTGTGCCCTTGAGGGAATGAGTGAGAAGAGGGACAAGGCATAAGAACAGGATGGTACTATGCTTGAGCTTATTGAAAACCTACTACTTCTCTACTTCCCTAATGCTCTGATATACCAAAATGTTCAAACTAACCTCCTCCGTGGGAGTAAAGAGCCTGTGGTTTGTTGAGATATATTCCCTTGAATTTGATGCTATCTTCTTATGCAAGCAGAACAGCAGCCATCAGATGCTATAAGTTAAAGAAGTATATGCACAGTGACAGACATGTAATCAGTATACAAACCAACTAGTGCGTCAGTAAACGACCGGGGACCATGCAGCTAGATTATGTTACAATGATTTGGTGTGTAAAGCTCTTGGAAGGTGCCAGTGATGCAAGGGTACCAATTGTACATTGCATCTTGAATATGTGCCATGGCATAGAATTAAAGAACATATGTGAGGGCTTCCAATGGGTAAACTTTTAAATTTGGAACAAGTTGACACACAACACTTTATGGAGCAATCTTGGGCCTTTGCCTTGGTAAATGGTACTGCTTGTAATTTTATCAGGCCACAGTCCTGCTCCTGCTTCCATTCCCAGTCCCGCAGATACCGTACAGACTGTCGAGCCACGCTGCCACCTCCTGACAAGCAGGGTGCATTGCTGTCCTCTGGGGTGAATGTCCTAAAATACCAAACAGGACCAGCCTCCTCACATCCACCTTACATAGCAGAGCGTTCACTTGTCATATGTCCACAGAATCCATTTTATGCCTTAGCCTTGGGGTTTCTTTCATTTCATTTACTTGCCACTTCTTTCCTCCTTCCCCCAGTTTTAATAAAGGTTAACAAATATCTAAGATCCATTAGGAGCCTATGTAAAGTGTGAAATTTACCTCCAAATGTGGCCACTTACCTCTAAGTGACCACATGTATTTAAATTTGAGCTACTTGCTAGATTTTTCATATTCTCCTTTAAGCTAGCACCAGGTACAAGATCAAAACCACCCTGGGACCTCATGTTAATTACTCAAATACGTTGACCACAGAAGTTGCAGGCGGTCAGCCTAGTGTCCTGTTGGCTAGCAGCTGGCCATTCCAGCTCTACTTCACCAGGATTGCAAAACGGGCCCCTCAATGTGAATTCATTAAATGAGAGTTCATGTAACTGCTGTTTTTTTTATAGTGCACTGCCAGTTCTGTACAACTTTACTCAGTGGGGTATCTTAGAGGTTTGATGCTTTAGTACTAACATGGAATAGAACAGCAGACCTGATCACACCTGCTATAAAGTTGTTCGGTTACTCTTTAAACAGTACTATTCGCATGTAAGGGTTATATATAGTGCACAGTATGTAAGTACAGCTGTGGAGTGAACAAATTTGAAGTGCAATTCAAAGGGCAAGATGCAGAAAGGCCAGATTATAGTTGACAGAGTGAGAGAGAAAAGGAATTCCTTTTATGAGTCTAAAGAGCCTAAAGGGTATCCAGCAAAGAAGCAGTGGGTTCTGACATGAAACATAGCCTATTACATGAAGAAGAACAGTCAATCAAGTCCTTTGCTTCAATGTACAAGAAGATACAAGCTGGGATGGAAAGAGCTGAAGATTCTATCACACAGTTTACGACTTCAATGCATCAAGAAGTATCTGTCCTTTGGCCTGCTATTGAGCAATTTGTACTTTCAGCACATCCTGCAGAGGAGAGCTCAGACATGCAGGGTATGAACAAAGTAGCAGCACCTCTCAGAAAGGTAGCAGGCGCAGCACAGAAGCAGGTGAAGTCACTGGCAGCTACCATTTTCCAGCAGCTACCTCGTGGCAAGTTACAGCTAGGATGCAGGCTCCCTCTGTTGGAATATGGCAGGCTGAGGGTGAAATTCGTCTTGGGCAGTGACACAAAACAGACGATAGCGAATCGGCCGCCCGTTTTACACTCCATTGAAGTCAAGAAAATCGGGTGGAGTGTAAACGGGCTGCCGATGCGCTATCCCCTGTTTTGCACTATCACCCAAGATCAATTTAACCCGCACTATTCCCAGCTCACAGGCAGAGTTACCTAGATCCATACCGTGTTGGGTAGGTGGGCAATGGAAGTATAAGCTGGTTTTTGAGGGACTTGAAAATCCCTCTGGAATCCACCACCATTACTTCTTCCACTAGAGGATCATATCTGAAGTTAAGGTGAATGTCTATCAAAGTAGACACAGCACAGTGCCAGTAAATGAAAGACCAGCCAGGGAAATGTATATTTATAACTGAAAAACTTATGTGCTTTTGTTTGTAGAAATAACTGTGCACAAGCCACAGTAGAAAAGTTTGTTAGTAAAATTACACTGATCTGTGAAGCTTCCACCAATGTTTGGTCCTCAGCAGAAGGATCATCTTCATCCTTTTCCTAGGGTCTGCTTGCTTCTTTTACTCACCTTCACAAAGTATGGGTATGCTTCTTCCAATGGCTATGTTGTGCAGTATGCAACATACTACAGTTATTTAGCCAACTTGTTCTGGCTCAGAGGGCAAGGTAGCCTAGAGGGGTCTTAAGTGTTGAACAAATTGCTTTAATTGTCCAAAGATGTTCTATTATATTTCTTTTTTTAGAATGTGTCTTGTTATATATCCTACCTGACAGCTAAAATGTTTCCCTTTAATTTATTAATGTGAAAAATAACTAACATTGGACTCTGAGTTAGTGGGCGTTATGCAGTTTTACTCACAGTAATTTTTTGGAGTGTGCGCTGAAATTAATAAATTTACTCCACCTCAGCTCACATTTAATGCCTTTCTTGGATCCATAGTGGAGGAACTCACACTTTCCCCATTGAACTCCATTGCTTTGCCAGGCGCAACAATTTCATCCCTTTTCCGAAGGATAAGGAATATTAACAGGAGAGGGCTCTTCACTTTTTCAGAGTGGTTGGCTTCCCAAAAGTGCAAGACCTCATTGCTGCAACCAACAAATATTTCCATTGCAGCCACATGGAGTCCTTGCAACAATGCAATGACATTTATGAACAGGAAGGGATTGCATTCCATCAACATGCAACTTACATGTAACCATCAGAACTACATCATGCAGATGGATGCCAGCTACCCTGGAAGCTGCCACGATGCATTCATTCTTCCGGCCTCTGAATTTCTGCCTCTTTGTGGTCCTTAAAGTAATGAATCAACAGGTGGTGTGTGAAGGCATGATAGAATAATCATATATGGAACCTGGACAGCACAGGATTGATGGACCGAATAGCCTTTTCTCACTCCAGACTTTCTTATATAAACGTCTAAAATGTTGCAGTGAAACAAAACATGTAAATGGTAAATGATTAATTCTGCAATACTGATATCTAGTGTTATCCTGTAAATGGGAGCACATCAGGAAGAGCATAACAATTTAAAATGTTTTTGTTATCCATTACTTCCCAGTTTATGTTTGCTTTTATGGTGCTTACTTGGAAAATTTGGGCTTTCATGTACACTCTAGCTTTGTATTGTGGGTATCTTTAGAAAACATTGAGATATTCCCATTTGGGTGTCTCATTTATTAAAATATTCTAAGTGACCATTTATATTATAATTCAATATATCAAAATGGTTCCTCAGGCTGGGGTATACATATGAAAAATACAAGTTTGAAGATTACTTGACCCTAATTTTCTGCCTTCCTCTACTGAAGGCATTGATTATATTGGGGTATGGTGGTTACAGGGGTATCAGTGCCATTCTTTATGTGTGAACAAAGACAGTGGGCGCTAAATTGGGCCGTGTAGCGCCCATTGTTTCGGCATGTAAAGTAGGGAGCATGTAAAGTAGGGAGAAAATGGCTTCAATCAGCGTGCAACTCTGATTTAAAGTGATGGACACCATTTTGGGACTTAACGCTCAACTTAATGCACAGTCTTAACCCTGACCATCTGAACATGTCTCAGAGTGCCTGGAGGACCCCGCACCAGCGCTATTTAAAGGGACTATGCAGGATTTACAGGTTAGTGGCTGGATTATTGCTTCTGGCTGCTGAGACATTTGTAACTGTTTTTGGAGGTCTCCTATACTTGGACACTAGGATGCGGGGACAAAGCACAACATTTAGAGCAGGACGTGCAGGAGTGAAGTTAGGAAATGCTTCTACATGCAAAGGGTGGGAGATGTTTGGAATGCTCTTCTGCAGACGGCAGTTGATGCTGGCTCAATTGTGAATGTTAAATCTGAGATTGATAGATTTCTGTGAACCAAGGATATTAAGGGATATGGGGCTAAGACGGGTATATGGAGTTAGGTCACAGGTCCACCATGATCTCATTGAATGGCGGAACAGGCTCAAGGGGCTAAATGCCACTGTCACTTGCTGCCTCTTGATATGCGCCACCTTCTCCTGCAAGAAAGCGGGATGTGTGTCTGGGTGATGTGCCTGTCATGGTTGAATAGCTGCCAGTGTGTGTGGCCTGTGAGTTGTGGGTGGGCGTCTTGAATCCGTGGTAATGTGTAAGGGTGAGAGGAAGCATCTGATTGGAAGAGTTGAGTACTGATGGAAAGAGTTTGTTGGTATGTGGTAATGAGGGGTGTAGTGTGTGGTGCAGTTGGTAGGAGACGTCACTTGACAGTTGACCTCACTCACCTTGACCACTCATGTCAAAGCATTGAACTTCTTCCTGCACTGCATCCATGTTCATGATGCTGTGCACCTGGCATTGATTTCATCCCCCGCTGCCTCCCACTGTCTTTTGAGTATATGTCTGGAGGGACTCTTACCCCTCCCCCCCCCCCGCGGGTATAGGATGCCCCTCATTCTGTCCACCTCTTGCACCGAAGGTCTCTAGTGCATCAGCAGTGAACCTTGGTGCATGCACTCTCGCAGGCCTGGTACCAACTCAGATCGGCAGATTGGTGAGGTCTGGTGTGCAGATTGGAGGATGTGGGATTCAGTAGTGCACAACCTTTATTCAATGTTTTAACATAACTCATCAGTGTGTAAACATAGGGATGGGACCTGCATCTGTGTTTTACGTGTGCGATGTCTGATCTCTGTTCAGACTCCGTGCAGACAGTAGACTGTTATTTTCAGCAAATAACAGGTACCAGCTACCTTTAAGAGATTTCTAAGAAACAGCCTCCCTTTAAGAGATTGAACTCCCTCTGGTGGTAGAGAGTGCAAATTGCATTGATTCTCCTTGCAAGGTCCGGAATGGAACGCTGATTGCAGATAAGTGCTCCGGTGGGTCCAAACTTGCGCCCTGCCTGCGCAGGGGCCATTTGGCGCAGGGTAATAACACATCACACTACCCGCGTCCAAAAACGGTCCCGATTGAATTTCTCCCCCAGTAAGTGTCAACAAGCTGCTCAATCATGGGAAAGAATCAGAGTCAACCCTAATCCTATCATCACCCAATGTCCACAAATGCAAACTTTTCAGCAGGGATTGCTGAACAATGATCAGGAATGGGAACACCAGCTGATTTTTCTCATCCCTAACCCAGGGACAATGAAGCCAACTGTAGCGCAGACCAGGATCTGAACCTGGCATTTTTCCTGATCTACATGGTTCAGTTCCACATGTCATGGTGCCTTTGCCAAATGAGCCATCAATTGAGCTTAAGTCTATAAACCAAGGGAGTGAAATGCTGTTAATGCCATTTAACTATGGTTTCTACGACTCTTGCACCAAAGCTGTGGCAAACGATCGGGAGAATCCCTGTGGAAAATCCACTCCCCAGGTTTATCATCTCAGGATCAGATTCCTGAGTGCTTAAAACAATTTTTTTTTTTAGCACAGTTTTTTTTAATGTTTCTCATGGTTTCTAGTCCTGTAGATGACAATGTGTTGCAGATTGTTCCGGCATTGCACAATTAAATGAGTTTCTAATTTCCTTTTTTTTTAATGCCTGCTTGCTTTACTGTGCTACTGCTGACAGTAACCACAGCTTTGACATCAGCACGGGAAAGGTAAACAAGGTGACACTGCTGCCTCCAAAAGGTTCAAGAGGCACGGTAAGAGGTGCCATCCCCATCTGTAATGTAAACAATGCTGCCAGAAGTGGAGGCTGCCACCATTTCAGGTTGTCAGTGATACAGATCAGCAAAACAGTTTTGCACTCACTGTCCTGTACAAATCCTTTCCAGCCTTTAGGGAAAGTACAGCAACCTGAAACAAAATAGTAAGCTTTAAAACTACATCCACAGTTGTCCCATCGTTCTGGCAGATGTGGAATTCACTCCGCAATGTAAACTGGCTGGTTTCCACAGTATGTGGACGGTCAGCTAATATTGGAGAACTGCTGCCATTAGACACACAGTTAAAGGCAATTCTGAACCACCTGATGATGAAAGCATCCTTTTTTTAAAAGCAGTCCTGTGAGGTCAGGATCCCAGGTCTCTACAGCTAAAGGACATAATCTAGGCCAACGGCCAACAGATTCCTGCTTCTTCACTGCCACCACACCTGCTCCTGTTCACTTGTGTTCTGGTATCACCAATTGCACCTTTCTCAAACTGTCCAAATCCCTTAGGGTGGATATGTCTATCTTAATGCTTGCACCAGGAAGAGTTAGTGGCGCATCTTGCTGTGAGGTGCTGGATTCTTGTGAGCTACTGGGACGTGGCAATGTTTCTTGTTGGACACCTATAGAAAGATGAGAGGAATATATGTTAGAATACTGGGTGCATGAAAAGTGCATGAGAATATGCCGTGTCACCTGGGTATTGTACTTGGGCGTATGCATGGGGTGGAGGGGGGTTGGGAGCAGTGAGTGTGTGAGTAGCATGGGAAGAATATGAGAAAGATGGTACTAGTCCTGAGCTTTGAGGAGGTCTCCAACTTCACCCTCCCACTCCCTTTACGCCCTCTACACTAATAATTTTCAACGTGCCCTTTTCAAAGGAATTTAAGGGTTTCAGATTATAGGGCCCTTCACAAGTTTGTTGCTGCCCTCTTACAAGTTGCCTTATCCTACAAATATAAAATTAGAGTTGAGAGTTTAGAAGTGTCAGGAGCAAGTACATGAACACCCAAGTGCTCATCTTGCAGCCCATCGTGGATGTGAATACATGTACATGTATTATACAGCTAGATTCTGTTAAAAGGATTTTTTGGGTTGAAAACCTTTACTAATGCCAGTGTAGAGAGAGTTGTAGGCATAACACTGCTACAAGGTGAGCTCTGCTGCAGAATGTTCTTGCAATGGTGAGCATTTGAAAGAAAATCTGAACAGAAGGAAACATTTTGTGGCTTACATGTTTGCAGCATTCGTTTTTCAGAAGAGATATTTAACCAAGGCCCCATCTGCCTCCTCAGTTGATGTAAAAAATCCCATGGCACCATTTGAAGAAGAGCTGGGGAGTTCTCCCAGTATCCTGGCCACACATATCCCTCAACCAACACCACAAAAACAGATTATCTGTAATCTTCATTACAACGGTGACTACTCAAAAGTACTTCATTGGCTGTGAAGCACTTAGGGACGTCCTGATGATATGAAAGGTGCTATATAAATGTATGTTCTTTCTTTGTTTCTAGCCACCCGATTGCATTGGTCAAGGAGGGATTTTTCATAGAATCATAGAATCTTACAGCACAGAAGGAAGCCATTCGGCCCATCGTGCCTGTGCCAGCTCTTTGAAGGAGCTATCCAATTAGCTACCCACTCCCCCTATTCTTTCTCCATAGCCCTGCAAATTTTTCCTTTTCAAGTGTATGTTCAATTCCCTTTTCAAAGTTACTATTGAATCTGCTTCCACCATCCTTTCAGGCAGTGCATTCCAGATCATAACAAATCGTTCCTCATATTCCCTCTGGTTCTTTTGCCAATTATCTCAAATCAGTATCCTCTGGTTACTGACCGTCCTGCTAGTGGAAACAGTTTCTCGCTAATTACCCAATCAAGAACATTTTTTTTTAGCCAGCCATGGAGTCCACTGAGCCTCGCCACACTTTGGCAGGCACCTGAAGTCTGTTGCAGCCATTGTCCTCTCTCCTCTCTCTCCTCTCCCCAACAAGGAGTCCCTGATGGAGACGGAACTCCCATTGTGAACGTATCAAAAATATTCAAATTAGCCTGACCCTGGAAAATCAACTGGAATCAGGAGCACAGCCACGGGGAAGGTGCAAATCCTGTTCTGCCAAATTTATGCTGGAACTCTGCCTGTGTGTAAAATCCTGGCTGATAGATCTAATGTGGAGCTGACACCAACACAGGCAGGATGAGCTGGATGGCTTTCTTCTGTACTAAAATTCCTATGATTCTGTATCATGTCTAAAGTAAATCACAGTTCTTACCTCTGTGTAAACACAAACACAAAAATGTTTGCCAAATGGTTTAAAGTGCCCCTTTAATGGATCCTCATATGAAGATAGGTTTGATGCTTCTTTCACACTGTACTGCTTTAATTTTATTTGACAACATTTACAAGGCTTCCAGATGTTATACACATTAAAAATGAGTAGGAGAGAACGCTGTGTGGGATTTTATTTAAACCTGTTACCTGTTCAGAAAAGTCAGTGATGTTACTGTTGTTTTGACAAGAAATAAATGTACAACTCATCAAGACAGTACAATAGGTGGATCCACTGGACCTGTACCTTAAACGAACCAGAATTTATTTACACTGAAGTTTGAATTGTGCTGGGGGTACAGCTACAAGATGCTTTCCTATCTGGTAGTGTCACAGCAGCCTCTACTGGCAGAACTTAATGAACAGACAGCCACTCAAGCTTTGGGGAATACTGGGTTAGCTCTGCTCTTGAAATGGTAGGTATTTCTGTCACACACTCATTTGTGCCCTTTCTTCATTTCACTCCAACTGCTCTCACTAATCAGGAATAATGAAAGAGCACAGAATAAGCAAAAGTGACCTTTTCATCTCCTCCACCAGACTACAGGGGTACAAACAGGGAGACAGTCCATCATGTACCGGTAATAGTGCACTAGTGATGTGACTTCTCCATACTACAGAACAGCTGCTGCTCTTGTCTAACCTGCATGAGTTTGCAGGAATGTTTATTAGCCCTTCCAATGCCATAGGCACCTTGACTCATCTAATAAAAAGGATAAATTTGAGTCGTTGGAAGATTTAAAGAGATATAACTGGCATGGAAAAACGCTTGGCAAAGACAACATAGCACAATGACACACCTCATGACAAAATGCATCACTGCACCAGTGACACCAGCCCCTGATTGAATGGGGTGCCCTCACAGTAACATTGGCACTTTATTCTTCAGACACTTCTTCCTATTCAAAATGGCAAAGATCCACCTTAAAAAGAAACTGCCCTCTCCAGCTCTTGCTTGGCTACCAAATTGCATCCCTCACCAAGGTAGATTGCTTCATCTTGATAGGGAAAGAAATATCAACAAAGGGACCTATTTCTCTTGATAGGGTGCAGTGTTAATGTCTCCAGTAGACAATCTGCATCTCAGACCATCCCACCTTTTCAGCTCAAAGAGGACAGTAGGAAGAATGAGCAGGGTGGTGAAAAAGAAGAGATATTACCAAAAATGTATATTCTTCTGAAAGAATACCTTAAATAGAAAGTGGCATTAAATTAAACTGAGGTCTACAAGTTCAACATGACAGACACTGGCATTTTAATATATTTACCATTTATACCACATTCATGGATAAAAAGAGCAACTTGTGGAGTTTTTTAAAACAGGACCACTTTCTAACGCAATACATGGTAAGAGATTTGGGATTTTCAACCTACGTCATCATTGCACAAATACACAAAGTAAAAAATCATTCTCAAAGGAACCACCATATATTTTTCAATGTATAAGTCTAAATTTTACTCTTCTTACTTGCCCAAGTATTATAGGCAATCAGCATTGCCAAGTGCTAGAGAAAAGACAGAAGAGGATTTTAAACACCTGGCAAATATTTTCCAAGGAGTTACAGAAAGCTTATTTCTCAGATGATATGGGGTCATTTCAACTTGTTTTCCCAGTTTCTTCCTCCCTACCCTCCCCCCTTCCATTCTAAACAGGGAACATTGGATTTCCCATTGGGGTGTCCCCTGATTCTTAGTTTTTTTGGAGGAAGAAGAAGATGAGGAATAATGGAAGTAGGCCAGGCTGGTGAGGCAGAAACAGAGACACATGGCACCTCACATGCTAGTATCCCCACACCAGAATATACAGTCTGAGCGTGTTAGTTTTCAATAAAATTATAATTCCACTAAAGTTGAGGATGCAGACTTGGGTTGGATTTACTGCAGGGTGAAACTGGTGGGTGGAAGTCCTGGTCCACCACTGACCCCGCCATCAACAGGAAAATCCAATCCATTGGTGAGGTGATATCATTATTGGCAGCCACTGAACAGTATCCATCCACTGAGCAGCAAGAAGACCCATTGCCAGTTGTTGGATCCTCCATAGAGCCTGCCCAGAGATATTTAACAATTTTGGGAGGCCCTGCAATGAAAAGTAAGGGAATACATCAGTCACAAGAGATTGTTGCCAGGTTTTTTAAAGCCTGCCTTCTCCTTCCCACAGCCTTATAGAGGAGGGTCTATGTCTCCTAAAGCAGGCCAGGTTCAACATCACTGCCAGCATACAATCTGGGAGCACAGAGATGCACACTGACAGGGTTGACTTGCGTAATACCGTGCCGTTGAACTGGCCACATTTAGCAAAGCAGATTCCCTCTCTCTAGTCAATCTGTTCACCATGCCGGTGTAAAGCAGCAGCCTCCCTCTGTGCTGCTCCAGGCTGTCACCATTCAGAGTTCCTCAGAGGCATCTGAAACTCTTTCCGCTGGGTGGTATAGGGGATTGGGGGGAGGGGGGGGGCAACATCTGCTTGATCTGTAGCTGAAATGACCTCACAACCTCAACCCCCCACTATCGCATCTCCAGGGTAGCACCGTGTGGATCATCCTTTAATCCATAAGAACTCCCAAGGCCTGGCAGACAGTTTTACTTAAATCTGAAAACAAAAAGAAAAAACATGTTTTTGTTTTTATCCTTCAAGTACATCTATCCAATACACTGATATTGGAATTTTGTAGTTTGATCCTTTAGTTTTTGTGTATGTTTTTCCGCATACTTTTGCAGACATTGCATTGATTTATATTTAAATGTTTTGTGCCTATCATCCACTTAGTTAAACAATTACCACAGACTGCAGTGGGGTAACTACATTTAAATATTTATTACTGGATGGTGCAGTGGGCTAGACAGTGGCCTTTCACCTCTGAGTTCAAATCCAGCCCAGACTGATGGGATGAAAGTTTCCTCAGTCTGTTGGCTGTAAGAGTCCTACGCAAAATGAATTTGGGCAAGGACCTACAGCACAAAACTGTCCCCTAATTTGACACTAGTTTCATAGTCGGTATGGAAAAAATACCTCAGTGTAGAGTGTTCTTTTGAGGTTGAATTGAACCATATTGTTGGGGCAGAGTAGATGAAGCTTTACTCTTCATCTGGCTGTGCTATACTTGACCTGGGGAGTGCTTGATGCTCAGTTCCATTCCTCAGCAATAATGTCATTCACCTTAATAAGGATAGAAAAAAAAATTACTGAACAATAATATTTTGTTTGCCTGTAATATTTTTTTACTTGTTTCAACAGAAGACATTTACTCCTCTCACTTATATCTCCAGGATCTTCTTTTCCCTTCCACAGCAGTCTTTGAAATAACATTCATTTGTAAGTTGCATTTTTCAGTATGGTAACTGGTAGACCTCCCAGATGGAGCTAGAACTGTTTCTGAAATGTTCAGTCTAACTTAATGCTCTTTTTCCTTTGGTCGCATTTCAGTCGCAGTTATAATGCCATTTTCCAGTCAGTGCAAAATGATTTTGTGTATGCACCAACACAAAAGTAGCAGTATCAGTTAGGAGTTAGGCCTGATCTGACTCCCAATTGCACTATGCAGATCTTTTCCAGGAGACTATTTCCCATCTCTTAGATTTCTACTTAGTGGATTACAGCTCCAGTCAGGTGTGAAGCTGGGTTTGAGAAGTGCTCAGGCATTTCTGGGTCTCCTGGATATTGAGTCTTTTCAGTGATTGAGAAACTGGGCACTGCCTCATATGCTCTCCTAATATTAAAAAAAGCTGTCAGGGAAATGGAGTTCTGCGCATCTCTATCAATTCACTCCAGGCAGGCAGAACACAAGTCACTTCTAGGCACAGCCTACACCATAACTCAGATCTTGCCAACGGCACATTGCACCGTACAGATGCCAGTCCATGCAGATCATGTATTAAAATTGCAACCTAATGTATTCAATGTAGGGTGTCATGAGGGGTGGCCTGAGGGGTGTCCTGAGGGGTGCCAGTTGGTAAAGCACAATTATACCCTCCATGTAAGTTCTGCAGGTGGATCTATTCAATGCATTTAGAATAATGCACTGCTGTAATACAAAATCCAGTAGGTTCATATTAGGGACTGCAGCATTCAAAAATATGCTTACTAATCCTTCATATTGACACATGGTACCTCCTCATTTATCAGTATAACATGGCCACTGACAGATTCCGCATGTCAAAGTAAGTAAAGTGAGTGTTGGTCCTCTAGAGAGTGAGTCTGGGGAATTAATGATTGTAGCATAAGGAAATGGCGGATGAATTGAACAGATATTTTGCGTCCTTCTTCACTGTAGAGGATACAAATAACATGCCAGAAATAATTGTGAATCAAGAGGTGAAAGGGAGGGAGGAACTTAAAACATTTACAATCACCAGGGAAAGGGTTCTGAAAAAAATATTAGCACTAAAAGCTGACAAGTCCTCAGGTCCTGACGGACTTCATCCTAGGGTCTTAAAAGAAGTGGCTGTAGAGATAGTAGATGCATTGGTATTAATTTTCCAAAATTCCCTAGATTCTGGAAGGGCCCCATCAGATTGGAAAATAGCGAATGTAGCTCCTCTATTCAAGAAAGGAGGGAGACAGAAAGCAGGAAACTACAGGCCAGTTGGCTTAACATCTGTCGTAGGGAAAATGCTAGAAACTATTATTAAGGAGGTTAGAGCAGGGCACTTAAAAAATCTCAATGCAATCAGGCAGAGTCAACATGGCTTTGTGAAAGGGAAATTGTGTTCGACTAATTTATTAGAGTTCTTTGAGGAAGTAACAAGCAATGTGGATAAAGGGGATCCTGTGGATGTGGTGTACTTGGATTTCCAGAAGACTTTTGACAAGATGCCACATCAAAGGCTACTACACAAAATAAGAGCTCATGGTGTAGGGAGTAACATATTAGCATGGATAAAGGATTGGTTAGCTAACAGGAAACAGAGAGTAGGCATAAATGGGTCATTTTCAGTTTGGCAAGATGTAACGAGTGGAGTGCCACAGGGATCAGTGCTTGGGCCTCAACTATTTACAATCTATATCAATGACTTGGATGAAGGGACCGAATGTATGGTTGCTAAATTTGCTGATGACACAAAGGTAGGTAGGAAAGTAAATTGTGAGGAGGACATAAGGGGCCCGATGTTACCAGGGCTGCGGGTTCTCGGCGGGGGGGCTATCGGGCGCGTGGGTAACGCGACCGGTGAAATTAGTCAGCTTACCGTGCGATTGTAGCATCCAATCCACTAATTGGATCCACTTACCTGCTCCTCCGGGTTCCCCACTGCTGATCTGCGCGTCGGGCGGGCTGCGCATGCGCAGTAAGATCTGTCAGCTGGAGGAGCTCTATTTAAAGGGGCAGTCCTCCACTGACAGATGCTGCAACAAATAGGAAAAAATACAGCATGGAGCAGCCCAGGGGGAAGGCTGCTCCCAGGTTTAATGATGCCTCACTCCAGGTATCATTAGATGGGGTGAGGAGGAGGGGGAGGACAGAGATCTTCCCCCTGGCAGGCGGGAGGAAGCGGCCTGCCCCTGCCACCAAGAAGGCCTGGCTCGAGGTGGCAGAGGAGGTCACCTGCACCACCAACATATCGCGCACCTGCATACAGTGCAGGAGTCACTGCAATGACCTAAGAAGGTCAGCCAAAGTGAATACACTTACTCATTCCCCTACACTCCAACTGCCACATCACCGCCCCCACCCCACATCTCCTTCTGCACTGCCAACACTACTCTGTCACATCACCCCTCACACCCACTCAAACCTCATCCTCATCTTACCTGCACTTACTCACCTCGCCAGTACTCATCCCGCCACTACCACTCAACCCAATCCTCATACAATCTCATGGCTCTATCTCATACTCACCCTCTCATGCATCTCTTTCACAGTCAGCCTCACTCAACCTGCCACTACCTGTGCTGCAGCCACAGGGCATGCATCACATATGTGCAGTAGGAAGCGTAAGGCAAACGTGTTATGAGCATGAAAGGGATGCACAAGGGTGTTTGAGGGTTTGTCATGGTTTTTACTTATATTTAATTTCTGAGCAACTCACATCACATATTATATTGTCATCACTACTGCCACATCTTTGCGAATCTTGTCTGGTTTGTGCAATAATGCCCTTTCCTGAGGATCACAATGAAGACCCACAACTGATGCCACCCATTGTGTCACTGCAAAGTGGATGTAGGTGTATTTGCAGGGCTCATTTGTGCAGACGACTGAGAGACGTCGGCGATGTCCCCGGTTGCACCCTGGAAGGATGCGGAGGAGAAGTTGTTGAGGGCAGTGGTGACTTTGACAGCGACAGGTAAGAAGATGGTGCTACGGCCAGCCGGGAGCAGCTTGACATGAAGGAGGCTGCAGATGTCCACGACTACATGTCGAGTGACTCTGAGCCTCCGTGTGCACTGCTGCTCAGAGAGGTCCAGGAAGCTGAGCCTTGGTCTGTGGACCCTGTGGTGAGGGTAGTGCCCCCTGCGACGCATCTCTCTCTGCAGTTGCCCTCCCTCCTGCTGTGCAGGTGGATGTGTCACAGCACTGTGTTGTGGAGCTCCATGTGTCAGAGGTGGCCGGTGAGGCTGGTGAGGCTGGTGATGCTGTTCGCCCTCTGAGGAGGTCATGACTGCAGCTATGGCGGCCCCCATCCGCAAGATGTACATCTGAGGGGGTCCGCAAGGTAGGTACATGTCTCTGGACCCCGGGGTATGTGTGCAAGTTGGTGAATTTGATCGTCAGGAGGAGGGTGGTGGAGGCCAAACTTTGTCCCAAGTGACAGAGTGGCCTCCTGCAATGAGTGAGGGTCTCCCCCCCCCCAACCTGTCAAATGGACCTTTGCAGCTGCCACAGGCTGATGGCTGCAACACGTCCATTTCAACTGGGAGTGTTTCCCCCAGTGTGGGAAACAGTCCCAGTTGTTTCTAAAATCCCACCCCTCCTGACATATTCCCTTAATCAGGTCTGTTAATGACCTGAAATACCAAGGTAAATACTCTTAAGTGGCACCCCGCCCGGCTTTGATTGCCTGCGAGAGTCCCACCTGCGGGGGCTACGTGCGCACGTCGGCGCGTCTGTGGGGAACCCGGAAGTGGGCGGGTTGGAGCCGGGCTCCTGACCCGCTCCGGGATTCCCCGATTTTTGGAGCCCCCCCGCCAGGAACGCACCCGATAGCGGGTGCTAAAATAGAACCCATAATGTAGAAAAATATCCCAAGGCACTTAGCAGATACATCGGCAAAATGGATTCAGACAAAGGAGAGAATAGGAGGAGTGACCAAAAGCTTGGTTAAATAGGTATTTTTCATGAAGGGTCTTAAAGGAGGAGAGGTAGGTTGAGAGTTGGATGGGTTTAGGGAGGAAATTCTAGAGAATGAAATCTGAGTGGCTGAAGGTACAGCTGCCAGTAATGGAACAAAGTGGGGGAAGGAAGGGATTTTTCAATAGTCTGAAGGCAGAGGAAAGAAAGAGTTCAAGGTGGAATTGTATGGCTGGATGAGGTTATGGAGATAGGGAGGGTCAAGGCCATTGAGGAATTTAAAGACAAGGATTAGAATTTTAAAGTTGAGGCCTTGGAGGACTGGGAATCAATGTAGACCAGTAAGAATAGTGGTTTTGAGCGAGTGGGATTTGGTGCAACAGCAGAGTTTTAGATGAGTTGGAGTTTATAGAAGGTGGAGGATGAGAGGCCAGCCAGGACAATATTGGAGTAATCAAGTGTGGAGGTGACAAAAGCATGAATGAGAGGTTCAGCAGCGAGTGCACTGAGGCAGCGACAGATGCGAGTGATGCTATGGGGGTAGAAGGGGGCGGTCGTTGTGGTGGCAAGGATATGGGGTCAGGTACTCAGCCCAAGGCCAAACAGGATGCTGAGGTTGTGACCAGTCTGAAAGTGGCCTGGGAGAAGGTTAGAGTCAGTGGGTGCAAATTGTCTTCAGTAGCTCCTAACTGTGTTCAGATGGATATAATTTATGTGGCATTAGAAGGATGTTGAAATTATTGGAAGCAGATTTTCTCCATGTTTTTCAGAAAAAAAATCAAAACATTGCTAATTTTCATTGAGGATAATAACACCAGCTCGCTATCAGTAAATTCGGCAGCAATCCGACTTTAAGGATCAGCTGACAAATTGCTTGAGCTTCATTTTTGAAGTTTATGATGCCATGTAAACTGTTTAACTGGATCAGTGTCTTGCCATCCAATATTTCTGTCTTACATTATGTGTATAGTTGTTACTTTGAAATGCAGCTTTCCCTTTATTACAGTTCTTGTGTATAAAGAAATTCCAGCATAGAAATAAATCAAAAAATCTGTTATTTTCAGATGATTCTACATTTTTACTTATTTCAAACAGACAGGCAACAAAAGCCAAACACAATGAGGAAATCAAAGGGGGAAAAAATAAGAAAAATCTGTGAAGGACAGCAAGAAAGTGCATGTTTCTGAATTGAGGTCGCGAGAAGGTTGAGAATATGTCCTCTTTTTTACATTCTAGAAACTGCTTCAGATATAACCAACAAGTATCCTAAATACTAACTAACAGATACACAAGAGCATGGGTGGCCCACACTTGAACCTTGTTAACCTCAGATAAAATTCTGGGCATCTTTAGTCTATAAAGTTGAGAAACCAGGACCACCCATGTTGAAAAGCATGGCCTCACCCACTTTGGATCTGTTATATTAAAGCCCCCGAAACCATGCCACAAATCTTTCCACAAAAAACACACAGATTTCCCAGAATAACCCGCCTGAAATGCCTGTGGTGGCAGTGGGAACGGCTGTGAGAGAAGCCAGCTTGTCAGCAGTTTTTGCAGCAGACAGGTGAAGCATAATGTTAGTTGATTTAGTAATTTATAGTTGGGTGGGCACGAATGTTTATCTTCAAACACGTTCTGGGATCACTGCGAAAACTTGTTCTGAACGGAATAACTGAACGTCATCCAACTGCAGTGTGGTACCAGTCTCAGAATCACATTTTGTTTTATGTGAAATTCTATTCTAGACAAGCTCCAGGCTCTGTCAACACACATCCTTACTTTAACAACCTTGGCTACAGAGCCTTATTCACACTAGCAGACTGCTGCTGATATAATGTATAAACATTAATTCACAACAATGTCAAATATATCGATTTCTGAGACTAGATATTAGACCAGAAGTGCCCTAACAAATTTTCTAAAGCACATTATGCCCTGTGTGCACGAAAACATAACCTTTTTACTGGGGCGCTAGCTCCCCGATGTTTGGGGGAAAGGGTAAGGGGGTAGCTGACCCCTTACAAATTGATCGCCCCTTAAAATGAAGAGATAGGGGAACTGGAGGTGTAGATTAAGGTCAGGGAAGCAGAGAACTTAATTGCTGTTGTCTTTTTTTTTCTGCCTTTGGCACTCACACTAATAATATGGTTCTGCTGGTTTGTAGTTGTGACTGGTAGAGGGATCCAGGGCCAACAGGGTTTGTTTTATTTACCTAAATTGGTTCCTTATTTGTATAATGATTCTGTGTGTTATAACTGTTAGTGGTTAGAGTATTTCCTATTGTTTAGTTCATGAAGATTCATAGCCTGGTGTATAGCTTAAAGTTAATACAGTAGAGCAAACTGTATGCAAATTAAAATATTTCCAATTACTGTTTTCTAAAAATAAAAATGCAAACAAAATATGGAAATCACACAAATATGTATTTCCAGCCTTTCCAGCGATTAATGTTCACCCTGCGTATCTTCATAAGGTCATATCATCGCACTGTCCCACCTCATTTATTGTTGTTAAGTTCAGGTGCTGCGGCTGTGTACTACTAATCATTTGGCATTCGTGCACAGTGGCCGTTGTGCTTCCCCTCCCGATTCATTTATTTGAATAACAAATACCCCAACGTTACCTCCACCTGGACACCTCGCTGCATTGAACACTACCCTTTACATTCTGCCTTCACCGCCTCTTCTACAAAATTACCGGGCGCCTTTGAGCAAAACTGTCACCAATTATTCCAGTTTCCAACCGTTGCCTGCGTGTAATTCATGGACGTGGTCCAGGAGCATGAAGAAGGTCAGAATCATTACTGCTCACACTTCTTAAGTATCTTTCAACAGTATTTGCTGAGGTACCCAGATTAAAAGTTTGAATTTTTCTGCGGTTGTGTTTCTTTTTTTCTTTGTTCTTCCAATTTTCTCCCCGCCTCTCCTGGAAGCGTTGGCTCATTCTGGGGTACAGTTCCATGGACACTGGTTGCCCTTAGTTATCTAGATAAAGTTATAAAAAGTTGAATGTCAGCTATTTACAGGCAAATCCAATTCTGCCCTTGCATGGTTGCCACACTACATTTTTTTCAGTGTGGGAGTCCATGGATAGTGATCAGGACCAGGAATCCTAGCCCAGGAACCCTGAGACCAATTGTACAGCCCCATCTGCCCATCTAAAAACAGCTAGCAGCGCAGAGCAGAGATCAAACCCGAGTCCTTCCTTATCTGGGTTAAATTGGTCAGTGCTCTTATCGACAGTTCCATCAGGCAAACTGCCTTCAGTGACATTTTTAGCAATGATGGGATTTGCAAAGTAAGGCAAGGAAGCAGTGGAAGACACCAGTTTCATAACTCAGAGCAGAAAGTTGAAACATCTTCAAAGCTAAGTTTCTAAAAAAAAGTGTCTCCATCTTGTGAAACTATCAGGCCCACCCACATTAAGAAATATTGGGGGGGGTGGGGGCATTTTACAAGCCTGCGCTGCCAGCACAGAGCCTCGCCCTCAGCAGCGCGATTGGTAATGTGGCTGAGCACTGCTGGCAATTTTCTGATCGTATCTGGTTGAAAAATCAAGGGCAGCCCAAGCCAAGATTTCCAATTCACGTTGCCAGTTGGTCGACCTCCCTGAGCTCAGTTCCAACTAGTAAGATTACCCCTGCTACTCATTTCTAACAACTCATCCCATTCTACTGTGCAGATTTCTCAGTAGTTTTGGTTTGGAAACCCTTCAGCCTGGTGATGGGTTTGTGTGTGTAACAGACCATTAAAAAATCTTCTTATAATAAACACAATAATACAATATAATTTGACCAGATTTATGTTTATTTTGTAGGTCCCAGAGAGAGATCATAGTGATGTGTTCACCTAGCTGTTTTATTGTTGGGTCATCACTATAGCCAAGGTCAGCTTAGAAATTGACATTTTTTTTAAAGAGAAACTAGATTATAAACTCATTGAAATGAACAGAACTGTATTTTTTTTACATTCAGACAGAAGAAGGCTGTTTTTTTCACAAATAAAACAGTGATTGTTGCTGGAAATAAGTCAGACTTGGAAGTGATGAGAGGTCTAAGTCACTTCTAGTGCAGCGATTATAATAGGAATATCATACAGATTCACTCTGCTGGAAGGCCACTGAACAGAAGAAGATTGTCATCTGCTGGAGATCGGAGGTGCTGTGCAGACTTTTGCAGGCTCTGAGATCGCCATGTTAAGACCTAAAGGAAACCGAGTCTATGTGATGGGGAAGACTGAGTAAGATAGGAAGCTGAGTTAGGTCTGGATGTCGGACAAGCAGGCTGGCAATATAGGGGCATTGAAGGGATCAAGAGAGATGGTGGAGAGATAGAGCTGGGTTCACCAGCATTCATGTGGAACCTGGCGCCACTGAGAGGTATCATGTAGACGAGGAAGAGGAGGGGACCAATGATAGATCCTGTGGGACTCCAGATGTAACAATGCGGGGGTGGGAAAAGAACCCAATGCTGGAGATGCTCTCCACCCTAGAGACTTGAGCACAAAATCTAGGCTGACCCTCCAGTGCAGTACTGAGGACGCAAAATTGGGCCGTGTAGCGCCCATTGTCTCTGTGCAACACGGCCTCTCCGTCATCCAAGATGGTGTCTTGGATGCGCACGCACGTTTCCAGCGTGACGTGTGCCGGATGCCATCTTGGCATATGAGTTAGCGCAGGCGCAGATAAAGAATGCTGGAATCATGTAAAGTAGGGAGAAAATGGCTTCAAACAGTGTGCAACGCTGATTTAAAGTTATTGACATCATTTCGGGACTTAACGCTCAACTCAATGCACAGTCTTAACCTCGACCATCTGAATGTGTCTTAGAGTGCTGGAGGACCCCCCACCAGCGCTATTTAAAGGGACCTTGCAGGGTTTACAGATTAGTGGTTGGATTATTGCTTCTGTCTGGTGAGACATTTGTAACTGTTTTTGGAGGTCGCCTAGATTTGAATACTAGAACACGGGAACATAGCCTAACATTTAGAGCTAGGACGTGCAGGAGTGAAGTTAGGAAATGCTTCTACACGCAAAGGGTGGGAGATGTTTGGAACGTTCTTCTGTAGACGGCAGTTGATGCTAGCTCAATTGTGAATGTTAAATCTGAGATTGATAGATTTCTGTGAACCAGTGGTATTAAGGGATATGGGGCTAAGGAGGGTATATGGAGTGAGGTCACAGGTCCACCATGATCTCGTTGAATGGTGGAACAGGCTCGAGGGGATAAATGCCACTGCCACTTGCTGCCTCCTGATATGTGCCACCTTCTGCTGCAAGAAAGTGAGACGTGTGTCTGGGTGATGTGTCTGTCATGGTTGAATAGCTAGTGTGTGTGGCTTGTGAGTTGTGGGCGGATGGCATGGAACAGTGGTAATGTGTAAGGGTGAGAGGAAGCATCTGGTTGGAAGAGTTGCGTACTGATGGAAAAGCTTGTTGGTATGTGAGTGATGGGGGTGTAGTGCGTGGTGCAGTTGGTATGAGACGCCACTTGACAGTTGACCTCACTGACCTTGCCCACTCATGTCAAAGCATTGCACTTCTTCCCACATAGGATGACCCTCCTTCTGTTCACTTCTTGCACAAGGTCTCTAGTGCATCAGCAGAGAAACATTGGTGCATGCACTCTCGCAGGCCTGGTACTAACTCAGATCTGCAGATTGGTGAGGTCTGACGTGCAGATTGGATTTAGTAGTGCGCAACCTTTATTCAATGTTTTAACATAACTCATCAGTGTGTAAACATAGTGATGGGACCTTCATCTGTGTTTTACGTGTGCAATGTCTGATCTCCGTTCAGACTCCGTGCAGACAGTAGACTGTTATTTTCAGCAAATAACTACCAGCTACCTTTAAGAGATTTCTAAGAAACATCCTCCCTTTAAGAGATTGAGCTCCCCTGGTGGTGGAAAGTGCAAATTGCATTGATTCCACATGCAAGGCCCGGAATGGAACGCTGATTGCAGGTGAGTCCTCAGATGGGCCGAAACTTGCATCCTGCCTGCGCAGGGACCGTTGGCCGCGGGGTAATAGCACATCTTGCTACCCGCGCCAAATAACAGCCCCCATCCAATTTCTCTCCCCCTGAGTCTTTTGGATGAAACGTTAAACCGAGGCCCCGACTACCCTCTCAGGTGGCCATAAAAGATCCCACAGTACTATTTCAAAGAAGAGCAAGGGCGTTCTCCCCGGTGTCCTGGCCAATATTTATTCCTTAACCAACATCACTGAAATGGATCATCTGATAATTTATTTCATTGCTGTTTGTGGAACCTTGCTGTGCACAAATTGGCTGCCGTGTTTCCTACATTACAACAGTGGCTACACTTCAGAAGTACTTAATTGACTGTAAAGCATTTGGGACGTTCTGAGGTTGCGAAAGGTGCTATATAAATCAAGTCTTTCTTTCTTTAAGAGTAGAACCAAATGAGCAGTAGGGTAAAGGGGCAAAAATCCTGGAGTTATTCAACAGGCAGTTAACTGCTGTAATGGACAGACCATTGATTTCTATAGGAGATGAGCCAGTTGGTCAAATGGGTTAGCATGCCACAGGATTAACAATGACCTTTTTACTGAGTTGCCACACAGGATGCACACCATACTCTGATTGCTCCAATAGGTGGAAAAACATCATGCTGACAGACCATATATTGCACTGAAATACAAGTTGAGTTTAATGCAAGATGTGGATTTATACAGAAGGAATATGAATCAGCAGGTAAAAAGTAATGCAATACTTAAGTTTTAACTGGTATTTTAAACTATTTTTTAAAAAACAAAAATAACCAAATATTTCAAAGCTATTTGAGTCTTTTTTCAGAGTTTTTAAAATCAGATATGGATGACAGCAACATAGCTGCTTAGCACCATAGAGTTCTGTCTCATCAGTGTGATGTGTAGCTAAATGAATGAAATAAGTGAACTGAAGATATGGCAAAAGACTACAGTAGATAACCTTGCCCAGGCTGCTTTTTTCACCTTGGTTCAAAGACACAATTGTGGGAGATACTTGCACTCTAAGTTAATAAGCGCTGACACCCAGCATCTGTGTCTTGCAGGAATTGCTAGTATTTGCACAACGTGCATCCAGCCAGCTTTTGAAAAGCAAAGCTCCTTTTCAATGGCTCAGCTATTGGAGATGATGACTATGTCTGTAAGGCTGAATTCTGTCTGACAGCAATCTACAATGACATCACTACTGTTCTTCAAAGGATACATTATTTGGTTAGTGATAATTCAACAACTACTAGGGCATCCAAAGTTTCAGAGAGAGAACTTACTTGTATTATATAAACACATGTACATATACATTACCCTCATCCAGTTGTCACACTTGGCCTACCTACAATTTCATATGAAACAGGAGGTAAGTGTAGCATGTTTTGGATGAAAAGCGTGAATTTCGACCTCTGGTTCTCAAAGCTCTCCACCAATGGGGATTTCCTCGTGCCGTTTCTGAGTCTGTTGTAGACTAATTTATTGAGATTGTTTGCTATGATTAGTCAACAACTCCATTATCATTGTATCATGCAACTACCAGGATGGTAGAAGGTGAACTAAATGGACCATGGTCTTTTTTCATCTAACAATTCCTATGTTCCTATGATATAACATGATGCAGGATAAGCCTGGATATTTGTGGATATTGTACTGTGTGTAGTACTTGATCTACGAATACAGCGCTCTTGTATTCTGATGCGTTTGAAGGCCTGGAGGGTCAGTTTCCATATTTTAATCATTCCTTTTTTGTTGACATAAGTACGTTCAGGAATATGTGAGTATAGACTTTCAGCGGTGAGGGCTGTCATTGATTGTCCAGGATTTAGGAAAGTACAGCAGGGTGCCGAAGGTAATATTGGTTTTGACGTAATGAAGTAAGCTGAATAATGCAATGTAGAAGTTGTTGACCAGTTGTCGAAAGGACATGACTTGACCCTTGTAGAATAATTTTCCTATTTTGGGTTGTTCATTGTGTCACATCTTGACTCTGCTCACAGTCAGTGCCTGAGGGACTTAACAGCTGTATTATATTTGGGAGATCATGCACTGAATGAAAGTCTCAGGTCAACGCGACACTGATGCATCCAAGATTAATCAACCTATCTCCAACTACTCTGGGATGCTTCTGGATTCTGTGGGCTCTTTCTGGGGGGTCTATGGAGGATTGGGAGCATTAGTTGAGAGGCTTCCTCCTCAATACTCAGCCAGGGGTTTTATGGGTCATATTCCAGGCAATGATTCCCACTCAATTATAGTATTGCTATGAATTTGAGAGAATCGGTCTTGCTCTTTGTTTGGGGAGTTGAAGCCTCTTTAGGCATATCTGTGGCTTTTGTTCACCTACAAGAATCTTGAGACGTGCCTATTGAGATCCTGGAATCAATTTTCCAGCACTTGAACAGTACATATAAAAGATAACTTTATATGCCAGCCAGCAAACAGCCTTGAACCTCTTGGTACACTATCATTTAGTTACAAAGAAATGTCTCGATATGTCAGTGTAGTTCCTGCAAGTATCATGTAAATTAAATATCTATCATGACTTAACCAATTGTGCAAACTTTCTACAACTCAATAAAAGTTACTACTTAAGGGGAAAAAAACTCAGTGCCAGATTGTTTCATTCCTACTGTATACAAGCTGTTGCTGTTAAGTCACCAAAATCACAGACAGTAACTGAAATTACAAGGGCAATATCTTGAATAAAGATCTGCAAAATGGAAACAACACTGTGTCAAACACAATGCTCGTCGTACTGTTAGATTGTGCAGGGGTGTGTATAATAAATATCAAAGAATTGGTTTTGTGCACTGTATGTATCATGAAATACATTTAACTGTAACCACGTGCTGTACAAATCCTAAGCCTGTATGATTTTTACTGGGGACAGCCACAGACACCCAGCATCTTAAGGTGATCAGCAGGGAGATATATATTCACAGCTCATCCTTTGTTCAAGATACTGGGGATGGGTGAGGCACCCATCTCATATGGATGAGGTGGAATACCTGGCCATTGTCCCATGTCATTAACAACATCAACATATTGATGAGGGAACATTAAGCCAGCTCCTCTTGATGAGGGTAAGGGCTTGGCCATTGTTCCAGCAAGCCAATGATGTCAGCCTGGTGTCGGAAAGTGAGATCCTTTTGTCAAGCTGTTGGACTACTGTCTGCCTCACTATCTGGACTAGGGATGGGTAGTCAGCTGACCACAGGACTTCCTGCTAAACAGTGTATAAAGACACACCTCAACCAAGAATCTTTGTCGGGGATCCCTCAAGAAGCAGCAGACGAGTTGTTAAGTGGACGGAGTGGCAGGAGCCCAATGCCCATGTAGAATGAAGGAAGAAGTCTGCAAAAGGCAGGATCTGCGGGATCCAAGAGGGTGGGGGCCATGAGGATCGCGAGAGGCGAGAGGCCAAGGCATGAGCCCGACCCAGAGTGGAAGCGGGTAATATATTTCCGGTTTCCATCCTGTAAATTGCTGCTTAAATACTGAGTGTATTAAACTGTTCTTCATAATAAGGTATGTACCACCGTAACCAATTGGGGTCGACTCGAATCTTTCAGAACTGGGAAGTGAGTAGCGGAGCAGGGGCTCCCTAAGACCCTATATATATTCCCAATAGTGCCCTATGTCAACCATGCATTGTGTGTGGCAGCATCATGCAAGGTCAAAGCAAAGGACCCGTCAGCATAAAGTGAAGAGTTCTTGGAACTTCATTTGCATTTTGTAACAAAGTTGGCATAGTAACAATTGACATTTCTGAAATACACTGCTCCTAAATGGATTTAATAATGATTTTGATGTCTAGGAACCATTGGTAAAGGAGTATTTCTTTAAAGCTGACATTGTTTTGTTGGCAAATGCTTACCACTAGAAGGAGCTAAAATACAGCACACCACAAGGTTTGAACTAAGAACTTCTGACAATTCTACCAGCAGCATTCAGGGCAAGTATAAAGATAAAGAAAAAAAATCAAACAAAATGATGGACTCACGTAACAGGCCAAACAACAGCCCTGCATTCAGCATGAGTCAATGCCTTCAGAAGAGCTAGAGAAATGAAAAAGGGGAATAATTGGCAAGAAAAAAAGCATTAAATTATAAAATTATTACACCAGCTAGGGATTCAGGTGTTATAAATATAAGTGAAATGATTGATACATTCCTGAGGAAAAAAAGATCAAGCCTGTAGTTATTCATTCAAATATTAACGCACTTGTTTGTAAAAAATGAAACCAAGACAATAATTGCTGTGGTTCTGTGTCTGTTGGGTTGACTGAAACATCAATATTTTTCTCAAAGTTGAAAAATGACCTTCATTGTAGACTTCTCAGTTAGTGTAAGCCACTTAGTAAAGAAATTTGAAATCACAAACAGCTCTGTAAAAATTAGCATTAGGTTCCCGAATAAATATAATGAGCCAAACCTTGCTGGAGTGGGACATCTCATGGCGTAAGCCATCAGTTACACATTTTCCTGCACCCTTCAGCTCGAAAATGTTTTTGCACCGTAATTTGCTGGAAGTGCAAGCTGATAAACAGCGCAGCGAAGGCAATGGGGCATCTGAGACATCAGTGAATGGCAGGACCAGCAGGGTATCTTCTTAATCAACGAGATTTAAGGATTGAGAAAGAACCAGAGGAACAACGGAGAAGGAGGGAGAATTAGAGTCAAATCAGGTACAGAATGAAAAATAATGCGAAGGTAAGATTGGATTAAGAGAAAGAGAAAAAAGAGATAGTAAGAAAAAAAAAAATTTGAAATTTGTAACTTTTAAAATCTCTAAGAAGAATATACTACATGCAGGAATGAGACTCCACAGTTTAAATTGTTCCCTTTCTAAGCTTGAAAGATTGGTTTGTATTGTATTAACAATTATCATGTCGTTAGAAGGGTACTTATGCTATTAACTATGAGCCCTAACTTTTTGTGGTGAGATTAAAGGCCAATTAATATGCAAATTCAGCAAGTTCTTGAAAATAACGGGGAGGCTAAGGGCGAGATGCTGTTTGAGAGAGGCAAACGGCAGAGCAGTGTAAATCGACCAGCAAGTGCTGGAAATTCGCAACTCACAGTGTATCTCTTAATCCCCTGAATTTGCTGGCTGATTTACATAGAAATACATAGAATTATATAAAATGTACAGCACAGAAACAGTCCATTCGGCCCAACAGGTCCATGCCGGTGTTTATGCTCCACACAATCCTCCTCCCTCCCTACTTCATCTAACCCCATCAACATATCCTACTATCCCTTTCTCCCTCATGTTTATCTAGCTTCCCCTTAGATGCATCTATGCTAGTCGCCTCAATTACTCCTTATGGTAGCAAGTTCCACATACTTACCACTTTCTGGGTAAAGAAGTTTCTCCTGAATTCCCTATTGGATTTATTGGTGACTCTTATATTTATGGCCCCTAGTCCTGGTCTCCCCTGCAAGTGGAAACATCTTCTCTACGTCTACCCTATCAAACCCTTTCATAATCTTAAATACCTCTATCAGGTCATCCCTCAATCTTCTCTTTTCTAGAGAAAATAGCACTAGCCTGTTCAATCTTTCCTGATAGGTATAACCTCTCAGTTCTGGTATCATCCTAGTAAATCTTTTTTGCACCTTCTCCAGTGTCTCCATATCCTTTTTATAATACGCAGACCAGAACTCTTCGCAGTACTCCCAAGTGTGAAAGAACCAAGGTTCTATATGAGTTTAACATAACTTCTCTGATTTTCAATTCTACTCCTTTAGAAATAAACCCCAATACTTTGTTTGCTTTTTTTATGGCCTTATTAACCTGCATCACTACTTTTAATGATTTGTGTATCTGTACCCCCAGATCCCTCTGCTCCTGTACCCCATTTAGACTCTTATTTTCCAAGGAGTATGTGGCTTCCTTATTCTTCCTACCAAAATGTACCACCTCACACTTATCTATATTGAAGTTCATTTGCCAATTACACACCCGTTCTACAAGTTTATAATGTTTTCCTGTATTTTGTCGCAGTCCTCCTCAGTATTAACTATACCCCCCAATTTGGTGTCATCTGCAAATTTTGAAATTGTACTTCTGATTCCTGAGTCCAAATTGTTTATGTAAATGGTGAATAACAGTAGCCTCAGCGCCGATCCTTGTGGAACAATACTTGGTGGTGGACAGTTAAACAACTAACGGGAGGAGGAAACTCTGTAAACATCCTCATCCTCAATGATGGCAGAGTCCAGCACGTGAGTGCGATCATCAGCAAAGTGATGGAAGGTGTCGTCGACAGTGCTATCAAGCGGTACTTACCAATAACCTGCTCACTGATGCTCAGTTTGGGTTCCGCCAGGACCACTCGGCTCCAGACTTCATTACAGCCTTGGTCCAAACATGGACAAAAGAGCTGAATTCCAGAGGTGAGGTGAGAGTGACTGCCCTTGACATCAAGGCAGCATTTGACCGAGTGTGGCACCAAGGAGCCCTAATAAAATTGAAGTCAATGGGAATCAGGGGGAAAGCTCTCCAGTGGCTGGAGTCATACCTAGCACAAAGGAAGATGGTAGTGATTGTTGGAGGCCAATCATCTCAGTCCCAGGACATTGCTGCAGGAGCTCCTCAGGGCAATGTCCTAGGCCCAACCATCTTCAGCTGCTTCATCAATGACCTTCCCTCCATCATAAGGTCAAAAATGGGGATGTTCGCTGATGTTTGCACGGTGTTCAGTTACATTCGCAACCCCTCAGGTAATGAAGCAGTCCGTGCCTGCATGCAGCATGACCTGGACAACATCCAGGCTTGGGCTGATAAGTGGTAAGTAATATTTATGCCAGACAAGTGCCAGGCAATGACCATTTCCAACAAGAGAGAATCTAACCACCTCCCCATGACATTCAACGGCATTACCATCGCCGAATCCCCCACCATCAACAATCTGGGGGTCACCATTGACCAGAAACTTAACTGGACCAGCCATATAAATACTGTGGCTACAAGAGCAGGTCAGAGGCTGAGTATTCTGCGGCGAGTGACTCACCTCCTGATTTCCCAAAGCCTTTCCACCATCTACAAGGCACAAGTCAGGAGTGTGATGGAATACTCTCCACTTGCCTGGATGAGTGCAGCTCCAACAACACTCAAGAAGCTCGACACCATCCAGGACAAAGCAGCCCGCTTGATTGGCACCCCATCCACCACCCGAAACATTCACTCCCTTCACCACCGGCGCACTGTGGCTGCAGTGTGTACCATCCACAGGATGCACTGCAGCAACTCGCCAAGGCTTCTTCAACAGCACCTCCCAAACCCACGACCTCTACCATCTAGAAGGACAAGGGCAGCAGGCACATGGGAACAACACCACCTGCATGTTCCCCTACAAGTCACACACCATCCCGACTTGGAAATATATCGCTGTTCCTTCATCGTTGCTGGGTCAAAATCCTGGAACTCCCTTCCTAACAGCACTGTGGGAGAACCTTCACCACATGGACTGCAGCAGTTCAAGAAGTGGAGATGCTGGTGATGGACTGGGGTGGACAAATGTAAGGAATCTTACAACACCATGTTATAGTCCAACAGTTTTATTTGAAAATCACAAGCTTTCGGAGCTTTCCTGACGAAGGAGGAAAGCTCCGAAAGCTTGTGATTTTCAAATAAAACTGTTGGACTATAACCTGGTGTTGTAAGATTCCTTACAGCAGTTCAAGAAGGCAGCTCACCACCACCTTCTCAAGGGCAATTAGGGATGGGCAATAAATGCTGGCCTTGCCAGCGACACCTACATCCCATGAACGAATAAAAAAAAACTTCCCACCTTTTGCCAGTCTGAGTAACTACCTTTAACCCCTATTCTCTGTTTTCTGTTTTGTAATTGTAAACAATTTTACAACACCAAGTTATAGTCCAGCAATTT
The DNA here is from genome assembly GCF_035084215.1 of Heptranchias perlo. NCBI lineage: Eukaryota > Metazoa > Chordata > Chondrichthyes > Hexanchiformes > Hexanchidae > Heptranchias > Heptranchias perlo. The sequence continues at coordinate 78,960,477 of NC_090328.1, forward strand.
TATTTTAAATTCACAAGCTTTCGGAGGCTTCCTCCTTCCTCAGGTGAACGAAATGAAATCCTCGAAATGAAATCGCATTTATAATTCACAGAACAATGCTTGGTGATTACACACAATTTTTTCAACTGCCCGTTGCCAAGGCAATCAGTGTGCAGACAGACAGGTGTTACCTGCAAGGTCTCAGAATATACAAATCACCAAAAAAAAAACAACAAACAAAAAAAAAACAGAGATAGAGAGGTAGAAACATAGAAAAGACAGCAACTGACCCGTTATATTAAAAACAGATAACATTTGTTCGCTGGTGGGGTAACGTGTAGCGTGACATGAACCCAAGATCCCGGTTGAGGCCGTCCTCATGGTTGCGGAACTTGGCTATCAATTTCTGCTCGACGATTTTGCGTTGTCGTGTGTCTCCAAGGCCGCCTTGGAGTACGCTTACCCGAAGGTCGGTGGATGAATGTCCATGACTGCTGAAGTGTTCCCCGACTGGGAGGGAACCCTCCTGTCTGGCGATTGTTGCGCGGTGTCCGTTCATCCGTTGTCGCAGCGTCTGCATGGTCTCGCCAATGTACCATGCTCTGGGGCATCCTTTCCTGCAAGGTATGAGGTAGACAACGTTGGCCGAGTCACAGGAGTATGAACCATGCACCTGGTGGGTGGTGTCCTCTCGTGTGATGGTGGTATCTGTGTCGATGATCTGGCATGTCTTGCAGAGGTTACCGTGGCAGGGTTGTGTGGTGTCGTGGACGCTGTTCTCTTGAAAGCTAGGTAATTTGCTGCGAACGATGGTCTGTTTGAGGTTGGGTGGCTGTTTAAAGGCGAGTAGTGGAGGTGTGAAAAAACTGTCTGTAATCACCAAGCATTGTTCTGTGAATTATAAATGCGATTTCATTTCGAGGATTTCATTTCATTCACCTGAGGAAGGAGGAAGCCTCCGAAAGCTTGTGAATTTAAAATAAAATTGCTGGACTATAACTTGGTGTTGTAAAATTGTTTACAATTGTCAACCCCAGTCCATCACCGGCATCTCCACATTCTGTTTTATAGCCAGCCTACTATCCATTCTGATACTTGTCTGATGCTCTGACCTTAGTCATGAGTCGACAATGTGGTACCTTATCAAAGGCCTTTTGAAAATCCAAATATATTATATCTAATGCATTACTCTTGTCTACCCTTTCTGTTACCTCTTCAAAGAATTCAATAAGGTTGGTCAAGCATGACTTTCCCTTTTAAAATCCATGCTGACTATACTTTATTATATTTATGGTTTCTAGATGTTTTTCTATTACATCTTTGAGTAAGGATTGCATTATCTTTCTACCACCGATGTTGAGCTAACTGGCCCTTAGTTCCCTGGACTTGTTCTAGCTCCTTTTTTAAATATAGAAATAACATTAATTGTCCGCCAGTCCTCTGGCACTGTTCCCTTTTTTAATGAATTTTTATATATATGTAATAATGCCTCTGCTAGCTCTTCCCTAACTTCTTTTAATATACGCAGATACAATCCTTGCTAAGTTTGATTAGTTTATGAATTATCTCTCCCCTTTCTACTTTAAATGTTTCTATATCTTTTTTGATCTCTTTGATTTGCACATTAATAATGGTGTGCGTCGTTAAAACGCCATTATTTTTCCAGCAAGATTTGGCCCATCGTTCATCACTGTATATACAAATTAAGTTCGCCTTTCACTTCGCTTTATTTTTCTTTCTGCTCACGGGATAATTACAGATGAGGAAAGCCCTTCACCCAACCCAGAAAGATCCAAAGTCCCTCATTGCAGCGCTGTTTCTGAAAAGATTCTAATGTTTTCACCTCCACTACTCTTCCATACATTAATCACTCTCTGTGTTTTAAGAAGAATCCTGACATCAGTCCTAAATTTACTTTTTACTAGTTTGAATCCATGTCCCCTTGTCCTATTCTTGCTATTTAACTTAAGATAATATTCTGGGTTTACCTTTCCTATTCCTTTAACTATTTTACATATACATGTAGGAAGATTATCCCATTAAGCTCGTGACCCTAGAATTACAGCGAGCATGACAAGGTTCAACACCCAACAAAACAACACGAACGCACAATTTTAAAAGTCAACTCTCACTCTCTATTGAACAGTTCCCACTTTACTTGCAACTTACAGTAAGCTTACACTCAGCTGCATGCGTGATCCATATGAGGAGAAAGTCTCTAGACTATCCCCCTCTTAGCTAGCTATTCCCAAAGTTCCTAGCATAATACTTACAATCATCCCTCGGTTGGTCTTCCGACGGTGATGTAGGTCCCAGTAGAGCTGACCGGACTCTACCTGCTTCCTGTGACTGGCTGTGGTTCCAGTTCTACACTGCAGATCTCAGTTCATATTTATACAATCTTTCACACGCAATATTGATTTCCACATTATCCCTTTAAGCTGGAGTCCGACTTGGCTGATCTCGTTAACTTATGCCTTCATTCCTTTTAAACAGGTTTCAATCTTTCTGTAAGAGGTACAAAGGCCATCTATACCTGCTGATGGTTGACCGCACACAAGCTTATCTCACCCCATTGTCTGATAATAAGGTTGTAAACAATTTTACAACTTTACAATTTTACAACACCAAGTTATAGTCCAGCAATTTTATTTTAAATTCACAAGCTTTCGGAGATTTCCTCCTTCCTCAGGCAAATGTTTTGCCTGAGGAAGGAGGAAATCTCCGAAAGCTTGTGAATTTAAAATAAAATTGCTGGACTATAACTTGGTGTTGTAAAATTGTTTACAATTGTCAACCCCAGTCCATCACCGGCATCTCCACATCACGATAATAAGGTTAGCAGACGACAAACATGTTTTCCTACGCTCAGGTGTTAATGGTCACTTTAAACAGTTCTTTTTTCTTGACCACATCCTTGTCCCTTGTTCTTGCAGCGAGGTCCCTTTGTATTATGGTTTGGCTCTCAGCAAGCAAAGTCTCACACCAGAAGTTGACTCATTGTTGTCCTTCATACAGTCCTCACCACTTACTCCATGCCCGTTTATCCAAGACAGCCACCTATATCGGGCAAATGGCACTAACCATTTGCTATTGCCACAGCTGTTAATTACAAAGGTGCCACTTACATCATATTAAGCGTGCCGGCTATCTCGGGCAGTTTAAGCAGCTGCTCGGGGTCAATTTCCATCCACTCTCGTCCATTGCTGCTCGTCCTGCAGCACTGTTTTAATGTATTTGTAGGGCCAGCATTTCAAGAAGTTTGAAATTGACCAGGGCAGCTCAGAGACAGTAACCGCCACAGTCTATCTGTTACTATAAGAGAAGCTGATGAGAAGCTAGGGTTTTTTTTGCTGGTCTAAATGTATTTTTTATTCAATCTGATATATTCCAAGAAAAGCAAAAAGCAATTCTTTCACCAATTAAGTTCAGAACAATGCTAAATCAGCCCGAATATGCTGCTTGTTTGATTATGTTATTTGCTACAAGCATTTAACAGCGACTTTCGAGTCAAAATTGCTTACGCGCGTCATGATACTCTCTGCTGGCCCATGGAGCTTGGCAATGTTCCATACACTTGCAATAATGTCTTATTAAAAGTTATGGCACTGGCATTATTTTGGGAGTTCACCTGCCATAAAGTCTGTCAAGCGTTATACCGGCCATCGCGTATAGTGGGACAAATTGGGTTTGCATGAACACGCCCGCTATAAGCAATGGGGACTATACCTCTATAAGATCACTTCTTCTTTCCAGGCTGAAGAGCCAAAGTTTCTCCAGTCTTTCCTAATAACTCTGACACTAGGGATCAGCCTTATGGCTCTTAAATATCTCACTTGTTTTCTCAGTGACCAGAATTGGACACAGTACTCAAGGTGTGATCTGATCAGAGCATTGTAAAATTTGATCACAACTTCCTCTGACTTGTATTCCATTGTTTTAGTTATGTAGTTCAACATTCTATTGGCTTTGTTGATTGTTGCTCTGCATTGGTTGGACATGTTGAGTGTCAAATATATTCAGACTTCTTGGTCTTTCTCAGATTCATCCATAGCTATTTCAACACCATTCATGTAGTATGCATGTCATTTATTTTTCCCTCCCATGTGTAACACTTTACACTTCTAGGTATTAAATTTCATCTGTCATTGTTCTGCTCACTTACATATTTTGTCCAACTCATTCTGTAATTTCTGAGCTACCTTCTCCAATTCCACTGCCTCTCCTAATTTGATATTGTCTGCAAATTTGGACAATTTACATTGAGTTTCTGGATCCAGGTGATTTATAATTAGAAAAGTAGTGAGCCCCGAGGCAGCCTACTCAGTACATCTCCCCACCCGACAAGTGTACTCATTTTCTACCATTCAGTCAATTTCTTATCTACTCCCAAAGTTTGCCCTGAATTTCTAACACGATGAGTCTGCCTTTTGGGTGGGACTTTGATAAAAAGCTTTTGGAAGTCTAGGTAAGGCTTCCCACAGTTCACTCGGGTTGTCACTTCCTCGAAGAAATCATAGAGGTTGGTCAGGCAGATCTTTCCCTTCTGAATCCATATTGACTGCTGCTAATTAGGTTATTACAAGAACAGATAATTCTCAAGTTTACCCCTGATTCAATCATTTTGAATGAAATGGAAATAAGACTTGTTTCTGTTTTGTTCCCCTTTTTGAACGTGTTAAGCATGCATCATGTTGTGTCATGTCCCAGATGTTTATTTTTGCCAAAGTAAACCTGTAGATTTTACACACATATCACAATACATAGCAGATTAAAAGCTGAAGTAAAAAATGTTAGTGCAACATGCCAGAATGGAGAAAAACAATGTACAAGAATGACTTTACCAACACTGACTCATCCATCAACTAACTATTGCATTAGTTCTAGCCTATATAACAGAAACATAGTATATTGGAATAAGAAATAGGTTTATAACTAAAAATACTTATTATATGCTGGGCAAATAAGTTTTTGATTGTAAATTATTTTATTGAAGCCCTACAGCATTGCAATACTGCACAGTAACAGAGATAGGTTAGAGGCAAATACAATTTCCTTAAACAGTGCAAAAGATATTTTAGAGAGCTAATTTTAAAATAGAGTCTAAGACAGAAAAATAGTCACTTTAATGGAAAACAATTGTATGATTCCTGACACTTTAGTATAAAACATTGGAAGTTCTTTAAGTTTAATGGAAAATACTGTAAGAATTACTGAGAGTCTAGTGGAGAAAAGTGAACATTTTACTCTAAAACAAATGAAATTGAGAAGAATGCATTGTGTGTATTGTAATATATACAGTCATTATGGCAGAGGAGTACTGATGGGAGTGATATTGTCAAAGTTATCTACTAATTATATAGAGGTAATAGTGGACGAACAATTAATATGTTTGTCTGAAATTCCTCCCTCCATTATTTTAGTAAGGTGTAAGCTCATTTATTTAAAGGATTTATGCTAAATTTACAGAACATGGAATTTCAGACAAACACGCCGTTTGTATGCTAGTTTTCAATGGTGTAGAGATTAAAGAGAAAATAGTGGAATTAGAGTTGCTCGTAGAGATTGGTGAACCCAGCTCTTTGATGATACACTTATCAATATTGGAGCAGGAATTCTTTCATTTTTGCCCTCTTGTCTATATATGCAGCAGCAGCAATAACCAAGGCTCCATTCGATCTTCCCATTCCACTGATGAAAACTTCTGTGGTCCAGGAACTATAGCACTAGCCAACCACAAATGTTCCCAAGCCACCTGCTAATATTTTGAGACTAAAACAGAATCATTCTATGTGTGGCTACCTAGGCTGTTTGGGCAGTAAAGCTGAGCACTAACACACATCTCCCAATCATGAAAAGTAATTTACCACTTTTGTGTTTAGTGTTTTAACACTTGAGGTAAGCTAACCATCCATGCAAATCACTCAACTTAACAACACAATAATATAGAAATGAGAACAGGCTGTTTAGCCCAACCAGCTCACTCTGCCATCTTGTTTCAGTACCTGAACGAGCCATTTTTATTTACTTCCTACCCCCATCCCATAGCGTTCTATTTTTTGTTGAAACAGGAATTGATCCAATTTCATTTTGAGTGCTTCAACCGAGTCAGTACTTACTGTACGAGGTGAGAGTCTATTCCAGGAGTCCTCAAATGGCAGGTCAGGATCCATTTCCCGACGTCAGATCCATGTTAGGTTGACAGCGCGGGATGTTGGCGCACTGAGTGGTACAAGCACAACTCTGTCAGTCAGTTAACTTTTTCCTCTTCCATGAGACACTTTTGCTTTTGACCGGTCAGTCACCAAAACACTGCTATTTACTGCTAGTTTGCCTACATCTGATCTACCCAGTAAGACTAATCACAGTAGATATAATTTGTAATGTTATCTTGACCATCACAACCCCTGCCCCCGTGCCCTCCCTCCTCCCGCGTTAATTACATCTAAATCTATCATGAACAAAGTTTAAGGTAAAGTAATTTTTAAAATTTTAAATGAAATTTAAGTTTCCCTTTTTGATACTAGATGGAAAGAAATGTACGGCAGGAAATGAACATGGTTTCTGAAATAATAATACCTCAGTAAGATCGATGACTGATGTAAATGAGCCTTGGCTGACTACCCGTCCTATTGTCCCCTTCGTTGGCTTGGCATCCATTTTTGTCTGACTGCACTTCTGTGAAGTACCTTGGGTTGTTTTTCTACATTAAAAATTATGTGTAATATAAATAAAGTCCAACAGAGGGAGTGCTGAGTCACTGTAAAGATGGAGAAAGTGGATATAATCTGACTTAAGGGCAGTGTTTAGAATCACAATTTTCATGATCTATCTGGAAGCTAGAAAACCCCCGGAAAACATGTTCTGGGGATCTATTGCATTTGAGTCCATTCAAAAAGAACTCATAATGCAGCAGTGTATCCGTAATTTTTTTTTCCAGTCACAATATTTTTCAACCTGGGAATGATCTTTGTGGCCCTTCTTGAAATCCTTTGCATGGTTTTTCAATTATATTGTAAGTATGGTGACCACAACCATTCGATTCCTGAACAACACAGGTGTACCTGTTGATTTGTCAGTTTATTTTTTAACAATTTTTTTTAAAAAGGCTCAATCTCTTTTACTCTTTACTCCAAAAGCTAATGGCCAGGAGTAATTTTCCAACTAACTGGCTCTTTCAGGCAGTTTATGGTTTTCAACATTTGTCACAGATCACATGGTATTTTTCAAAATTAAAACACACTTTTGGGGACTGGGTCGTACAGTGATTCAGACATTGGCCTTTCATCTTCAGGACCTGGGTTCAAATTCAAGATAAAAGTTTTCTCTCTGGAGGCTGCAGGGTCCTACATGGAATGAATTTAGGGCAGAGGTAGGGGCTTACACTATAAAACTGCCCTTACTCTCTACAGCTTTCACGGTAGCATAGTGGTTATGCACTGAACTAGTAATCCAGAGGCCTGGACTAAATCCAGAATCATGAGTTCATATCCCACCACGGCAGCTGGTGAATTTAAATTCAATTAATTAAATAACAATCTGGAATTAAAATACGAGTATCAGGCCATGAAACTACCAGATTGTCGTAAAAACCCATCTGGTTCACTAATGCCCCTTTAGGGAATGAAACCTGCCGTCCTTACCCCATCTGGCCTATATGTGACTTCAGACCCATAGCAACGTGGTTGATTCTTAATTGCCCTTTGAAATAGCCTAACAAGCCACTCAGTTGTAAAATCTCAGCTATGAAAAGTCACAATAAGAATAAAACCGGACGGACCACTTGGCACCGGACACGACAACGGCAAAACACCAAGCCCAGTCGACCCTGCAAGGTCCACCTTACTAACATCTGGGGACTTGTGCCAAAATTGGGAGAGCTGTCCCACAGACGAGTCAAGCAACAGCCTGACATAGCCATACTCACAGAATCATATCTTTCAGCCAACGTCCCAGACTCTTCCATCACCATCACTGGATATGTCCTGTCCCACCGACAGGACGGACCCACCAGATGTGGCGGTACAGTGATATACAGTCAGGAGGGAGTGGCCCTGGGAGTCCTCAACATTGACACTGGACCCCATGAAATCTCATGGCATCAGGTCAACCATGGGCAAGGAAACCGCCTGCTGATTACCACCTACCGTCCTCCCTCAGCTGATGAATCAGTCCTCCTCCATGTAGAGCACCACTTGGAGGAAGCACTGAGGGTAGCAAGGGCACAAAATGTACTCTGGGTGGGGGACTTCAATGTCCATCACCAAGAGTGGCTCGGTAGCACCACTACTGGCCGAGTCCTGAAGGACATAGCTGCTAGACTGGGATTGCGGCAGGTGGTGAGCGAACCAACACGAGGGAAAAACTTACTTGACCTCGTCCTCACCAATCTACCTGTCGCAAATGCATCTGTCCATGACAGTATTGGTAGGAGTGACCACCGCACAGTCCTCGTGGAGATGAAGTCCCGTCTTCGCACTGAGGACACCATCCAACGTGTTGTGTGGCACTACCACCGTGCTAAATGGGATAGATTCAGAATGGATCTAGCAGCTCAAAACTGGGCATCCATGAGGCGCTGTGGGCCATCAACAGCAGCAGAATTGTATTCCAGCACAATCTGTAACCTCATGGCCCGGCATATTCCTCACACTACCATTACAACAAGCCAGGGGATAAACCCTGGTTCAATGAGGAGTGTAGAAGAGCATGCCAGGAGCAGCACCAGGCGTACCTAAAAACGAGGTGCCAACCTGGTGAAGCTACAACTCAGGACTACATGCATGCTAAACAGCGGAAGCAACATGCTATAGACAGAGCTAAGCGATTCCACAACCAATGGATCAGATCAAAGCTCTGCAGTCCTGCCACATCCAGTTGTGAATGGTGGTGGACAATTAAACAACTAACGGGAGGAGGAGGCTCTGCAAACATCCCCATCCTCAATAATGGCGGAGTCCAGCACGTGAGTGCAAAAGACAAGGCTGAAGCGTTTGCAACCATCTTCAGCCAGAAGTGCCAAGTGGATGATCCATCTCAGCCTCCTCCCGATATCCCCATCATCACGGAATCCAGTCTTCAGCCAATTCGATTCACTCCACGTGATATCAAGAAACGGCTGAGTGCACTGGATACAGCAAAGGCTATGGGCCCCAACAACATCCCAGCTGTAGTGCTGAAGACTTCTGCTCCAGAACTAGCTGCGCCTCTAGCCAAGCTGTTCCAGTACTGCTACAACACTGGCATCTACCCGACAATGTGGAAAATTGCCCAGGTATGTCCTGTCCACAAAAAGCAGGACAAATCCAATCCGGCCAATTACCGCCCCATCAGTCTACTCTCAATCATCAGCAAAGTGATGGAAGGTGTCGTCGACAGTGCTATCAAGCAGCACTTACTCACCAATAACCTGCTCACCGATGCTCAGTTTGGGTTCCACCAGGACCACTCGGCTCCAGACCTCATTACAGCCTTGGTCCAAACATGAACAAAAGAGCTGAATTCCAGAGGTGAGGTGAGAGTGACTACCCTTGACATCAAGGCAGCATTTGACCGAGTGTGGCACCAAGGAGCCCTAGTAAAATTGAAGTCAATGGGAATCAGGGGGAAAACTCTCCAGTGGCTGGAGTCATACCTAGCACAAAGGAAGATGGTAGTGGTTGTTGGAGGCCAATCATCTCAGCCCCAGGACATTGCTGCAGGAGTTCCTCAGGGCAGTGTCCCAGGCCCAACCATCTTCAGCTGCTTCATCAATGACCTTCCCTCCATCATAAGGTCAGAAATGGGGATGTTCGCTGATGACTGCACAGTGTTCAGTTCCATTCGCAACCCCTCAAATAATGAAGCAGTCCGAGCCCGCATGCAGAAAGACCTGGACAACATCCAGGCTTGGGCTCATAAGTGGCAAGTAACATTCGCGCCAGATAAGTGCCAGGCAATGACCATCTCCAACAAGAGAGAGTCTAACCACCATCCCCTTGACATTCAACGGCATTACCATCGCCGAATCCCCCACCATCAACATCCTGGGGGTCACCATTGACCAGAAACTTAACTGGACCAGCCATATAAATACTGTGGCTACTAGAGCAGGTCAGAGGCTGGGTATTCTGCGGCGAGTGACTCACCTCCTGACTCCCCAAAGCCTTTCCACCATCTACAAGGCACAAGTCAGGAGTGTGATGGAATACTCTCCACTTGCCTGGATGAGTGCAGCTCCAACAACACTCAAGAAGCTCGACACCATCCAAGATAAAGCAGCCCGCTTGATTGGCACCCCATCCACCACCAGAAACATTCACTCCCTTCACCACCGGCGCACTGTGGCTGCAGTGTGCACCATCCACAGGATGCACTGCAGCAATTCGCCAAGGCTTCTTCGACAGCACCTCCCAAACCCGCGACTCTACCACCTGTAAGGACAAGGGCAGCAGGCACATGGGAACAACACCACCTGCACGTTCCCCTCCAAGTCACACACCATCCCGACTTGGAAATATATCGCCGTTCCTTCATTGTCGCTGGGTCAAAATCCTGGAACTCCCTTCCTAACAGCACTGTGGGAGAACTGTCACCACACGGACTGCAGCGGTTCAAGAAGGCGGCTCACCACCACCTTCTCGAGGGCAATTAGGGATGGGCAATAAATGCTGGCCTCGCCAGCGACGCCCACATCCCGTGAACGAATTTAAAAAAACAGCCCCGAGAAAGTATTCAAGATCAACTGCCCTTACTCTGCAACTTATTGGCGCTGGTACTAAATTGGGAGGGTAACAGGTGTGGGAAATGGAACAATGTCACATTGGTACAGTTCGGGGCACTCTTTTGAGGTTGAATCTGAGGAAAATTGCCAGACCAGAATAGTAAGAGCTTTCTTCTACCTCTTCCTGTGCTATACTTGATATAGGTGCTTGATGGAGAGTGCTTCATTTCAATTTGGTGAGTCCAAAATTAATTCAAAAAACCTTTTTTTTAAAATACACTTGCATTGTATTAGCACAAATTACTGCCGTAAGAATATAACTTTAATGTTCAAAAATTATATTTTTTAAAATTAATATAAAAATATCATATTAATTATAAAAAATATAATTTAATTTAAGCAGAAACATGATCAAACAAAATTTTAGAGTGTATTTGAGCCCAAAAGCCCACATGGCCATTTCTGCTGCAGGAACGCTGGTGGCCAAAGTCTGTCTCTACACAGGTCCCTGATTACCCACAAGAGGCAGCCAGCAGCTGGGGTACAGCAGGTGGAGAGACAGATGAGAACGTGACCCATTTGCCCCTTTCATCCAGACCCCTCACAAGACTGTAGAAGAGGCAAGTAGTGAACAGGAGCAGCCAGCCAGCACAGACATCAAGGTACCAGAAGTAGTGGCACGGCCATGTCATGATCATGGACGAACAGGTTATCCACCACAGGTGAGTCATGATGTCCCTATTGAAGAGCAGCAGCATGCCAGCACACCAGTTCCTCACGGTGAGGTGACACTTAGAAGAAACACAAGATTAGGAAGTAGATAACACACACCCTACATTATCACCAAGGCCAAGCACTGGGCAATCAAATATTGAGGCAGAGGCACTGATTGCACCTTCTTTGTAATGTTTGAAAATAATTTTTTGGACAGAAAGGACATATGACTGTTGGTGTTGGGAGCAAACATGTAGGGATGGTAGTGAGTGCCAGGGGGATTTTTTAAAAATTCATTCATGGGATGTGGGTGTCGCTGGCAAGGCCAGCATTTATTGCCCATCCCTAATTGCCCTTGAGAAGGTGGTGGTGAGCCGCCTTCTTGAACCACTGCAGTCCGTGTGGTGAAGGTTCTCCCACAGTGCTGTTAGGAAGGGAGTTCCAGGATTTTGACGCAGCGACGATGAAGGAACGGCGATATATTTCCAAGTCAGGATGGTGTGTGACTTGGAGGGGAACGTGGTATTGTTCCCATGTGCCTGCTGCTCTTATCCTTCTAGGTGGTAGAGGTCGCGGGTTTGGGAGGTGCTGTCGAAGAAGCCTTGGCAAGTTGCTGCAGTGCATCCTGTGGATGGTACACACTGCAGTCACGGTGCGCCGGCGGTGAAGGGAGTGAATGTTTCGGGTGGTGGATGGGGTGCCAATCAAGCGGGCTGCTTTGTCCTGGATGGTGTCGAGCTTCTTGAGTGTTGTTGGAGCTGCACTCATCCAGGCAAGTGGAGAGTATTCCATCACACTCCTGACTTGTGCCTTGTAGATGATGGAAAGGCTTTGTGGAGTCAGGAGGTGAGTCACTCGCCGCAGAATACCCAGCCTCTGACCTGCTCTTGTAGCCACGGTATTTATGTGGCTGGTCCAGCATTTTGGTATGGAGCAAGTTTAGTGCAGAAAGGACCATAGGATTGTTCACGTAAAGGCTCAACAGCTGCTTTTAGCTGAAAGTCCTGTCAGCCACTCCTTGGTAACCCAGTCTGATAGCCATGCATCAAGCTCAATTGTTTCTTCTTCTTCCTCTTCTTCTTCTTCCTCCTTTGTAGCCAAGGCAGTAGGCTCATCTTTCAACTCTTCTGGCAGTATGGGTTCCCCAAAGAATGGCAAAGTTGTGCAGCATACAGTTGACTTTGAATACTTTCTCAGGGCCGTAGAGTAAGAAACCACTGCTTTAACATACTGATCGTATGTTCTACCCGAATTTGGGCGCAGGCATGAGCCTTATTGTATTTTCTTTCCACCTCTTTGTGGGGGTTCCTGACTGGTGTTAACGGCCAGGGCAACATTGACCCAGCAGCCACCAGTCCATTCTTGCTGCTCCCTCACAAGACTTGCTGCTGGGGATCTTGTAGTCAGCTGCATGATTCTGTTGTGGTGATCTGAGACCATTTGGAGGTTAACGGAACAGAATCCATTGTAAACAAGATTGTTGTTAGGCATCCTGATAGCTACACGAAGCCCTTCACTCGTAGGCGCCCAGTCACCTGGATAAATGCTGCGCCCTCTTTCCTATCCAAGGAAAAAATGACGTACATGTTGACAAGGGAAATCTGACTGATCTGGTAAATATCTCCAGTGGTGGCTTGAAATGAGCTGGTTGCATAAAAGTTGAATGCAGTCATGACTTTCCTCACTATGGGCATGGCTGTCCTTTTGCTGGGTGTAGTCTGAAGGTCAGGCTGCAGTAGATGGTGAGCGCTGAAGCGTACACAGCAGTGGCAGGTCTCTTCAGACATGTCTAAGTAGCTGTGTCGGTGTCAGATTACATAATTCCTGGGCTGCCTGCAGGTGCGTTTCAGATGCCTGAAGTGTGAGTACACCAATCTTTTCTCCCTCTTCAGGAACTTTCTCTCCCTCCTCTAAGTCCAGGACAGCCATTGATAGACCCAAAGGAATGCCCACGCTGATCACTGTGGTACGGCTGTGGGCGTCAATTGATGGCAACAATAATGTTGCTGTTGGAGATGAGCACCAAAGCAGTGCTTGAATTGCAGACAAATAGCAGCAGGCAGCAGGGAAAAAAATGCACTGACGATAATGCACAAAGTTTAGTTCATCATGTCAAAAACGGCATGAAAAATGCAACTCTCCAAAATTAAGCCAACCTAGCTTTAATTGGTGGAGTTCTGCAGTGAACAGCATGGAGGCCTCCCAGTGCCCATTTTATATGGGTTCTCAACAATGTGTGGTGATGCAAAAGACCAAGGGTAATTTGTTGTGGGATCTGTTATTATTCATTTAAATAATTTTGGTGGGTCAAATGAAGCCTGTATAGTCTCAAAAATTGACAAAACTTCTTCTCCCACAGAATCAGGAATTGAATTCCTGGCTACCGGCCTGATTCTGAGGCACTGCGTGCTCCCAGCAAGGGGCCGCATACTGAGTACAACATTGGAGAACCAGCCCCACTTTCTGCTATAAGGAGGGTAGAATCTCACTGAATATTCCCGTGTGTGTCATATTACTGGTTTTAACTTCTTTTCATGTCTCCCTTTTTAAGATTTTTTGACTTTGGGTCAGACCCCATTTTATTCTTTTGAACTGCTGGTCGATTCAATGTAAAGGGTTAACTAGTCCCTTTAAGGATTTGGACAATCACTTGGACAGTACATTTACAGTACATTTGAAAGCAGGGGTTAACTCGTCCCTTGACATTACATTTGGACAGTGATGTGCACGGAAGATCTACTGGACAACTCAAGGTAAAGGGTTAACTAGTCTCTTGAAGGATAGTACATGTGAAAGCAAGGGTTAACTTGCCCCTTGACATTATCTTTGGACATTTGGACAGTATAAATTCACAACTACAGAGGCAGCAAAGTGCAGTCAGTTTAAACTGGACCTTTGAACATCAGTTTAAAACTGCAAAAGCAGCAGAGTACAGAAACATCTCAAGCTGCGGTCTTCAATAACAACTGATAAGCATGAAAGACAGAAGCTTTCGTCACCTTCCAGAAGCTTCGAGAGAGTTTGAACCAGTCTCCGGTTCTCGCCGTAAATGCAAAGGATAAACAACTGATTAGACGACAGCTGTAGAGAAGCTTCGAGAAGGTTCTACCAACGTTGGTTCTCAGGACATCTTTGATGCTCAACAATAACCTGGTTCTCAAAACAAAGGAGCTCGCAAATACACCTGGATTTACACGTAGAAGAAGATACAGTGGATTCACACGGTTCTTGAGTGGTCCAACTAACCATCCATCATTAATGCAACAATGTGTGGCAAACTGGGTCTTCTCGTAACTTGGTGCACACCCTATCAACTCAAAACCATATAAAGGTAGGACATCGTAGAAGTTTCAATGGTCAACAGTTGCAGGAGCAACAGTTGAACAATTACTGTGGTACAAGCTCCTCCAAAAATGAGCACTTTGATACTGTACTTCTGAACTTTGACAGACTTTACTTCTGAACTTCGACAAAGAGGCAAATCTTGAAGAGAAGACAAAGAATTTCAACACATCACTCGACACATCCGTCAATGACGCACCTGTTACTGCAACAATTGACACCCTACTTCTAGACCTAGATGGCTGCCTTGATGCTTTATAAAGGTTATATGTGCTACTTGCTCGCTTTGCTTCATGCTTGCTTATGTACTCCTTTTTAAATCATTAAATAAAGTACGTTGCAAACCACCATTTGTATTATCGGGTAGAGTAATCCACGTATTGATTGAATTGCTTCATGCTTGCTATGTGCTCTTTTTGACTCATTAAATAAATAATCATTTTGATTAACGAAGCTACCATGTCAGGGTGGCTTTTTTTGTCTGAACTATTGTCCAGGTCCATGAATCTCTGGGAAAGACCCAAATTTCCTACACCTTACGATTCCAATTGCAGATTTATTTGTTCTAAATAAAAGTTTAAATCTTGTTTAATACATTTACTTCTGCTTATCCAACAAAAAGTAGATGATGAACTAGCAAACACATGCCATACTTACACCCAGTTTCAGATAGCTTCTGACAACAGAACGGTCAATTAAAATAGACTTCAAAGCTACTTGAACGACCCCTCAGAAGCTTGGCTCAAGCATTTCATCCATTTCCAGGACAAAAAAGAGCTTTGAATCTAATAACCAGGGCCCCTGTTGAGATAGTCCTCACAGCTAGTGGCCCTTTCAAAGGCTTGTACAATAGCACACAAAATAGATTGTAAATTTGAAAAGATCATTGACATATTAATTGTTAATATCATCTGCGTGGGCCATGAGTCTTCTCTCACTTGTTGAATAATAGGGAGAGAACTTTAATTCCCTGTAGCTATCCCTAGTCCTAATTATTTCCTCAAATGTAATTAAAGACATCACAGAATAAAAGACAAACAATCACCATACCGGTGGAGTCCAGGTCCAGATAATATGACTGAAACTTTCCAAGGCGTTGCCAGTGGCACGGTTTTGGAAAATTCTGCTGTACGTGTATTCCATCCAGACTGGCTGCCAACAGACAAATGATAAGCAATTTAAAGTGGTCACAATTCTGACAAGCTATAAATTCTCTTAAAGGAAAATTAAATCATCTAATCTCTTATGAACTGAAACAGGACCGATCTCTGATCTGTCGCACACAATAAATCAAACACAACTAGTCAATCCAACACCACAGCTAGTCATTCAAATACCGCAATTGGTAAATCAAACATTACAAACTAGTCAATTCATTTGGAAAAATGTTGCATTCTCACTTACAGTTGGGTTATGTAGAGGGAGCATTACATTGCATCTAAATGTGCAACCCCTCACTTCAGCGTGCTTAATGCTTAATGCTGACACTAAAGGGGTGATTTTAACTCTGCCGACCCAATAGAACTCGGGCAGGCAAAATCGCCCGGGGGACTTACCTGCCAACGTCCCGCTCTATTCCCGCAATCATCGATTTAAACCTGCTCTTCTGAGAAGATGGGAAAGACCCCTACCAAAAACCTGCAGGGTCCTTCTTTAAACATGCAGATGATATCATCGAGTTCAACTGCTATTTTAACCATGGGCCTGAGCGAGGAAACCGTTATGGCTTTTCCGCCAGATCAACCTAGCAGGAAGAGAAGCCAAGGCCAGAAGAGACCCATGGAGCTAAGTCTTGTTAACTTTTTTTTACTTTCCTTGTGGGGCCAGAGGAGCAGGAGTGCTCCTCCGGGCCCCAGAAATGAAGTTTAGGCCTCCACTGCCGCACCTCTCAAACCCCCCACCTCTACCACCTAGAAGGACAAGGGCAGCAGGCACATGGGAACAGCACCACCTGCACGTTCCCCTCTACACCATCCCGACTTGAAAATATATTGCCGTTCCTTCATCGTCGCTGGGTCAAAATCTGGGAACTCCCTACCTAATAACACTGTGGGAGAACCTTCACCACACGGACTGCAGCAGTTCAAGAAGGCGGCTCACCACCACCACCTTCTTAAGGGCAATTAGGGATGGGCAATAAATGCTGGCCTTGCCACCGACGCCCACATCCCATGAATGAATAAAAAAAAGATTGTAAATAGCTGAGACCTAAGTACTGATCCTTGCAGCATTCCACTAGCTACAGCTTGCCAACTTAACAATGACCAGTTTGTTCCTACTCTTTGTTAACCAATCCTCTTTCCATGCTAATATATTATCCCCAAACCCATGAGCCCTTATCTTATGTAATAACTTTTTGTGTGGCACCTTATCGAATGCCTTTTGAAAATCCAAATAAACGACATCCACTGGTTCCCCTTTATCTACCCTGCTAGTTACACCCTCAAAAAATTCTAATAGATTTGTCAAACATAATTTCCCTTTCATAAAACTATGTTGACTCTGCCTAATCATGTTATGATTTTCTGAGTCCTGTTACCACTTCCTTAATAATGGATTCCATCATTTTCCCAACAACTGATGTCAGGCTAACTGGCCTGTAGTTCCCTGTTTTCTCTCTCCCTCCTTTCTTGAATAGCGGTGTCACATTTGCTACCTTCCAATCCGCTGGGACCGTTCTAGAATATAGGGAATTTTGGAAGATCACAACCAATGCATCCACTATCTCAGCAGCCACCTCTTTTAGAACCCTAGGATGTAGCCCATCAGGTCCAGGGGATTTGTCGGCTTTTAGTCCCCTTAATTTTTCCAGTACTTTTTCTTTACTAATATTAATTACTTTAAGTTCCTCACTCTCATTAGACCCTTGGTTCCCCGCCATTTCTGGTATGCTGAATCTGGTATCTTGGTATTCTGGCCCCCACTCACCCAATTCCTGCATCGAGTTAAAATCAGGGTGTGGGTGTCTCAAATAGAAAGTGTTCCATTCCTATAACGTCCCTCACTTTGATAAGGACAAAATTCACAAAATAGTTAAACCCACAGGAACTGGATTTTATAGCAAATAATGGTACCAAAATGTTTTCATTGATAAGGACAGCAACTGTGTTCAGGGCCATCCCATTCCAGTGCAATCACAAAACTTTGTCATTATCATTATACATTCGCTAAGATTACACAATAACTATTTGTAATATAACAGATGAAGTAAGAGTATTCCTGACAGCCATAAACGAACAGACCTTCAGACCAATGCTTATCATTATTGGAAGGACATAATGTTCATAGGAAGGGAGGCGATGTACTATTGAGTAAGTCATTTTATCAGAGAAATGTTTTACAAAATGAACTGCACTATTTTTATTTTAAAATACCTTGCGTACTTTCACTGAGTTGGGGTTTTTTCTAGCTAGTGTTGCAGGGCGCAATAGTGTTTTATTTTTAAAACTCTCTTGTCAGCTACATTGAATGTAATTTGAATGCTTTCAATTTGATTGAAACTTGGGGGTACAGTAGCAGAAACTAGGCACGATTGCGACAAAAATTGAGAAATCGGAGGTGAATTTTCTCAGGGCTTCTCCTGTTTCGGTGGAAGCTCGGCGGAAATCCCATTTACGCATGAAAACAAGATTTCCGCTGAAGTTACGCAGTGCAGCAGGAGAAGCCCTGAGGAAATCCACCTCCGTTGCTTTTTTTAGGCTTGTATATAATTTTAAAAGCTGTTATACACAAGTTAAAGTAGTTGCTCTTCATTTTTAAGCTGGCAGATAGACACTGAATTGTCTACAAGAGCTTAGTGGCTTTCTTTGAACTGCAGTTGAATTCACAATGATCACAAAAATGAGGCCATTCAGCCCCACGTACCTCATCCTTCCATAAAAATCCACGATCCCCCAATCACAGCACCTAACTGTCTTTTGAGCAATTTTAGAGTCTTTATTCTCACAACCCTTCTTGGAAGATCATTCTAGGGGAATAAAGGGATATGGGAACAGGTTTAGAATTACTACTCATGAGGAGGATAAACAGCAACACGGACTGGTTGGGCCGAACAGCCTGTATCCATGCTGTGATTTCTATGTAGTCTGCTTTAATCACACGCATGAAGAAGTGTTTTCTGGTGAGAGTCCTAAACTCGCTTTTTACCAGGTTTTACCCAAATTCCCTTATCCTGTAGTAACTTGAAATAGTGCTGATGATTAATGTGTTCTGTTCCACTTAGTATCTTATATACCTCTGTAAGGTCCCTTCTTATTCACCTACATTTCAAGGCTGAAGAGTGCTCATAACTCAATTTTCTGACACTAGGGGATAATTTTAACCTGACCCACCCAGCGGGAAACTGTCAGAATCGGGTCAGTCGCCCATTTTACACCCGGCCTGATTTTATTTTCCATTGGAAGGCAAAATGGAGCAGGGTGTAAAACAAGCAGCCAATCCGATTGTGTTAGATTAAAACAGCCTTCTGGCCTTTCTCTGCACTACTTCCAGGGTTTGGATGTTTCCTTTGTACTTCACTGACCAGAACTGAATATAATATTCAGGGGTTTAAAATGCGAATCTATGTATTTGGTGGGAAGCAGCTGTGCTTGTTGAAATGATGTAATAGCATAGTGCACAAGACAGAATTATGGTTTGTAAATGTCGTGACATGTGAAATGGTTTACCAGACATAGCCCATTATTTATGATTTCTTGGGATCAATTTGGCCATGTGTCAGCAGATCACCAAATTATCCTGTCAATTGTGTATGATGTGTAACCTCATCAAAGCTGGCAGTTAAAATCTTAGAGAGACAGAGAGATGGAGAGATGCAGAGATGCAGAGGCAGAGACAGAGAGAGCAAGATTTTGCTGCTAAAGTGTTTAAGGTGGAGTTTGAAATGAGAAAGCTAAACTGTTATTGGACATTATCAAGCTGTCCATGTATGCGTACCAATGTTATGTTGTACATTGGGCTAATGGGGTCAAATGTCCACAGCCCTTCCTTATTTTGTACTTTAGCCTAATGGGGCCAAATTCTGCCACACTCTTGCAGTAACTTGGGCAGAAGTGTGCTGGAAGGGCAGCAAATTAGGCCGGGACACAAATACACTAGGTCCCGGCTTAAGACCGGGGATTCTGGAATGGCCTGTTGAGGGCAGTGTCTTTGCCCACCTCAAACAAGGCAATTGGCATAATGGAGGGTGGGGCTGGGAATAGCGACTCCCTACATCAGGAGTTCCTTCTTTCCCAAAGGTACCCAAAGTAGGGTCGGCAGAGGAATACCTGGTAAGACCAGATGTACCATGCCATCGAATGTTTGAAGTGGGGCCTGTCTGTGGGCCCCACCTCCTCCATTCAGTGGCATAGTATCGAATTGTCATTTGCATCCTGGACTTGTAATTGGTGTATTTGGCAAAACCCAGGGGCAGACCAACCAGGCAGTCCTCCAACCTGTTCGCCCTGCGCACCAGGTGATCAAAAATGAAGAGAGAGTGAGGGAAAAATGCAACCAATGATTTAATTATAACCTCTTCGAATAATGGAAAAAGAGATGCAACTTTTAGATATGAAACACAGACTGTGAAGTGCCACAAAAGGGGCAGTCGGGAAGGATCTCTGTGAAATGGCTCAGTAGTCTGGGGGTATGAAAGAATTTCCTTTAGCAGGGGTGGAAAAGGATAAGGATTTGAGCATGATCACTATTGATACCCAGAAAGTATCTAACCAATGTGAAGCAGTTTTCAGTAATTAAGCATGGTTGTGTCTGGAGGTGAGAATCCCTACGTGGTCAGTTTTCGGTAAAATATTAAGATGCCTACGTGGCAAAGAAGCAGAATGCAAAATGGTTAGAAAGGGTTAATTAGTTAGTAACTTTTGTAAACAATTTTACAACACCAAGTTATAGTCCAGCAATTTTATTTTAAATTCACAAGCTTTCGGAGACTTCCTCCTTCCTCAGGCAAATGTTTCAGGATCTCCTTGAAGCCTACGCATTTATACATATAGAACAATACATGGTGTTTACAGACTGCCCCTGCAACTGCCCGTTGCCAAGGCAATCACCGTGTTCAGACAGAGAGGTGTCACCTGCAGAACCCCCGAATACACATTCAACAAAAAAACAAACAGGGAAAAAAAAACAGAGAAAAAAAAAACAGAGAGAGGCAGAAACATCCGGAAGGCAGAGAGAGCCAGCAAATGACCCATTATATTAAAAACAGATAACATTTGTTCGCTGGTGGGGTAACGTGTAGCGTGACATGAACCCAAGATCCCGGTTGAGGCCGTCCTCATGGGTGCGGAACTTGGCTATCAATTTCTGCTCGACGATTTTGCGTTGTCGTGTGTCTCGAAGGCCGCCTTGGAGTACTGAGATTGGTACAGGTGGCCTGCCCTCCTGCTGGGCCATATGTTTGCGTAGTCAGCAGGTTTGCATGGTCTTAGCAATGTAGAGTCTTTGATGTGATTCAAGGACTGGTCTGAATGTCTCCATGTTTATGGCAGATCAATATAGGTAACGAGCTTAGCCAAAGTTGAAAGACATTCCAGGTTGGGAGATAAGGAACAGAAGGAACAGGGAAGAACATTCCAAGTTGGAAGGTGAGGAAGTATCCCCTTTGATGTCTAACAGCAACATGGTCAGCACATGATTATTTATGATTGGCCGGAAATAATGTAACCTCGCATGGCAACCTGTGCCCGGCTTATGATTGGTGTTGACCCTCGTTAAGTATGTTCCAACCCTATTGCTTTGTATAAAAACGTGTGGATTTCTGTATGTTTTTGTTCTTGCTCTGCCAGCATAGAGGGACTCTATCAGGAGTCCAAATCAATGCTGCAGACTAAGAACCCTGCTATTAAAGATGTGTTGAACTTTAAAATGTATTCGACTTCAGTTTTTACTGAACCAGACTGAGGGGAAAGAATCCGGATCGTCAGAGGGAAGTCAGAACAAATTACTATGATATTGTATAGGTCACAGGTGAAGCCAGTCTGGTGTATGGCATGCAACTTTGGTCACCCTATGTCAAAAAGGATATATAAATAATGAAAAGAGTCCAGGACATACAGCAAGAAAGCAGCCAAAAAGTACCAGGTTGGGGGTGGGTACCAGGGCCAGGCTGGAAGGTGTCCAGGAGCTGTTACACAGACCCTGGATGGTCCTGCTACAGCCTCCCTTCTGCCTCTTGGACAGTCATGGGGAGGATGGATAGAGGATTAGTGTAGAAGTGCTACTATCCTGAGAGAGCAGCATCTTCCATGGCCACTTCCACCCTGACCCTACCTGGAGCCTCCCCATCGCCATGCTTCTGATTTTCAGGTGTACTTACCTGATGGCTTCAATGGCATCTCAGAAGCCCAACCCTTTTTCACACCTCATTTGGGTAACCATGCCCAGTGATATGGCGCTAGTGCGGACCAAGACTCAGATACCAACTGTTTGAGCTGTCTGGTGGAGGGCTGCGCTGCAGATGGCTCTGGAATTGCCATTCTATCTGAGGTGGTCAATGTTCCATGTCAATGATATAGGTATGGATGAGGTTGGGAATGGTTGAGGGAAAGGTGAACTTGTTCCAAAAGATGATTCTAGGAAATTGCATTTGCATCCTTAACTCAATTGATATGGAAAGCTAAGTTGGATATAACTTTTTAGCTACTGACTGCCACAGAGATGAACAAAATTGCAGTGTATTAAATCACTGCAACTGCTCAAAGAGGCTGGCAACTTTTGGAAATCCTGGGAACGCACACATCAAAATGCAGCTATGTCTGAAGGAGGAGCTGCTTCTGATGAGCAGCGGTAGCAAGAGTTCCAAAATTCACTGATGTCTCTGTGGAGGTTCTTTTAGCAAAAATAAGGGCAAGACAGCCGCAAACTGTTAAACTGGGGGGCGTAGGTTCAAGCTTAGAAGAAGGAAAGTACACAGTTTGGATTTGGCTGCTTTATGCCGAGGTTGGGGACTCTGTGGAATGGAATGCTCAAGGGGGCAGATAGTGAGGGGAAATGTATTTGAAGGAGTGGGCGATTGAAAGGTATTAACTAGATTAGTGATATCCAATGTTTTGCAAAGGAGTGCCACATTGTGAAACTAGAATGTGCAGGTGTGCCACTTGCAATATTGACATGAATAATACTATTTTTTTAAACTTGGCAATCTTAGCTGAATAAAACAAGTAATAATAATAATTCCAACAATTGTTATAAGGCCAATATAGGCCTAATTATGTAATGGTCACGAAATCTACAAGTTAAACATGGCAATCTTACATACTTAATGTGGTTTCTGAACCTGCTTGCTCCTGATGATATTGTCGATATTTTTGATGAAACTCATGGTAGAAAAAGTCTGCTTACAAATGTAGATTGAGGCGAATCTACATGTATAATGCAGAGCAAATTCATGCAAACTAGGAAAGTTATTCTGTGGTACTAACTTCCAAAACAACTTCAAGTCCTGATGTATTGGTGAATTGCGCAATTCCAGAATGATTTTTTTCATTTCCAAAATTTCCGTCTGCAGGTCTGGTGGATAACTTTCTATCTCGATATCTGAGAGGGTGAATGGGTTGTTGAAGAGTATCACATTTTTTTAATCATCACTGAAATCTTGAAACCATAACTGAAATGAATCCACTAGCAAAGAAACGATCTTCTTACATCTCTCAAAATTAATGCGGAAATCGCCGTCAGCATTCTCAAAGTTTAGCTCCAGCAGACATTTGAAATGATTCAGATTTTTTCGACCGAAAACACTTACAAACAGTTTCAGTTTTGCCTTGAATGTTGAGACAGAATTAAACCGGTTTGGGAAAAGGCAGTCCTTCCCCTGCAAACTTTTGTTGAGGTTGTTAAGGTGTTTGGTAATATCAGTGAGAAAGGCAAGGTCACTGAGCCAGTCTTTATCTTCAAGTAAACTGCACTCCTCAACAAATTTGCCCTTTTCTGTTAGAAACATTAACACTTTCTCTTTTAGTTGCCAAAATCTAATTAGAGCCTGTCCCTTTGACAACCAACATACTTGGCAATGAAAAAGTAATTCCTTGCCATCATGTGAATCATTAACAAATCGAGAGGTGGTACAGGAGGGAGGGCTTTAGATTCCTGGGGCATTGGGACTGGTTCTGGGGGAGGTGGGACAGGTACAGGCTGGACGGGTTGCACCTCAACAGAGTTAGGATCAATGTCCTCGCGGGGAGGTTCACTTATGCTGTAGGGGAAGGTTTAAACTAATTTGGCAGGAGGATGGGCACCAGCATTTAGCATTGGAAAGGAGAAACAACGTGCACAAAGGATTGGGAGAGACACTAGAGTAAGAAATAGAACGGCATTAGGTGGGATCAGACTAAGAGAGAGTACAAGAAGGTCTAAGATAGGTTTACAGTGCATGTGTATAAACGCACAAAGAACGGTAAGGTGGGTGAGCTGCAGGCGCAAATAGCCACATGGGAATATGATGTTGTGGCAATAACGGAGATGTGGCTCAAAAAAGGGCAGGATTGGGTACTAAATATTCCTGGATACAAGGTGTTCAGGAAAGATATGGAAGGAAAGAAAGGAGGGGTTTGGCAGTATTAAGGATAATGGGCTCGAAGTTACCAGGGCTGCGGGTTCGCAGTGGGGGGGGGCTATTGGGTGCGTGGGTAACGCGACGGGTGAAATTAGTCAGCCCCCCGCGCGATCGCAGCCTAATTGGATCCACTTACCTGGTCTTCCGGGTTCCCCGCTGCTGAGCTGCGCGTCGGGCGGACTGCGCATGCGCAGTAAGGTCTGTCAGCTGGAGGAGCTCTATTTAAAGGGGCAGTCCTCCACTGACAGATGCTGCAAGAAATAGGAAAAATTACAGCATGGAGCAGCCCAGGGGGAAGGCTGCTCCCAGTTTAATGATGCCTCACTCCAGGTATCATTAGATGGGGTGAGGAGGAAAGGGAGGACAGAGATCTTCCCCCTGGTGGGCGGGAGGAAGCGGCCTGCCTCTGCCACCAGGAAGGCCTGGCTCGAGGTGGCAGAGGAGGTCACCTGCACCACCAACATATCGCGCACCTGCATACAGTGCAGGAGGCGCTCCAATGACCTAACTAGGTCAGCCAAAGTGAGTACACTTACTCATTCCCCTACACTCCATCTGCCACATCACCGCCCCCACCCCACATCTCCTTCTGCACTGCCAACACTACTCTGTCATATCACCCCTCATACCCACTCAAAGCTCACCCTCATCTTACCTGCGCTTACTCACCTCGCCAGTACTCATCCCGCCACTACCACTCAACCCAATCCTCATACAATCTCATGGCTCTAGCTCATACTCACCCTCTCGTGCATCTCGTTCACAGTCAGCCTCACTCAACCTGCCACTATCTGTGCTGCAGCCACAGGGCATGCATCACATATGTGCAGTAGGCAACGTAAGGCAAACGTGTCGTGAGCATGAAGGGGATGCACAAGGGTGTTTGAGGGTTTGTCATGGTTTTTACTTATATTTAATTTCTGACCAACTCACATTACATATATTGGCACCACTACTACCACGTCTTTGCGAATCTTGTCTGGTTTGTGCAATAATGCCCTTTCCTGAGGATCACAATGAAGACCCACAACTGATGACACCCATTGTGTCACTGCAGAGTGGTGCAGGTGTATTTGCAGGGCTCATTTGTGCAGACGTCAGCGATGTCCCCGGTGGCACCCTGGAAGGATGCGGAGGAGAAGTTGTTGAGGGCAGTGGTGACTTTGACAGCGACAGGTAAGAAGATGGTGCCCGGGCCAACCGGGAGCAGCTCGGCATGAAGGAGGCTGCAGATATCCACAACTACATGTCGAGTGACTCAGCCTCCGTGTGCACTGCTGCTCAGAGAGGTCCAGGAAGCTGAGCCTCGGTCTGTGGACCCTGTGTCGAGGGTAGTGCCCTCTGCGACACGTCTCTCTCTGCGGTTGCCCTCCCTCCTGCTGTGCAGGTGGATGTGTCACAGCACTGTGTTGTGGAGCTCCACGTGTCAGAGGTGGACGGTGTGGCCAGCGAGGCTGGTGAGGCTGGTGATGCTGTTCGCCCTCCAAGGAGGTCATGACTGCAGCTACGGCGGCCCCCATCCGGAAGATGTACATCTGAGGGGGTCCACAAGGTAGGTACATGACTCTGGACCCCGGCGTAAGTGTGCAAGTTGGTGAATTTGATTGTCAGGAGGAGGGTGGTGGAGGCCAAACTTTGTCCCAAGTGACAGAGTGGCCTCCTGCAATGAGTGAGGGTCTCCCCCCACCTGTCAAATGGACCTTTGCAGCTGCCACATGCTGATGGCTGCAACACGTCCATTTCAACTGGGAGTGTTTCCCCCAGTACGGGAAACAGTCCCAGTTGTCTATAAAATCCCACCCCTCCTGACATATTCCCTTAATCAGGTCTGTTAATGACCTGAAATACCTACGTAAATACTTTAAGTGGCATCCCGCTGGCTTTAATTGTCTGCGGGATTCCCACCTGCGGGGGCTGCGCGCGCACGCCGGCGTGTCTGTGGGGAACCCGGAAGTGGGCGGGTTGGAGCCGGGCTCCGAACCCACTCCGGGATTCACCGATTTTCAGAGCCCCCCCGCCAGGAACGCACCCAATAACGGGTGCTGAAATGAAGCCCAATATTGCAGTGCTAGAGAGAGAGGATGTCCTGGAGGGGTCAAGGACAAAATCTATTTGGTTAGAGTTAAGAAACAAAAGAGGTGCCATTACATGACTGGGTATATTCTATAGGCCACCAACTAGTGGGAAGGATATAGAGGAGCAAATTTGCAGGGAAATTACAGAGAGGTGCAAAAACTATAAAGTAGTGATAATGGGGGTCTTCAATTATCCTGATATGGACTGGGATAGAAATAGTGTAATGAGCAGAGAGGGGGAAGAATTTCTGAAGTGTGTTCCGGAGAACTTTCTTGATCAAACGTTTCTGGGGAATGAGGTGGGTCAAGTGGACCAAGTGTCAGTACGAGAACATTTAGGGAATAGTGGTCGTAGCATCATTAGATTAGCTATGGAAAAGGACAAGGAGCACTCTAGAGTAAAAATACTTAATTGGAGGAGGGATAATTTCAGTGGGTTGAGAACGGATCTGGCCCGGGTAAATTTGAATCAAAGATTGGTGGGTAAAACTGTAATCGAAAAATGGACGGCCTTTAAAGAGGAGATGGGTCAGGTACAGTCTCGGTATATTCCCACGAGGGGGAAAGATAGGGCAACCAAAGCCAGAGCTCTCTGGATGACAAAAGAGATAGAGAGTAAGATGAAACAGAAAAAGGGGGCGTTTGATAGATATGACAGATGACTGATAATACAAGTGAGAACCAGGCTGAATATGGAAAGTTTAGAGAGGAAGTGAAAGAGGAAAGAGGGGCAAAGAGAGAGTATGAGAATAGACTGGCAACTAACATAAAAGGGAATCCAAAAGTCTTCCATAGGCATATAAATAGTAAACGGGTAGTAAGAAGAGGAGTGGGGCCAATTAGGGACTAAAAAGCAGATCTATGCATGGAGGTAGAAGGCATGGCTGAGGTACCGAATGAGTACTTTGCAACTATCTTTACCAAGGAAGAAGATGCTGCCAAAGTCACAGTAGGAGATAGTTGAGATAGTGGATGGGCTAAACATTGATAAAGAGGAGGTAATAGAAAAGTTGGTTGTATTTAAAGTAGATATGTCACCAGTTCCGGATGGGATGCATCCTAAATTGTTGAGGGAAGGAATGGTGGAAATTTGGAGATACTGGCCACAATCTTCCAATCATCCTTAGATAGAGGGGGTGGTGCCAGAAGACTGGAGAATTGCAAATGTTAGACCCTTGTTCAAAAAAAGGGTGTAAGGATAAACCCGGCAACCAGTCAGTTTAACCTCAGTGTGGGGAAACTTTTAGAAATGATAATTCAGGACAAAATTAACTGGCACTTGGACAAGTGTGGATTGATTAAGGAAAGTCAGCACGGATTTGTTAAAGGCAAATCGTGTTTAACTAGCTTGATTGAGTTTTTTGATGAGGTAACAGAGAAGGTTGATGAGGGCAATGCAGTTGATGCGGTGTACATGGACTTTCAAAAGGCGTTTGATAAAGTGCCACATAAAAGCCTGGTCAGCAAAGCTGAAGCCCATGGAATAAAGGGGGCAGTAGCTGCATGGATACAGAATTGGATAATTAACAGGAAACAGGGAGTAGTGGTGAATGGTTGTGTTTTGGACTAAGGGAAAAGAGTGGTGTTCCCCAGGAGTTGGTACTAGGACCACTGCTTTTTTTGATATATATTAATGACTTGGACTTGGGTGTACAGGGCACAATTTCAAAATTTGCTGATGACACAAAACTTGGAAGTGCAGTGAACAGTGAGGAGGATAGTGATAGACTCCAAGAGGACATAGACAAGCTGGTGGAACGGCCAGTTACATGGCAGATGAAATTTAACGCAGAGAAGTGCAAAGTGATACATTTTGGTAGGAAGAACGAGGAGAGGCAACATAAACTAAATGGTACAATTCTAAAGGGGGCACAGGAAGAGAGAGATCAGGGCAGGTTGAGAAAGCAGTTAAAAAAGCATACGGGATCCTGGGCTTTATAAGTAGAGGCATAGGGTACACAAGCAAGGAGGTTATGATGAACAACTGGAGTATTATATCCAATTCTGGGCACCGCACTTTAGGAAGGATGTAAAGGCCTTAGAGAGGGAGCAGGAACCATTTCCGAGAATGGTTCCAGGGATGAAGGACTTCGGTTACGTGGTTAGACTAGAGAAGCTGTGATTGTCCTCCTTAGAGCACAGAAAGTTGAGAGGAGATTTGATAAGAGGTGTTCAAAATCATGAAGGGTCTAGACAGAGAAGATAGAGAGATACTGTTCCCATTGGCGGAAGGGTCGAGAATCAGAGGACACAGATTTCAGGTGATTGGCAAGAGAACCAAAGGCAACATGAGGATAAACTTTTTTATGCAGCGAGTGGTTGTGATCTGGAATGGACTGCCTGAGGGGGTGGTAGAGGCAGATTCAATCATGGCTTTCAAAAGGGACTTAGATAAGTATTTAAAGGGAAAAAAAATTGCAGGGCTACAGGGGAAGGGTGGGGGACTAGCTGGATTGCTCTTGCAGAGAGTCGGCCCAGGCTCAACAGCCTCCTTTTGCACCGTAACCATTCTATGATTCTAAATAAGTCGTGGACTTCGCAGCAGTTTAACAAGCATGCACAAATTTTGTTTGTACAGTGCGCTACAGGATCAAGAACGTTCAAAAAGTTTATGCCTTTGGCACAGAGGGACTCTTGGTGAACGATACATGAATAACTTGCGCTCCAAAAACTTTTCAAGCCGAGCAACACAACCATTTCTTTTGCCAGTCATAGAGGGCGCCCCATCAGTGCAAACACTGTCTAATTTTGACCAGTTCAACAACTCCTCTTCAACACATTTCTTCAGTTGTGTAAATATGTCCTCTGCCATTGTGGAAATAAGAGGACACAAAGATTGAAGTTCTCATTTATACAAGCTGCACCGTATCAGTAGAAGCACAACTTTCATCTATTGTTAGCAAAAAATATTTACAAGCAGAGACATGAAATTTAATTTGTTCTATGACATCATTAGACATTTCATCAATTCTTCTCATGGTGTTCCAAGAAAGTGCAATTTCATTTACTATTGATTTTATTTTGGGATCACCAGCATGTGCAGCAAAAATTTGCAAACTCTAATGACCTGTTCTCCTTCAATGTCAGGTCGCTTCTTCCTGCATAGCAGGAGAGAAATCTCATACGATACACTCACCCTAGACACCAATTCCTCTCTTTTCTAACAAAGAACCCCCTGTTGCGCTGGGAGACTTGCCTTTTTCTTAGAAATAAAATCTGTGCGTACAGTTGAACCAACTGGATATTTTAAGTTGAATTCCCTATGCTTCTGTAAACGCCTTTCCAAATTAAATTGTTTTTGACGTTCTACCTGGAGTACACGAGAACAAAAATTGTTCCTCCCAAGCAGGATTAAACTCTCATAGCTATGTCTTCTTCATACTTTTGTTTGAATGTGCTCAGTTTACTCAGAGTTAGGATGGAAATTAAACAAAAACTATATGCACCACAAACTAAGAAAACAGTTCAAAACTGACATCACCACTCACTTAGAAAATCAACTGCTGTGGCCACGTGGCGAGGGCTTTGGGGGAAAAGAGGGGGTGATGTCATCTCGAGAGAACATGATGGAGCCCGAGCCCACGCTCCCGCAGCCAATTAAATTGGGAGCACTCAGGCCACGTGATGGAACCCAAGCCAGCCTGAGCCTCAGTGCTGCGTAATGCCGCCACTGCCCACACTTAACTGGCCCGACCCATACAGAACAGCAGAGTGCAGCCGCTCCTGTGGCGTGCCACTCTCCGGAGAGAGGCATGCCATTTTGTGCCTGGGGTTGGTCATCACTGAACTAGATGGTTTGCAGTCTTTTCTGGTCCTACACTTTCCTATGTCCCTTATCATATTTAATAAATCTAACATTCAAACACTGCTAAATGGAGTCTACAGTAACTAGATTATCGACCTGATAGTATGTACTTTGTCCATTTCCCCCCAGTTCCCCTTTTTCACTGCTAATTACAGTAACCACAGTTAATTTCAGATCAAGGCTCTGACTGAAAATTAATCAAGTCAATCAGTCTGTTGACTAGCTGCAACACTCCATTTAGACAGTAGAAACAAAAGACTGAACAGATTTTATTTCCTTATTCACAAAGATTAACTATGGTTTAAAAAAAAAACAAATTGAGCAAGAGGAAAAAGCATTGAAAATTTATATTTCAATAGTCAAACTTCATTATGCATTGGCAATTTTGATGAAAGTTGTATTAAAGTGTTAATATTTTTAATCAAACAAAATATTGTTCAGCAAAGCTATAATCCAAATACAATAGTGACATTACTGTGGACTATTAATCACAATGAACTGGATGAAGATAAGTCTGTGTTGATTGCTGCTCTAACTTCTGGCACAATTCTGTACATAGTCCACCATTGTTTCCTGAACTGCATCACTGTAAATAATGCATTGAGGGATTTTGCCAAAAACAAAGGCCTAAAAAAAAAAGTGATCAGATGTACTGAGTGTAATTTACTATGTAATCATTACAAGAGTGGTGTAAATGAACATTCCATCACCAAGCCTGATAGTAAGATGAATTTTCACTGCAAATGATTACCAGTATCTCATGTACCAGAGAGCCACGGCATCGATCTCCAAGCAAAGCACAATCCAATGATTTTCTCACATAGTCTTCAGCAGACAGTGTAGTCACCCCAGGCTCAACTCCTGACATTTTCGAAGCAACGGTATAGGGCATTAAACACTGCAAAATAAGAAGCAAAAAAGTTATCTGTATTCCGAGCGCTGCTGGTAAATAATGTAATTTCCGTGATTTTGGGCCCAAAATCTTTTCCAAGTGATACCCAAAAACACGGGGGGGTGGGGGAAGAATTTGTTAGTGTCCAAAAACAGGCATGCAGGGAACAATTCTTGCACATGAATGGATGGGCCCGAATGAACCTAATATTGGGCCTTGGACACCTAATGGGCAGGGTCATTGCAGTAGAAGAGGCTTCAAAGATTGGGCCATTGCGTTGCCAGCAGTGGACCTCAGGTAAGTCCTTAAAAGGAAACCGGGAGATGGTGGCGACTGGGAGGGGGCAATTGAGAGAGGGGGTGACTGGGAGATGAGGCAATTGGGAGGGGAGGGGAGGGGAGGGTAGTGGTGGCCAGGATGGTGGCAGTGATTGTGGGGGGGGGGGGGGGGGGGGGGGAGAAAAGGAGGGAGAAGTGAGTGGTGACTGGCAGTGGCCCACTGTTTTAATGTAGAGTCGGTAGGAACACTCCTGATCATCCCAGCTCCACATTTTTAGGTAAATATTTAACAAACTTACCTTTTTGGTGGAGGCCTATAACGGTCCCTTTAGGCTGCACATTGACTTGGTTTTCCTGAATGCAGACGTCAGTGGCACTGGCACTGTCTGCCTCAGTGAAAACTAGTGATGTTGGCTGGCCTACTAATGACTTGCCAGTGCCATGTGTCTTGCATCCCCCTCCTTTAGGAAGAACCCAAAATGCACCAATACTGGTGCATGTGGCCACCAAGATATTCTACTGCAATGACCCTGCCCTGGGTCCACATCCTCTGGCTAGGTCAGGCAAAGAGGCCAGCAGTATCCACTCTTCACCACTGGTGGACATGAGCTAAGGATTTTAAAATTATATTCATTGCACGTGGGGAGGGGAGGCTAAGTGTAGTCTTGAGGCCAAAAGGCAGAAGGAAATTGGACCAAGGCTGAGTGTATTGCAATGTTGAAGGCCAGAAGAGGAAGGTAGAGCAGGGTGGGTGGAGGGGGAAGGTTGAGCAGATTTAGAACCATGGAGAAAAAGTAGAAAAGATTCAGAAGCTGGGAAGAAAGGAGGGGAAAAAGTAGAGCATGGTTAGAGGCTCAGTGGGAGGGCGGGGAAGGTAGAGAGGCAGAGGATGACAGAAGGAGAACAGCAGAGTATTGTAAAAGGCTACAGGTGAATTAGAGGCATGGGGGGGGGGAAATAGAAAAGACTGCTAGAGGAGAGCAGAGCATTGAGAGCCTAGAGGAGAGCCTAGAGCCTAGGTAAGGAGTGGGGGACGATTCAGCACCTCAACAAGGGGAGGGTATAATTACAGCATACAGGTTTACATTGTTTTCATTATAAATGTGGACATAGGAATTTGTTATAGACTAAATTGTCAGAAAGTGTACACATATGTAAGGTATGTAATGTATTAGTCACTCTTCAGTGACGTTGCACAGAGGAAATCAGACAATGTTATTTAATAAGGACAAGATGATTGGATGGTACAATAGAAAATATAGCCCTAATTTTAACTTGGGGCATTAATCAGGCAGGCAGCAAGCTCCCAAGCCATTTTAACTCCTGGAACTTATTCTGATATTACTGATAGATTGCCCTCCCGATTGCACTGCGAATCAGGCAGCCTGCCCACAGGACACATGCAATGGGGCACATGACTCCCAAGGCCTACTTAAAGTGGGGATGCACCTCTTAAAGCAAGGCAGCATCCCTGCTTGGATTTTACACTGGACAACTTGAACACATTTTGCCTGCAGAGATGAGTCAAAGGGCTGCCCCTGCGCCTCCCCTCAACCTTACACTTCTCTGATGTCTCCCTGGAGGTTCTCGTGGAGGAGCTGAGGGCAAGGAGGGAGCAACTAACAGAAGGAGGCAGCTCTGTAAACATCCCCATCCTCAAATGATGGAGGAGTCCAGCACGTGAGTGCAAAAGACAAGGCTGAAGCGTTTGCAACCATCTTCAGCCAGAAGTGCCGAGTAGATGATCCATCTCGGCCTCATCCCGATATCCCCACCATCACAGAAGCCAGTCTTCAGCCAATTCGATTCACTCCACGTGATATCAAGAAACAGCTGAGTGCACTGGATACAGCAAAGGTATGGGCCCCGACAACATCCTGGCTGTAATGCTGAAGACTTGTGCTCCTGAACTATCCGCACCTCTAGCCGAACTGTTCTAGTACAGATACAACACTGGCATTTACCAAACAATGTGGAAAATTGCCCAGATATGTCCTGTACACAAAATGCAGGACAAATCTAATCCAGCCAATTACCACCCCATCAGCCTACTCTCAATCAGCAGCAAAGTGATGGAAGGTGTCGTCGACAGTGCTATCAAGCGGCACTTACTCACCAATAACCTGCTCACCGATGCTCAGTTTGGGATCCGCCAGGACAACTCGGCTCCAGACCTCATTACAGCCTTGGTCCAAACATGGACAAAAGAGCTGAATTCCAGAGGTGGGGTGAGAGAGTGACTGCCCTTGACATCAAGGCAGCATTTGACAGAGTGTGGCACCAAGGAGCCCTAGTAAAATTGAAGTCAATGGGAATCAGGGGGAAAGCTCTCCAGTGGCTGGAGTCATACCTAGCACAAAAGGAAGATGGTAATGGTTGTTGGAGGCCAATCATCTCAGCCCCAGGACATTGCTGCAGGAGTTCCTTAGGGCAGTGTCCTAGGCCAAACAATCTTTAGCTGCTTCATCAATGACCTTCCCTCCATCATAAGGTCAGAAATGGGGATGTTCACTGATTCAGTTCCATTCGCAACCCCTCAGATAATGAAGCAGTCCATGCCCACATGCAGCAAGACCTGGACAACATCCAGGCTTGGGTTCACAAGTGGCAAGTAACATTCACACCAGACAAGTGCCAGGCAATGACCATCTCCAACAAGAAAAAAAAAGTCTAACCACCTCCCCTTGACATTCAACTGTAAACAATTTCACAACACCAAGTTATAGTCCAGCAATTTTATTTTAATTTCACAAGCTTTCGGAGGCTTCCTCCTTCCTCAGGTGAATTTTGTGGAAATGACATCCTCGAAATGAAATTGCATTTATAAATCACAGAACAATGCTTGGTGGTGACAGACTGTCTTTTCAACTGCCCGTTGCCAAGGCAATCAGTGTGCAGACAGACAGGTGTTACCTGCAAGGTCTCAGAATATACAAAAAAAAGAGATAGAGAGGTAGAAACATAGAAAAGACAGCAACTGACCCTTTATATTAAAAACAGATAACATTTGTTCGCTGGTGGGGTAACGTGTAGCGTGACATGAACCCAAGATCCCGGTTGAGGCCGTCCTCATAGGTGCGGAACTTGGCTATCAATTTCTGCTCGACGATTTTGCGTTGTCGTGTGTCTCGAAGGCCGCCTTGGAGTACGCTTACCCGAAGGTCGATGGCTGAATGTCCTTGACTGCTGAAGTGTTCCCTGACTGGGAGTTAACCCTCCTGTCTGGCGATTGTTGCGCGGTGTCCGTTCATCCGTTGTCGCAGCGTCTGCATGGTCTCGCCAATGTACCATGTTCTGGGGCATCCTTTCCTGCAAGGTATGAGGTAGACAACATTGGCCGAGTCACAGGAGTATGAACCATGCACCTGGTGGGTGGTGTCCTCTCATGTGATGGTGGTATCTGTGTCGATGATCTGGCATGTCTTGCAGAGGTTACCGTGGCAGGGTTGTGTGGTGTCGTGGACGCTGTTCTCCTGAAAGCTAGGTAATTTGCTGCGAACGATGGTCTGTTTGAGGTTGGGTGGCTGTTTAAAGGCGAGTAGTGGAGGTGTGGGGATGGCCATAGCGAGGTGTTCGTCGTCATTGATGACATGTTGAAGGCTGCGGAGAACATGGCGTAGTTTCTCCGCTCCGGGGAAGTACTGGACGACAAAGGGTACTCTGTTGGTTGCGTCCCGTGTTGGTCTCCTGAGGAGGTCTACGCGATTTTTCGCTGTGGCCCGTCGGAACTGTCGATCGATGAGTAGAGAGTCATATCCCGTTCTTACTAGGGCGTCTTTCAGCGTCTGTAGGTGTCCATCGCGTTCCTCCTCGTCTGAACAGACCCTGTGTATTCGCAGGGCCTGTCCATAGGGGATGGCCTCTTTGACGTGGTTAGGGTGGAAGCTGGATAGGTGGAGCATTGTGAGGTTGTCCGTGGCCTTGCGGTAGAGTGAGGTGCTGAGGTGCCTGTCTTTGATGGAGATTCGTGTGTCCAAGAAAGAAACTGATTCTGAGGAGTAGTCCATGGTGAGCATGATGGTGGGATGGAACTTGTTGATGTTATTGTGTAGTCTCTTTCGTGATTCCTCACCGTGGGTCCATAGAAAGAAAATGTCGTCGATGTATCTGGTGTATAGTGTTGGTTGGAGGTCCTGTGCAGTGAAGAAGTCCTGCTCGAACTTGTGCATGAAAATGTTGGCGTATTGGGGTGCGAATTTGGTCCCCATGGCTGTTCCGTGTGTTTGGGTAAAGAACTGGTTATCGAAGGTGAAGACATTGTGATCCAGGATGAAGCGGATGAGTTGTAGGATGGCGTCTGGAGATTGGCTGTTGTTGGTGTTGAGTATTGATGCTGTCGCAGCGATGCCGTCATTGTGGGGGATACTGGTGTAGAGTGCCGAGACGTCAATCGTGTTGAGAAGTGTTCCTGGTTCAACTGGTCCGTGGGTACTGAGTTTTTATAGGAAGCCTGTAGTGTCGCGACAGAAGCTGGGGGTTCCCTGTACGATGGGTTTCAGGATGCCCTCGATGTATCCAGGAATCTCCAGACGCCATCCAACAACATTTTCATGCACAAGTTCGAGCACGACTTCTGCACTGCACAGGACCTCCAACCAACACTATACACCAGATACATCGACGACATTTTCTTTCTATGGACCCACGGCGAGGAATCACGAAAGAGACTACACAATAACATCAACAAGTTCCATCCCACCATCAAGCTCACCATGGACTACTCCTCAGAATCAGTTTCTTTCTTGGACACACGAATCTCCATCAATGACAGGCACCTCAGCACCTCACTCTACCGCAAGCCCACGGACAACCTCACGATGCTCCACTTTTCCAGCTTCCACCCTAACCACGTCAAAGAGGCCATCCCCTATGGACAGGCCCTGCGAATACACAGGGTCTGCTCAGACGAGGAGGAACGCGATGGACACCTACAGACGCTGAAAGACGCCCTAGTAAGAACGGGATATAACGCTCGACTCATCGATCGACAGTTCCGACGGGCCACAGCGAAAAATCGCATAGACCTCCTCAGGAGACCAACACGGGACGCAACCAATAGAGTACCCTTTGTCGTCCAGTACTTCCCCGGAGCGGAGAAACTACGCCATGTTCTCCGCAGCCTTCAACATGTCATCAATGACGACGAACACCTCGCTATGGCCATCCCCACACCTCCACTACTCGCCTTTAAACAGCCACCCAACCTCAAACAGACCATCGTTCGCAGCAAATTACCTAGCTTTCAGGAGAACAGCGTCCACGACACCACACAACCCTGCCACGGTAACCTCTGCAAGACATGCCAGATCATCGACACAGATACCACCATCACATGAGAGGACACCACCCACCAGGTGCATGGTTCATACTCCTGTGACTCGGCCAATGTTGTCTACCTCATACCTTGCAGGAAAGGATGCCCCAGAGATGGTACATTTTCTAGACCCTGCGACAACGGATGAACGGACACCGCGCAACAATCGCCAGACAGGAGGGTTCCCTCCCAGTCAGGGAACACTTCAGCAGTCAAGGACATTCAGCCACCGACCTTCGGGTAAGCGTACTCCAAGGCGGCCTTCGAGACACACGACAACGCAAAATCGTCGAGCAGAAATTGATAGCCAAGTTCCGCACCCATGAGGACGGCCTCAACCGGGATCTTGGGTTCATGTCACGCTACACGTTACCCCACCAGCGAACAAATGTTATCTGTTTTTAAATATAAAGGGTCAGTTGCTGTCTTTTCTATGTTTCTACCCCTCTCTTTTTTTGTATATTCGGAGACCTTGTAGGTAACACCTGTCTGTCTGCACACTGATTGCCTTGGCAACGGGCAGTTGAAAAGACAGTCTGTAATCACCAAGCATTGTTCTGTGATTTATAAATGCAATTTCATTGAGGATTTCATTTCCACAAAATTCACCTGAGGAAGGAGGAAGCCTCCGAAAGCTTGTGAAATTAAAATAAAATTGCTGGACTATAACTTGGTGTTGTGAAATTGTTTACAATGGTCAACCCCAGTCCATCACCGGCATCTCCACATCTTGACATTCAACGGCATTACCATCGCCGAATCCCCCACCATCAACATCCTGGGGTTCATCATTGACCAGAAACTTAACTGGACCATTCATATAAATACTGTGGCTACAAGAGCAGGTCAGAGGCTGGGTATTCTGCGCCAAAGCCTTTCCACCATCTATAAAGGTACAAGTCAGAAGTGTGATGGAATACTCTCCACTTGCCTGGATGAGTGCAGCTCCAACAACACTCAAGAAGCTTGACACCATCCAAGATAAAGCAGCCCGCTTGATTGGCACCCCATCCCTAAACATTCACTCCCTTCATCACCAGCGCGCAGTGGCTGCAGTGTGTACCATCCACAGGATGCACTGCAGCAACTCGCCAAGGCTTCTTCGACAGCACCTCCCAAACCAGCGACCTCTACCACCTAGAAGGACAAGGGCAGCAGGCACATGGGAACAATACCACCTGCACGTTCCCCTCCAAGTCACACACCTTCCCGATTTAGAAATATATCGCCATTCCTTCATTGTCGCTTGGGTCAAAATCCTGGAACTCCCTAACAGCACTGTGGGAGAACCTTCACCACACGGACTGCAGTGGTTCAAGGTGGCGGCTCACCACCACCTTCAAGGGCAATTAGGGATGGGCAATAAATGCTGGCCTCGCCAGCGACGCCCACATCCTATGAACGAATAAAAAAAAACTGTTTCCTAGAAGCTGCAAGAGCATCCCCAAAGTCATAATGAAACTGGCCCAGGCAGAGGTGGCTGAAAGGGTTAGTGAAAGAGGTTCACTAACCTCAAGAGCACCAAAGGTGAGTAGAGCTCTTCACCTCAACAGCATTCCTTTAAACCCCTCCCACACTACTCAACAACTCTCTCCCTTCCATCACATCTTTCAGCATACAATCATTAGCACACACTGCAATATATCTCTCATTCCAATCTCACTCACCTCTTCCTTTCCTCTCCACACCTACACTATTCTCTGCTCACAAACTACCGATTGCACAACCAACTCCTCCCACCACGCCTTCTTCACTTCACATTACACAAGCTTCCCTTTACATTAATCACCTTCCCATCCTCATTCCATCTTGCTTCTTCTAAAGCTCACTAACCCCCCACTTTCTACAGGATAAGACCAAAGTGGAGGGGAACAAGACTGGGGCGGGGGGGGAAGGGAGGGAGGGAGAGGAGCTGCCAACATCATCGCCTTCACCCAAGATCATTGGCCCAGGCAGCGCTAGCAGCATCAGGGAAGGAGAAACTGATGGCTTACTCTAGCAGGTTGTTTGCACATTACATGTAACCCTTCATCCACTTCAGCAAATATACAGCAATCTTCACATCTTCAAATTCTAATACAAACATATGCAATCTCAAGACTACTATCTGCAAATGTCCAGCTTTTATCTACCATTCTAACTCTTGTCCCTTTTCTTTCTTCTATGTCTTTCTCAGCAGCAAGAGACTCCTGCATGGCAAGACATCTCCAAAGGAGAATGAACAATCGTGCTGTGGCTGCAGCATCACTCATTTTATCCCTCCTGGGCACAAGCTCAGACATTGGTTCCACATGGATTACCTAGTGAGCCAGAGGCATTTACACATGGTGAAATACCCAGCATCAGTGAGCAGCAGCAGGTACTGGTGTCAGGGACAGCCCAGGAGACAGCTCACCAGAGGGCAAGGTCCTCTCCCAGCTCTGCTGCGGAGGATAGATGAAACTTCATGGACCCTGCCACAAAAAGAAAACTGATGGCCTCAAACAAGCAGTTATGGAGGTGTTGGAAAGCCTACCAAGGAGTTTCAGCACTATGGCTGAGTGTGGAGGAGTCCGCTTCCAGCCTGTGTGGTCATCTCACATGACATCAGCATTCTACACTGGAGTGTGGTCACCTCCAGAGCTGCTACAGCCTGGCCCACACAACAGGAGTCCATGTTCACACACTTTGGCCTTTTGGTGGAAGCTCAAACAGCTGCCATGTAGGCTGTGGGCTCCACCTTAGAGATGCAGGTGTCCACTTTAGACAGACTGGTGGGACCAAATTGATAGGGACTTTGAAGGAGTCACTCATCTGCTGCAGTCTGCTCTCCTGCAGATTAGTGGAAGTAATGAACCCCAGCCCCAAGGGAGTGGCAGGGGCATAATGAGAATGGTGCATGTTGGCCCCTCTCAATGTCAGCATGTCTGCTCCTTTGCCACTCCATCAACCAATACCCACCATGGTGCCAGCAAGTCAGCTGGGCCAGACTGCCCAACAGCAGCCAAGGTGCAGCAGTCTGCAGTTGGGCCTTCACAGGATCGAGCACCCAGAAGTCACAGGCCACAAGCACTATGGGTTGATCACTTGGGTGAGAAATAAATGGAAGGCAATTTTGTGTGGCATCAAAATAATCACCTTTATCACATTTGTATTTATTTACTCATTTATTTTAATTGAACAGTAGCAAACAAGAATCAGATCTATCTTTTACAGCCTTGTTAATTTGTCTAATTTATAATTGTCATCTTTTTCAATTTAGATACTTTGCAGAACTTGAGGACCCCCTCCCACATCCTAAAGTCCTGCTCCACTGCTACCAGATCCCAAGACACCCCCCACCCCTGCCACAAGACCTTATCTGCAGCAATAATACATCCTGAGATGCCTCTCCAGTGCTACCATAATCCAACATTTCCCCCCAATGCTGCTAAACCAGATGACTTCTCTATAATAAAGTTTCATAATTCCCTTTCCACTGCTCCCAAACTCCAGAAGCCTAATCACAGTTCTATTGAGTCCTAGAACATCTCCAAAGTTATCAAATTCCAGGATCCTCACCCTATATTCCTAAACCTCACAACCCTATACCACATCCCCCACCCCTCAAGTGCTACTCAACCCAAGGTATCTGTCTTCAACCTCTTGCATGTTACCTACTATCTTCCTCTGTATCTTGCACTTTTAAATGGCAAGACATAAAACAAATAC
This sequence comes from Heptranchias perlo, assembly GCF_035084215.1. Taxonomy (NCBI): domain Eukaryota; kingdom Metazoa; phylum Chordata; class Chondrichthyes; order Hexanchiformes; family Hexanchidae; genus Heptranchias; species Heptranchias perlo. The sequence goes on from NC_090328.1 coordinate 79,000,821, forward strand.
ATACACAATGGAACAGATTAGCACTATACTAACAAACAAGTAGGCACCCATCATGATGTTCAAAAACCATGAATCAAAATTGAGCAGCCAGTAACAGGTACCAATAAAAGGAAAGGAGTAGTTGAACTGGCCACAATCTTCCAGTTCTGCTTAGATATTGAGGTGGTGCCAGAGGACTGCAAATGTTACTTACATCCCTGTTCAAAAATGGAGAGGGATAAACCCAGCAACTGCAGGTCAGTCAGCCTAAAATGGGTGGTGGGGAAACTGAATAATCCGGAAGAAAATTAGAATCATATAGAATCATAGAAGTTACAACATGGAAACAGGCCCTTCGGCCCAACATGTCCATGTCGCCCAGTTTATACCACTAAGCTAGTCCCAATTGCCTGCACTTGGCCCATATCCCTCGATACCCATCTTCCCCATGTAACTGTCCAAATGCTTTTTAAAAGACAAAATTGTACCCGCCTCTACTACTGCCTCTGGCAGCTCGTTCCAGACACTCACCACCCTTTGAGTGAAAAAATTGCCCCTCTGGATCCTTTTGTATCTCTCCCCTCTCACCTTAAATCTGTGCCCCCTCGTTATAGACTCCCCTACCTTTGGGAAAAGATTTTGACTATCGACCTTATCAATGCCCCTCATTATTTTATAGACTTCTATAAGATCACCCCTTAACCTCCTACTCTCCAGGGAATAAAGTCCCAGTCTGTCTAACCGCTCCCTGTAAGTCAAACCATCAAGTCCCGGTAGCATCCTAGTAAATCTTTTCTGCACTCTTTCTAGTTTAATAATATCCTTTCTATAATAGGGTGACCAGAACTGTACACAGTACTCCAAGTGTGGCCTCACCAATGCCCTGTACAACTTCAACAAGACATCCCAACTCCTGCATTCAATGTTCTGACCAATGAAACCAAGCATGCTGAATGCCTTCTTCACCACCCTATCCACCTGTGACTCCACTTTCAAGGAGCTATGAATCTGTACTCCTAGATCTCTTTGTTCTATAACTCTCCCCAACGCCCTACCATTAACGGAGTAGGTCCTGGCCCGATTCGATCTACCAAAATGCATCACCTCACATTTATCTAAATTAAACTCCATCTGCCATTCATCGGCCCACTGGCCCAATTTATCAAGATCCCGTTGCAATCCTAGATAACCTTCTTCACTGTCCACAATGCCACCAATCTTGGTGTCATCTGCAAACTTACTAACCATGCCTCCTAAATTCTCATCCAAATCATTAATATAAATAACAAATAACAGCGGACCCAGCACCGATCCCTGAGGCACACCGCTGGACACAGGCATCCAGTTTGAAAAACAACCCTCGACAACCACCCTCTGTCTTCTGTCGTCAAGCCAATTTTGTATCCAATTGGCTACCTCACCTTGGATCACATGAGATTTAACCTTATGTAACAACCTACCATGCGGTACCTTGTCAAATGCTTTGCTGAAGTCCATGTAGACCACGTCTACTGCACAGCCCTCATCTATCTTCTTGGTTACCCCTTCAAAAAACTCAATCAAATTCGTGAGACATGATTTTCCTCTCACAAAACCATGCTGACTGTTCCTAATTAGTCCCTGCCTCTCCAAATGCCTGTAGATCCTGTCCCTCAGAATACCCTCTAACAACTTACCCACTACAGATGTCAGGCTCACTGGTCTGTAGTTCCCAGGCTTTTCCCTGCCGCCCTTCTTAAACAAAGGCACAACATTTGCTACCCTCCAATCTTCAGGCACCTCACCTGTAGCGGTGGATGATTCAAATATCTCTGCTAGGGGACCCGCAATTTCCTCCCTAACCTCCCATAACGTCCTGGGATACATTTCATCAGGTCCCAGAGATTTATCTACCTTGATGCGCGTTAAGACTTCCAGCACCTCCCTCTCTGTAATATGTACACTCCTCAAGACATCACTATTTATTTCCCCAAGTTCCCTAACATCCATGCCTTTCTCAACCGTAAATACCGATGTGAAATATTCATTCAGGATCTCACCCATCTCTTGTGGTTCCGCACTTAGATGACCTTGTTGATCCTTAAGAGGCCCTACTCTCTCCCTAGTTACCCTTTTGCCCTTTATGTATTTGTAGAAGCTCTTTGGATTCACCTTTGCCTGATCTGCCAAAGCAATCTCATATCCCCTTTTTGCCCTCCTGATTTCTCTCTTAACTCTACTCCGGCAATCTCTATACTCTTCAAGGGATCCACTTGATCCCAGCTGCCTATGCATGTCATATGCCTCCTTCTTATTTTTGACTAGTGCCTCAATCTCCCGAGTCATCCAAGGTTCCCTACTTCTACCAACCTTGCCCTTCACTTTATAAGGAATGTGCTTACCCTGAACCCTGGTTAACACACTTTTGAAAGCCTCCCACTTACCAGACGTCCCTTTGCCTGCCAACAGACTCTCCCAATCAACTTCTGAAAGTTCCTGTCTAATACCATCAAAATTGGCCTTTCCCCAATTTAGAATTTTAACTTTTGGGCCAGACCTATCCTTCTCCATAGCTATCTTAAAACTAATGGAATTATGATCACTGGTCCCAAAGTGATCCCTCACTAACACTTCTGTCACCTGCCCTTCCTTATTTCCCAAGAGGAGGTCAAGTTTTGCCCCCTCTCTAGTCGGGCCATCCACATACTGAATGAGAAATTCCTCCTGAATACACTCAACAAATTTCTCTCCATCCAAGCCCCTAATGCTATGGCTGTCCCAGTCAATGTTGGGAAAGTTAAAGTCCCCTACTATTACCACCCTATTTTTCTTGCAGCTGTCTGTAATCTCCTTACATATTTGCTCCTCAATTTCCCGTTGACTATTTGGGGGTCTGTAGTACAATCCTATCAAAGTGATCTCTCCCTTCTTATTTTTCAGTTCTACCCATATGGACTCAGTGGGCGAACCCTCGGATATATCCCCTCTCACTACTGCCGTGATGTTCTCCCTAATCAAGAACGCAACTCCCCCTCCTCTCTTACCTCCTGCTCTATCTTTCCTATAGCATCTGTACCCTGGAACATTGAGCTGCCAGTCCTGCCCCTCCCTTAGCCATGTTTCAGTAATAGCTATAACATCCCAGTCCCATGTACCCATCCATGCCCTGAGTTCATCTGCCTTGCCCATCAGACTTCTTGCATTGAAATAAATGCAGTTTAATCTAGACTTCCCTTGGTCTTTGCCCTGCTTTCTCAGACCATCTGTCCGGTCATGTTCTGTACACTCTCCCTTACTGCCTTTTGTTTCTGTCACCACTTTATTTCCCACTGACTTCCTGCATCGGTTCCCATCCCCCTGCCACATTAGTTTAAACCCTCCCCAACAGCACTGGCAAACACTCCCCCTAGGACATTGGTTCCAGTCCTGCCCAGATGCAGACCGTCCAATTTGTACTGGTCCCACCTCCCCCAGAACCGGTTCCAATGGCCCAGGAATTTGAATCCCTCCAGCTTGCACCATCTCTCAAGCCACGTATTCATCTTAGCTATCCTGTCATTCCTACTCTGACTAACCCGTGGCACTGGTAGCAATCCTGAGATTACTACCTTTGAGGTCCTACTCTTTAGTTTAACTCCTAACTCCCTAAATTCAGCTTGTAGGACCTCATCCTGTTTTTTACCTATATCGTTGGTGCCTATATGCACCACGACAACTGGCTGTTCACCCTCCCCCTCCAGAATGTCCTGCAGCCGCTCCGAGACATCCTTGATCCTTGCACCAGGGAGGCAACATACCATCCTGGAGTCTCGGTTGCGTCCGCAGAAACGCCTGTCTATTCCCCTTACAATCGAGTCCCCTATCACTATAGCTCTGCCACTCTTTTTCCTGCCCTCCTGTGCAGCAGAGCCAGCCACGGTGCCATGAACCTGGCCACTGCCACCTTCCCCTGGTGAGCCATCTCCGCCAACAGTATCCAAAACGGTATACCTGTTTTGGAGGGAGATGACCGCAGGGGACCCCTGCACTGCCTTCCTACTCTTCCTCTGTCTGTTGGTCACCCATTCACTATCTCCCTCAGTAATTTTTATCTGCGGTGTGACCAACTCACTGAACGTGCTATCCACGACTTTCTCAGCATCGCGGATGCTCCAAAGTGAGTCCATCCGCAGCTCCAGAGCCGTCAAGCGGTCAAACAATAGCTGCAGCTGGACACACTTCCCGCAGGTGAAGGAATCAGGGATACAGGAAGGAGCCCTGAATTCCCACATCCCACAAGAGGAACATGACACGGCGCTGGGATCTCCTGCCATGACTTAACCCTTAAATTAGCTTAAGAACAACTACAATGTCAAGAGAAAAAAAAAGGAAAGAAAAACTACTTACCACTCCCTTTAAGGAGTTTACTCCTTTAAATTGTTCTCAATTTAGAGAATGTTAACTACACTGGGGACCTTGATTCACTAAAAAATAAACGCTACTTCCTATAAGACCTGCAGACCTTCCCTTTCCTTTTACTTCAGTTACTGTAGATAAGGAGAAATACTCACCTGAACCTACTCACCAATCAGGTGCCTCCCCTGTGTCGCGTCCCGATCTGATTCCTGACGTCACTTCGAACTTGGTCGCAGCTCGGCTCGGCTCGGCTCCTCTCAGCGCTCTGAAATCCCGCCTTTTATCGGACGCTCCCTCCGCTCGGCTCGGCTCCTCTCAGCTGTTCTCAGCGCTCTGAAATCCCGCCTTTTATCGGACGCTCCCTCCGCTCGGCTCGGCTCCTCTCAGCTGTTCTCAGCGCTCTGAAATCCCGCCTTTTATCGGACGCTCCCTCCGCTCGGCTCGGCTCCTCTCAGCTGTTCTCAGCGCTCTGAAATCCCGCCTTTTATCGGACGCTCCCTCCGCTCGGCTCGGCTCCTCTCAGCTGTTCTCAGCGCTCTGAAATCCCGCCTTTTATCGGACGCTCCCTCCGCTCGGCTCGGCTCCTCTCAGCTGTTCTCAGCGCTCTGAAATCCCGCCTTTTATCGGACGCTCCCTCCGCTCGGCTCGGCTCCTCTCAGCGCTCTGAAATCCCGCCTTTTATCGGACGCTCCCTCCGCTTGGCTCGGCTCCTCTCAGCTGTTCTCAGCGCTCTGAAATCCCGCCTTTTATCGGACGCTCCCTCCGCTCGGCTCGGCTCCTCTCAGCGCTCTGAAATCCCGCCTTTTATTGGACGCTCCCTCCGCTTGGCTCGGCTCCTCTCAGCTGTTCTCAGCGCTCTGAAATCCCGCCTTTTATCGGACGCTCCCTCCGCTCGGCTCGGCACTTGGAAAAGTATGGGCTAATAATGAAAGTCAGCATGGCTATTAAAGGCAAATCATATTTGACTAACTTGATTGAGTTTTTTGATGAAGTAATGGAGAGGGTGGATGAGTATATGAATTTTCAAAAGGCATTTGATAACGTACCACAAGGCTTGTTAGCAAAATTAAGGGCCATGGGATTAAAAAAGGGACAGTGGCAGAGTGGATACGAAATTAGCTAAAAAGGACAGAAAGCAGAGAGTAGTGGTGAATGATTGTTTTACAGACTGGAGGAAAGTATACAGTGGTGTTCAGCAGGGGTCAGTATTAGGACTACTGTTCATTTTGATATGTATTAACGACCTGCACTTGAGTATATAGGGCATAATTTCAAAGATTTCAGATGACATGAAACTCAAATGTATTAAATAATTAGGATATAACATACTTCAGGAGGACAGAGACTGGTGAAATGGGCAGACACGTGGCAGATGAAATTTAATGCAGGAAGGTGTGAAGTGATCATTTTGGTAGGAATGAGAGGTAATATAAACGAAATGATACAATTCTAAGGGGTGGGGGGGGGGGAAAGAGAAGGTACAGGAACAGAGACCTGGGGGGTGTATGTACACACATCTTTGACGGTGACAGGACAAGTTGAAAAGGCTGTTAAAAAAGCATATGGGATCCTTGGCTTTATTAAAGGCAGAGAGTACAAAAGCAAGGAAGTTATGCTAAACCTTTATAAAACACTGGTTAGGCTTCAGCTGGAGTATTGTGGCCAATTCTGGGCACCAAACTTTAGGAAGACTGTCAAGGCCTTAGAGAGGGTGCAGAAGAGATTTACTAGAATGGTAAAAGTGATGAGGGTCTTCAGTTATGTAGAGAGACTGGAGTTGTTCTCCTTAGAATAGAGAAGAGGAGAAGATTTGATAGGTGTTCAAAATCAAGAATGGTTTTGATGGAGTAAAGAAAAAACTGTTTCCAGTGGCAGAAGGGTCAGTAACCAAAGGAGACCGATTTAAGGTAATTGGCAAAAGAACCAGAGGTGATATGAGGAAAAAAAAATGTACACAGTGAGTTGTTAGGATCTAGAATGCACTGCTTGAAAAGAGTAGTGGAAGCAGATTAAATAATAACTTTAAGGGAATTGGATAAATACTTAAAGGGGAAAAATTTACAAGGCAATGGGGAAAGAGCAGGGGAGTGGGACTAATTGGATAGCTGGCACAGGCATGATATGCCAAATGGCCTCCTTCTGTGCTGTATCATTCTTTAAAAAAGTCCAAAAACCTTGTAAAGTTGGTTTGAGCTACACTTTGACTTTTCCCCAGCTGAAAATACAGTTGAGGTCCTTCCTTCAGAGTCTAATGAATATTCAGAGTGTGTAACAACTTGCTGTTTAAGTCCCACCCCTTTGCAGTCCAGACAAAGCCCAGGAGAGGTAGATTGCAAAAAAATATAGGGTCTCGATTGTGAGAGCCTCCCTTAAGACTAAGATCTACAAGATGCACTGCAGCAACTTGCCAAGACTTCTTTGACAGCACCTCCCAAACCAGTGACCTCTACCACCTAGAAGAACAAGGGCAGCAGGCACATGGGAACACCACCACCTGCACGTTCCCCTCCAAGTCACATACCATTCCGACTTGGAAATATATTGCCGTTCCTTCAACGTCGCTGGGTCAAAATCCTGGAACTCCCTACCCAACAGCACTGTGGGAGAACCTTCACCATACAGACTGCAGTGGTTCAATGCTGCAGCTCACCACCACCAAGGGCAATTAGGGATGGGAAATAAATCCTGGCCTTTTCAGCGATGCCCACATCCTATTGAAATGAATTTTAAAAAGTCTGTTTTGTCTCTGGATACTTGGACCCCTGTCAATGAGGCCTGGGTGACCATGGAGAGAACGGCTTCTTCTGCTCTCAACCATTGGGGCTGTGATACAGAAAAGCCTCTCCTGATTTTCATTTCAATTGACGTCAATAGAAATAAATATCTGGACATGTTTAACGTGCGGCCGAGCTGATATTGCGCGTTTCATACTTGTCTGAAGTCAAAATTACCACCTTGTCTTATAAAACTAGCACCCAAGGTCTCAGAGGCCAGTCATAATATTCATGAGAATGATGTGTTACACTTATTGCCTCTTTAGATTTCCACTGCCAGAAGCCACATAGCACAGATTCTGTGGTACACTGCCTTTCTGTAAATCTCACCAGACTGCAGTGATGTCGGAGGTGCACTACTGCACATTCACCACCAGATGCCGCAGGATGCTCATGACAGCCTCAAAGGATGAAAATGCATTTTTTTCCTGTATCAACTAATGTTTGAAGGCAGTAGGTTACCAATTCCTTGGCCATACAATTGGCACACAGTGAGGGCTTGCTGGATCTTTCTTCATCTGGCTGCTGGTCCTCACTTGTGACTTGTGCTTCACTTGGTATATCTGCCTCAAACGCTCCCTAAATTTTCCAAGATTCTAGTAGTTGTCTTGGAACTGAGAACAGAGGAAGTGACTGATGCAAGCTGCTGTAATGTGCCAGGGTTTGAGATCCATGGTGCCACTTGCTCCAGCCTCATCCTGGGAGGAACCTATAAGAGAAAAGGAAGACGACTCTCAATTCATCAAGGCAATGCCTTCAAAGAAAGGTAAGATCATGTCTTGTGCATCACACTTAGCAAGTGTAGCCCCAGCAGGAAGGATTAAGATAGAGTGTGGAAATTATAATAAGTGGAGGATATTGATGAGTAGTGCTACCATGCATCCAAACTCAAACTAACCAATCCTTTCCATCCCAGCACTTTAGGAGCTGCTTAAGCATGGATAATCCCTCAGCTGTCCTGGTTCACGCTCTCTACGGTTATGTGCAGCCTTGACCTGTAACCACAACACATTTAGGAACTACTTGAAAAGCCCAAATAGCATCCGAGTCCCAGCTATCTCTCTGCCACGGCCTTGAAATTTAGCTAGCGTGGAGGTTCTGCTGCTAGCACTCTTTACGAGCTGCACTCTTATGTGCAAAGTATTACTGGTCCCCACTACAGTTGTGCTGTCTACCTTCAGTGTATGAAGCTGTCGCAAGAAGTGGTAAACGTTCACTGCATTCTATGGGGGAAGAAATGTCCTTGAAACATGTACAGTATAACATCTGGAAAAGCTTTCTAGCCCCAGACATGTGGGCTACTTACATCCTGTTAACTGGTGAACCCAATTAATTGTGCTCCCAGTGGTGTTCTCACCAGATGCTGGAAGCAGACGTGCTATGACCTTTGAGGGAGCTTGGTCAGTATCGGATAAGGCGTGCCGTACACGCACACACACTCCCAAAGTGCTTTAAACGTAATTCATTAGTTGTAAAGTGCAGTCACTTATGTAGACACAGCAGTCAATTTGCACACGATTCTACAAATAGCAAATTGATGAATGACCAGTTAATCTGTTATTGCTGGTGTTGGTTGAGGAATAAATGTTGGCTAGGATACCACAGGAACTCTGCTCTTCAAAATAGTATCATGGAAACTTTTACATCCATTTGGGTATGCTGACAGGGCATCTGAGAAAATGGATGTAGCAGATGAATGGATGTATGCAGGGTTGCTGAGGTCAAACAAAGGATAATGGTTCAAATGTGGGTTGGAGCAGCAGTTCATTAGGAACATGCATTTAGCAATTATTGTGCTGGGGTGACTGATTTTTTAATTAAAATAGTGGTCTATTGATTTTGCCAGATTTGTCTTCCTTCCTGTATTGAGTACATCCGGCAACTTATCAGCCTCAGGCTCATCTGCGTTTTCTTCAAGATTTGACATTTTTGGCATACTGGCATGCGACTGGAGCAGGTTATGGATTGGGACATGGTTACATTAGGTCTGCGCTGGGGTTTCCTCAGCCATTAAAGGCAGATGCTTCTGATGTCCACCCCCTTTTCTAGATGATAGAAGGAGGTAGAACTGGAAGAATACCACACATTGGAATTCTTGCAGTTCCATTTCTGTTGCCCCCAATGTAATGTATGCATATATGAATCAGGCGTATGTTACTTGCCAGGACTGCATTTTGGTGGAAAGAAAAATAGAAAACTTGCATTTAGAGCGCTTTTCACCTCAGGATGTCACAAAGCACTTTACAACCAATGAAGTACTTTTAAAGTGTGGTTACTGTTGTAATATAGGGAAATGCAGCAGTTAATTTGCATACAGCAAGGTCCCACAAACAATGAGTGACCAGATAATCTGTTTTTAGTAATTTTGGTTGAGGAATAAATATTGTTCAGGACATCAGGGAGAACTCCCCTGTTCTTCTAGTGCCATGGGATCTTTCACGTTCGAGACGGTTTAACTTCTCATCCGATAGTGTATCACTCCTCAGTACTGCACTGAAGGGTCAGCCTGGATTATGACAAGCCACAAAATTCTGATTTAATGGAGTGGTCCTGCCTACTTTATACAAATGTCCCTGACTGGGAAATTGGGGTGAGGGGCACAACATGCCAGCAGACGAAGTATCCCCCACCATGGTACAGCAGTACTCCTGGTTTTCAAGCCCCGAGTCAAAGAATTAGAGGCAGATATGTAGATCAAGGAACTCCCACCAAGTGTAATTATCTCTCAGTCAAGGCTACGGAGGCTGAATGAAGGGAGAAAAAGTATGAGAACAGAAGGCAAAGAAACAGCAATAGAAATGGAAGAAAAACAAGAGGGAAGCAACACAAGAACGCTGGGGTTTATATTCGATAACGCCCAAAACCGGACGTTAGCATTGCAGTCCGTGATTAACCTGCGCCCAGTGCTTCCATTGCAGGCAGGACGAGGCATTTGTCCTGCCTGAACACTCATCTAAGCCAAGTGTTCAAAACTGCATCAACATGATTATTCAAGGATATTTTCACTTTCCACCAGCAGGGGGAGTCTGAATCTCAAAGGCAGGCTGTATCTGACAGGCAGCCTGCACCTCTTAAAAAGGTAGCCTGTACCTGTTATTTGCAAAAAAATATATGGATCTGCACGGAGATCAGTCATCGCACATGTAAAACACAGGTCTGGTCACTGTTTGCAAACTGATGAGTTATGTTAAAACATTGAATAAAGCTTGCACACCACTAAATCCCATATCCTCTAATCTGCATGTCAGACCTCACCAATCCGCCGGTCCAAGTTGGTACCAGGCCGAGAGTCTGTGCCAAGATTCTCTGCTGATGCACTAGAGGCCTTGGTGCAAGAGGAAGACGGAAGGAGGGATATCCTACATCCACAGGGCCAGTGGGGGGTGGGGTCCTCCCCCAAGAGGCCCTCCAGACATATGCTCAAAAGGCAGTGGGTGGCAGCAGGGGACAGTCAATGCCAGGCGCCTAGCATCATGAACACAGATGCAGTGCAGGAAGACGTTCAATGCTTTGACACGAGTGGTCAAGGTGAGTGAGGTCAACTGTCAAGTGGTGTCTCCTACCAACTGCACCATTAACCACATGCACTGCCCCACACACTGCACCCCCTATTACCCACAAACTCTCAATCGGTACTCAATTCTTCCAATCAGACGCTTCCTCTCACCCTTACACATTACCACTGTTGCAAGCTGCACGCCCACAACTCACAGGCCACACACTGGCAGCTATTCAACCATGACAGGCACATCACCCAGACACTTTCTTGCAGGAGACGGTGCCACATAACAGGAGGCAGCAAGTGGCTGTGGCATTTAGCCTCTAAAGCACGTTCAGTCATTCAATGAGGTCATGGTTGGTCTGTGATCTAATTCCATATAACTGCCTTAGCCCCACATCCCTAAATACCCTTGGCTCAGAGATTTATCAATTTCAGATTTAAAATTCACAATCAAGCTAGCATCAACCACCATTTGCAGAAGAGTATTCCAAACTTATCCCACCCTTTGCGTGTAGAAGTGTTTCCTAACTTTACTCCTGCACCTCCTGGCTCTAAATGTTATGCTATGGCCCCTCGTCCTAGCATTCAAGTATAGCAGACCTCTAAAAACAAACAAACAGTTACAAATACATCAGATGCCAGAAGCAATTCAGCAGCTAACTTGTAAATCCTGCATGGGTCCTTTAAATAGCACTGGTTGGGGAGATTCCTCCAGGCATTCGAAGACATGTTTCAGATGGTTGTGTGGAGCGTTAAGTGCTGAAATGGTGTCTAACACTTTAAATCAGCCTTGCACACTGAATGCATAGTCTCCCTCTTTACATGATGCTGGCATTAGTTATCTGCACATGTGCTAAACCCTTTACCAAGATGGCGTCCAGTGCATCCTAGACGTCACGTTGGATATTTGGGAGGCCACATAGCACCAAAACAACCAGTGCTACACGGCCCAGTTTAGCACCCACTAAGCTATATGTACAAAATAAACAAAGTATGGAAACAGTTTATGTTTTTATGCTTTTTCTCAGTGGGTTTATACTTGCGCTAGTGGAAAATACATATTTACCAGATTTGAACATAGGAGGGGATGCAGGTGAAAAATTTTAGTTGTCCGCTATTTATAGAAAAATGCATGCAAGGAAAACCATGCAAGTCATTTTCTTTATGCACTTATTTTTGATTTGACTATAGTGAACAGCAGAAATCTTCATGATTGCTGATGTAATAATGTTACTCATTGCACAGCCCATACAAATTTTGTAACTTTAGAACAGAACAAAGCTAATAATTAAAAGGTTTTTTTTAAAAAGTTACTTACATTATTAACCAGCCTGTCCCAGCACAGAAGGGAAGTGGTTTCCAGGGAAAGACCTATAAACAAAGTGTGTGGCCAACTTGACTGACACCATAACCAGACAAAACAAACTGGATAAAGAAAAGGCAAACCTTCAAAAGCAGCCAGAATATGTTAAACATACTTGGCTCAAACTTGAAACAAATTAGTTAAAGTTATCGGACACTGATCAAAGCATTAAGTTTCCTAGGGTGGTGGTATTGATTACAACTGTATCAGAGATCCGAGAGAAACAGCAGAGTCAATAATCGGCTACAGTGTCTTTGAAAGATAACTGTGGCCAGAAACCTTTGACTGGGGGTTTATCTGTGGTTCTGTGTTGGGACAGGCCTATTTACTATGAAGTAGTAACACTGTATATTTCATTACAAATTTTAAAGATAATTAGCAAAAATTGCAGACAGAAAACTCTCAATTTTTTTTAATTAGTCACATTTTGATGTTCCTTATTAATGGCTGAGTGACCCAACTGATTCTTTTGGCTGCTTATCCATTCATCCACCATTAATAATACCCTTATATAATGAGGCCTTTTCACTTAATCCAATTGTGTTGGAAACAAAAAAAGAGTTAATGTAACATGGCAGTTCACCAGCTAGTTAATAATGATCAAAAATGAACATTAATGTTTACTGATTTACTATTGTGGCAAGCAGTCAAAAAATTAAAGATTGATTTTGTTTCAATGTGTTGGAAACACTGGCTAAAAACCAATAGCTAATTTATTGAAATAAAAACTTCTACTTACAGTATTTAGTGCAAAACAGCATGTGCAACTGTAATTATAAACTTAACCATCATCCTCAATATATCAAAACAATAAAGTTGCTCCTCCACACTCCCCCCCCCCCACCCCCCCCAAAACTATTTCACTACATAACTTGAACCCATAGAGATATTTACTTTGTGTGCTGAATCACTGCCAGAGTCAAATTAGCACAGACCCTCAGCAATCACAGATAAACCCCCAGCTGAAGGCTTCTGGCCACAGTTATCTTTCAAAGACACTAGCTGATTATTGACTCTGCTGCTTCTCTCAGATACAGTTGTAATCAATACCACCACCCTAAGAAACTTAATGCTTTGATCTGCATCTGCTAACTTTAATTTGTTTCAAGTTTGAGCCAAGTATGTTTAATATCTGTGCTGGTTGACAATCAACAAGTTTGTCTTTACCAAGGAAGAAGATACTGCCAAAGTCACAGTAAAAGGGGAGGTAGTTGAGATACATACTGGATGGGGTGAAAATTGATAAATGAGGTACTGGAAAGACTGGCTACGCTTAAGGTAGATAAGTCACCCGGTCTGGATGGGATGCATCCTAGGTTGCTGAGGGAAGTACGAGTGGAAATTGCAGAGATGCTGGCCATAATCTTCTAATCCTCCTTAGATACAGGGGTGGTGCCAGAGGACTGGAGAATTACAAATGTTACACCTTTTTTGAACAAGGTGTTAAGGATAAACCCAGCAACTACTGGCCAGTTTAACCTTGGTGGAGAAGCTTTTAGAAAAAATGATAATGGGACAAAATTAAGTCACTTGACAAGTGTAGACTAATACAAGGAAAGCAAGCATGGATTTGTTAAAGGCAAATTGTGTTTAACTAACGAGAGTTTTTTGATGAGGTAACAGAGGGCAATGTGGTTGATGTATATATGGACTTTCAAAGGGTGTTTGATAAAGGGCCACATAATAGGCTTGTCAGCAAAATTAAAGCCCATGGAATAAAAAGGTAGTGGCAGCATGGATATGAAATTGGCTTAGTGCCAGGAAAGAGTAGTGGTGAACGATTGTTTCAGACTGGAGGAAGGCATACTGGTTTTCCCCAGGGGTCAGTACTAGGACTACTGCTTTTTTTGATATGTGTTAAATGACTTGGACTTGGGTGTACAGGGTACAATTTCAAAATTTGCAGATACAAAACTTGGAAGTGTAGTGAACAGTGAGGAGGATAGTAATAGACTTCAAGAGGACACAGACAGGCTGGTGAAATGGGCAGGCACATGCAGATGAAGCTTAATGCAGAGAAGTGTGAAGTGATCATTTTGGCAGGAAGAATGAGGAGAGGCAATATAATCTAAATGGTACACTTCTAAAGGGGCTATAGGAACAGAGACCTGGGCACATATGCACAAATCTTTGAACGTGGCAGGACAGGTTGAGAAAGTGGTTTAAAAAAGCACAGGTTCCTGGGCTTTAGAAATAGATGTAAGGAATCTTACAACACCAGGTTATAACTGGGTGTTGTAAGATTCTTTACATTTGTCCACCCCTGTCCATCACTGGCATCTCCACATCATTTATAATTAGAGGCATAGAGTATAAAAGCAAGGAAGTTATGTTAAACCTTTATAAAACACTGGTTAGCCACAACTGGAGTATTGTGTCCAATTCTGGGCACTGCACTTTAGGAAGGATGTGAAGGCCTTAGAGGGTGCAGAAAATATTTACTAGAATGGTTCCAGGGACAAGGGACTTCAGTTATGTGGATAGACTGGGGTTGATCTCCTTGGAGCAGAGAAGGTTGAGGAGATTTGATAGAAGTGTTCAAAATCATGACAGGTTTAGATAAAGCAAATAAAGAGAAACTGTTCCCATTGGTGGAAGGGTTGAGAACCAGAGGACACAGATTTACAGTGATTGCCTTCAGTTCTTTTGCCAATGTGAGGAAAAGCTTTTACGCAGCAAGTAGTTATGATCTGGAATGTGCTGTCTGAAAGGGTGGTGGAAGCAGATTCAATTGTGCCTTTCAAAAAGGAATTGGACAAATATTTGGAGAAAAAAATTGGAAGGCTATAGATAAGAGCAGGTGATAGGGACTAACTGGATTGCTCTTAAGAGCTAGCACAGGCTCGATGGGCTGAATGGCCTCCTTCTGTGCTGTAGTTGTTCAGCCAGCTATTGAAGTCACTAATCAATAGAACACCAAATGAGCCTACATTCAATGTTAACGTACTAAACTCCCTTTTGTTTGACAGAATCAAGACCCATATTAATTAATTGACCTTTGCCTGCCTGGAAGAAATGTGTATTTTAATGCAGAAACAGCCTCCAGATGCCATAATTACCATTACTAGTAATTAGGTATTCAATTTGTCATAAGCTCTAGCAGCCTGCAAAGGTATGTCGGCAGTAAGATCTTTGGCTCCTCCTGCTTGCCTCCTTGCTACAGTTGGCTATCCTGCTCATGATTGCTCCATAGATATGGCTTATTGAATGGCAAAATTGTGCAGTATGCAGCAGACTATGGTGATCCTGGAGAATGGGTTTAGCTGTGTTGCAAGATGCCTGATCATCAAGGCATGTAAAATGTTGCTTCAAGATGCTTATCGTATGCTCTATACTGTTTTCCCCTATACCCAACCTTTTCAGATTATGTTATAAGTATATGAAAAGGAATTTGATAAGTGTTGATTTTGCAAAACTAGCCCCAGGAATGACTGGCAGCCAGGATTAAGCTGACTCAGCACATTGAGCTGACTGTACCCAGTTTTGCAAGGTCAGCTCATCTGAATAATTAGCACAAGCTCGCTGTACAGCTGCAGCCTTGTGCCCACAGCTAGGCTAGTGGGGGTTGTGCAAAATAAGATGTGAGCATTTAAAAGCAAGTGGGGGAAACTTTCCAAGGACACTTCACTGGTGGGGCTTCAGCTACAGCAGGCAGCTGACCACACACCTGCGATTTTCTGATAAGCCACCTGCTATCTGAAAGGCTGTGTTGGTACTGCACAATCTTAGAAAATTTATCCCATTTGATTCAACCTTTATGAAGCTTCAAGGCAGATTTTAAATGTTTCTCAGCCTTTACCAAGACTGGGGAAAATGCCTGGCAAAAATGAAATGAGCAAAACATAATGCAATAGCATAAAACTGTGTGCAGGGAAGTGACGGAATGGCACAGCACCTGATCCTTAATGTGCTCCTAGTGTGCCATGCACTAAGTAACCCTTAAAGGTCACTGAGAAAAATTAAAGGGATGCAGCAACTTATGGATAAAACGGCCACATTGGGGAATGGGATCTAATTTTTTCAAATAACCTAGTTTTTTTTTTAAAAACCTAATCTTTCAATTTTTAATATTTATCATCTTTTCAAAGCTGCGAGCCAAAGTAACCCAATGTCAAGGGTCAGCAGGTAAATAGAGTACGTATACACCGGCACCCTGCTTGATGGCTGGTGTAATGGACGTGCTGCTGCATAAGGTGACTGCAAGCAGGGCACTCTCCTGCTCCTGTCGGATCCACATTCAGGTAAGTATTTTTCAACAAACTTACTTTTTTGGTAGCGAGCTCCTGTGATCTCTTTAAGCACCGTCAGTTATGCCACACATACCACATTTTCCTAAACGCAGTCAGCCCAACACTGGCTGCGATCAGGACAGACCAACTTTGTTAAGGGCTCAAACAGGAGTTAGGATCATTATTTGCATTTGCAAAGGGTCCAACGCCTTTTTCTGCCTTTACCAATACAGCAGGAGGCACACTTCCAGCGCGGAATGTACCATATTGGTCGCTTTGCTGTCCGTTTTACGCCTGAAAAATGGACACCAACCAATTTCTAGGCTGCAAAGTCCAAAATTAATAACTTCATCAAGGAATTACAAAGCATGAAGTAGGAACCTCTCGAAATATTGAAGTACTTTTAGCACAGTTCTCATGGAAGACAGAATTGGAAGCATAACGGAGATACTCAATGCAATCATTAGCATGTGGATTGCGTGGCAAAATTATGAATAAAACATACATAGAACAGCTTTCTTTGTGCTGATTTGCCTCTGGATGAAACAAAGAAATTGCAGCCTGGAGTTTTGAAATGGAAAATGCTCAAACACAAACAACTGCAAAATCTCAGACAAAATAGGACTTTAATTCTAAATAACTGCTTCATTCTTGTTTTTCACAATATTATCTTTCTCCGGCTCTAAAACTGCTAACTAGTAAATTATTGTGGATTTTGTCCTTGAAGATTTGACAACTCCAGCCCAATAAGTCTGCACAGACTTTGAAAACTACATCATGTTGAGTTGTGCCACTTGTACAGGATAACAGCCATACCATATTCAACAGAACCCTAACTGACATGCTGAGATGTGAGTCCTTGAAGCAATGCAGATAAGGATATTTCCACAATCCTCCACACTGTACCGCAAGGTATACTCCGGTCTTTATGATGGTTAGACAACATTCTTACTGCAATAGAACAATGTAGATCTACATCAGCCAGCAGAATGTCATTGCCAATGACTGGATATAGAAATACCACCTGCACATCAGACATGTCTTAAAAAAGTGGACAGCAAAGATGTCTGATGATAAAAAGCCACAACTGGACAAGTCAGGCCCAAAGTATCTACTGGTATCCAAAGATAATGTAATAATACTCAAAAATAGCAAGTAATCAGTGGGAACCCATCTATGATAGTTATGTGGCAGTTTGGCAACCAACTGCCACTTACTTATGTTGGTAGCATGGCTGGAGTGAGAACAACGGAGAATATGCTGCTTAGAAACCCGAAGGGTGAATTGGCGGTTCCCCAATGACCAACTGTAACTTCAGCAGAAGAATTGCAGAAACCCCTGAAAATGGCATCCAAGTGATGAGGAAAGGTTCAAGAATTTGGACATTTATCTTTGGAGAGATTTCGAAGTGATTTCATTAAAGATGTCAAGATTAGAAGGAAATTGATTGAGGCAAATTCTTTTTTTGGTAAAGGGTTCAAATACCAGAGGACCAAAGTTAAAAATTAGGAAGCTATGAGTAAGAAGGGAAGTGAGAAAGCACATTTTCTCTCAAAGGAAAAGAGAGTGGTGGAATAAGTTACCAGAAAAGCTATTGCAACACAGTATAAATGGGTTCAAGAGACAATTAGATGCATTTCTGGAGAGAGAAAGGATTGCAAGAAGGTAGGCAAGTGGGGCTAACTTATGAAAAAAAGGGACAAGCTCATTAGGCCAAATGGCCCTTTCCCTTAAAAAATTCTTGTGCTCTAACTCACTATGATGAATTGTGAATGTGAAACCATGTCCACAGCTGGTATATTAATGCAATATGAATTGAACCATACATTATATTCAAAATATGCATTTATTTTACAGGTCTGCTTCAAAAAAGTTTACTATGAAGTTTATCTAAAGTATTGTACTACAAAATTAAAATGCTAAGTATTTTTTACAGTGGAAATGCAGCAGATATACACAGAACAGGTCTCCATGTTTTTCCATTTTGCAAGCATCCTCAGAAGGATAATCCAGCTTTACCTGTATGATAATTCCCTTTGAACCATATTCTGCTTGACAGCCTCTGGAGAATCTTTCCATAAAGACCTAGCAAATCATTTAATGAGAAAAATATATATTTCAATATAATTCAAAATATCTAATACCTCAAGCAAAAATCTATTAAGATCTCAGGTTATTAGGATGATTTTTTTTAAATCCCAAAAGAATATGCAATATAATGCATTCCTATCTCTGGAATTTCAGGCCTCACATTCATAAGCAAAACTGATTACATTGCAGTGTTCTGCATTGTCACTTTTCTATTTCAAAGACATTCTGATGTTTTACTGAGATGGATGTGCTCCCTCTTTTTGTCTCCTGATTAGTACCACCCACTTGACACTTTCCAGTGACAAGTAATTAGCTGAACACAATTGGATGAGAAGAAATAATCTGTTTAAAGGGCACTGTCCTCATGAAAAATTGCTTAGCATTTTTTTTAAATGTTTGAAGATGGAAGACAGCCAGCAAGTTAGTATACCAAACCATATGCCAGTTATCCTACAACACATTTCCATGTGTTGTTTGGCAAAGGACATTGCAAGTTTAAAGGTGTTTTACTACCACAAGATTAGAATGTTTCACCTTCCAATAGCATTTAATTTATTCCTCATCCTTATTGAGAGCATGCAAAATAATGGCAGTCAAATGGTAAGACTTATGAGAAAGAGGAAACTTCTAAAACCAGAAACAAGTAATCTATGCGTTCAGTTTCCATAGCACTTCCTGTATATATTTTTGAATAGAACTACTAATCATTGGCTTAGGCCGGGAATTTCTTCACAGCTGCTCCTGCAACCAACAGAAACCCTGTTTACTGTAAATATATAGGGTTGCCACCACATTTGCAATGAAGTTACGAGGGCGGAGCTGGAGCAACTGAGGAAATGCCAAGCCATACTTGCTTACTCCATGCTTTTCTAGAGAATTGTCATTCCTAGGTCTAAACAGAGGAATACAAAAACAAACAAGTTGTTTTACAGGGAAATATAGGTCTATAGCTTTATTAAAATGATAATCTTATTAAAAACCCACCTTAGTAGAACTATACAAACAGAACAGAGGACACGGGGCACTAGCCACACCAGAAGAAATGTTCAGGATCAGACCCTTTTGTCTGAAAGTACAATATTGCATTGTATAAAAAAAAGGTTAAAATATACTTTATACACCTTTCATTGTCTTTCAAAAGAGAAAAGATTAGATTAGTTGAGATCCAGAATATCCAGTTATTTGCCATAACACTGTTTTTCTCTTCAGCGACCTTGCTCCACTCTCTGGAACTCTGTCCCTAAACCCTGCCGCCACTCCACTTCCTTCTCCACCTTTAAAAACCTCTTTTCGACCAAGGTTTTAAGTCACTTCCCCTTGACTCAGCACCCATTCTTTTAGCTATTTATTTTATCTCCCCCCTCTAATGGGTCTTGGGACATTTTCAATCTTAAGGGTGCCATTTATATGCAAGTTGTAGATTAGAGAATTTTTTTTTAAAAATGGGATGACCATATTTATTGACTTCCTGGCATCAGCCATTCTGCTATAAAAAGAGGCACTGAATTAAAATCAGGCACCTCGTTTCTGGGGACAAATCACTAAAGGAAGTGATCTCAATTCACACATCTGCCAGCAAATGATTTAAAAACACCAGAAACCTGGGAGCATGTCTACTATCTGCCCTTTTGATCACAGGACCATTGCACTTTGATGAATTTCTCGTGTTCAACATTTGAGACAAGAGCTGCAAAGAAAAGATTTTCCGCTAACACACTGCGGCAGCATTTGGCACTGCAAATGCAAGAAGCAAAATCCCACATTATTTCCTAGGGTCCCATCCTTCTAATAATTATGCAGCACATCCAGTGCGGATCCACCCATGCCGGCCGTGCAGACAGGAAATATGCCACAGAAGCACAAGTTGTAACAAATGAGTTCAGGTGCAGCAAGATTAGATCAGGGCAGATTGAAAAGACTTGTACAGCTATGGTTCACCAAATAAGACCTTGAGAAATGGCTCAGAATTATTTTAACTGCTGTGAGAATAAACAGGCTCACTTTTTATATGTACTGCCACAAGAACAGTCAGGCAACTCAGTACAACTGCATCCAACTACAAAAGGGTTCTTTTCATCAGAGTATGGACAATGTTAGTTATATATTGAATGGAAACCCAGTTTATGCCAATCAACTTGGGCCTGGATATTCCAATATGTCAGTATTTAGTCAGAAGTATGGTGGTGCAGGAACTCTGCCTGCCCATGATCTAGCACTGATCTCACTGAACTGTCCGTGTTAGACTGAAGCAGTGCGGCACCTCTTCGTGGGTCTGCTACTGGGCTCAATAAAATCCATAGTACACGTGTCCCGGTGGCCAAAAGATCATTGGGCAGGATCTCAATGACTGCCCATGTTTACAGCTCTGGCACATGCCCAGATGGAACACATCCACATGGTGTCCATCAGTTCACTAGAATCCCTAACCTGTGGGTACCAGAGGAATGAATGTATCAACCCAATCACTGGACATTTAGTTGGTACAGACTGTCTGTTTATATTAGTGGTGAACTCTAAATGGGATGGGGCAGGGGGGTGCTTTTAGTTGGTCTTGGATATTTACTGAAGTTTTTCCCAACTGGCAGATACCACAGGAAATTGAATGTATAATCTGCCCAAATTCTAGAATTGTTATTTCAAGAATTTACTGGTTACTGATTTCTGGTTTGAACAGATCATCCATCATTTTATTTCTGATGCCTTCCTTTTATGGAGATGGGGGGGGGGGGCAGGGGGAGGGCTTGAAGTTGTTCTGGTGGCTTCACCCAATACCACCTATTATCACTAAACAAAATAAAAAAACAGTACAATTGCTAAAATAAGGGAACATCTATAAATGTTTATATTATGGCACAACACCTCCCATCCAGTTTTGGACCAGCTGGTCCAGAAGATTCTGAAATATAAACTGGATACTAAACTCCAGATTTTAAAGTAGAAGCCAACTGCCCCAACCAAAACTTACTTGTGTCTTAAAATGTGGAAAAGTTTTCTTCATTGCTGATGAAAAAAATCATAAAACCTTGATCCCACCCTCTGCCCTGCTACTCCATCCCTGTCTTGCCTCATTTGGTTTGGACTTGAAAAAAGGCAGCAACCTTGTGGGGAAAGGAGAAAAGCAATTGATCTAGTCACATACAAGTGTTGGGGTAATTCACGTGGACAATCTACATCAACGAATCATGTATTTGATCAAAGAAAAACTTTGCTAAACAGCTTCATGAAGGTGGTACAGGATTGTCCTTCATTTCTACTTGAAATCAGAGTGCATATACTTTTGTACATAAGCAGAATGGGGGTCGAGAGCAGGAGGTGCATCTTATGGATAAGATGAGCTCGGAGATGGCATGAGGGGAAATAGGAATAAACAGGAAAAAGCAGCATGGTCAGGGCTAGAGTGCGAGGGGAGGGGTCTGGTGGGAGATTTTGCAAGGTGGGAAAGGTGAAGGGGGGAAAACAGCAGAGTCAGTCTCAATCTTAAGTGATAAAGCTTCTCACACTTGAGGTGAGGGTGGAGTGGGATTTAAGGAGACAGTTGGGGTTATATCTTTGCTCTCCAGGATGATCCCGGAGTAGTGTTTTGTCTAGGAGAGTGAGGCCTGATTGTGCTTGAAATGATCCAGCCAGATTTGGTGATGGATTATGATACTCTAAAGGAATGCCACTGTAGTTATTTTGAGCTATTTTAATTAGCTTTTACTCTGCCTTAAAGATAGTCTGCTAACTGTACTATTTGATCTAGTTATATCTGTTACAAAATATTCTGTAGCAGCATTAACTTCTAAAATATCAAGCAGTACATAATTAGACCAGTCAGTAATTTGGTTCTCAACTCATTTACTCAATTTCCTGGAGACTTGCGCCATTGGAATGGCAAATCTACAGCATTGGATTCACGTTCCAGCACAAAAGACAGGGGAAATAACAGGAGTTATGCTACTATTCAAGTTATGATGTAATTTCCTGGGACTTTTGCACTGCTCAGCCAAAACACTAGGCAAAACCATGAAAAGTTGATCATAGCTCCAACCCCCATTCAAGTCAATGGTGACCGTCTATTTCCTGGTTTTAGGAAAGTTTTCTCACCGCAGCTGCTTTGACTGAAACACTGGCACAGATGGGCCCTTGGCCTCCTGGTATCAATGTGATTTAAGCCTCTCAGCCAGGGAGGACCATAAAAGCAGTGCATGGAGCTTCATCTCTGAAGTCTAGAATCATGTTAATGGACATAATAGGCTTTGACAATTCACCATCAAAAATAAGTTATCGTTGTGTTCATCCTGAAGTAGAGTTCTCAGGGTAAGTGCAAAAATCATTAAATTGACTTACTGGTCTGTGAATGTATTTAAATTCATCTGTTTAAAATAGATTAAAATAAAATCTCTGCTCTGATATTTAATTCAGAGCTAAAACACATCTGTGTGTTTAGGTTTAGTGAATATTGTGTGCACAGTGTAGAGCACCACTAATGAAAGTGAGGGTTTGTTTAATCGGAGACATTTTAGGTAGCTTAAATTACTAAATTGTAAAAAAACATCTAACTTCCTGAAAACAGCAACTGATTACATCCATAACTCCAACAATTTTCTGCAAGTGATCAAGTCCAGCATGGGGAAAGGATTTGTGCAAGATTGTACCCTTGCGTATAAATGGTGTCCATGTAATTTTTTTGTATGATTTTGTGTAATTAAATACTCCAGTGCTGGATATATATGAACTGCACAGAACTGATCTCAGGGTAGGGAGCTCTTAGATCACAGCTTGCAAGAAAGGCAGCCTCAGCATTCTGCCTTCTGGTTTGTTTGCACAAACAAGCTAAAAGATGAAACAAACATTCCTGACTTAGTTAAGGCTGGGACCCTTATCAGTTACTGGGGAACCATAAACAATGGAACCTTACAAGGCAGGTCCATAAAACCTGAACTGGAATCTGAAAGAGAGGCCTGAGGAACCATGGACCCCCAGCCTTGACACAAAGGCAAGACTCAATAAGATGAGACAAAACAGTCTGAGCTACTGTGTAAAGTGATGATTGGTTAAGACCAGACGTGGGACACAAGCTGCTTCTGCAGACCCCTGAAAAAGGTGGAACAGGGGAGGCTGACCACTTTTTCTTAAAGAAACAAAAAGAACTCAAGGCACCATTGAGCATCTCACCCTTTTGAGGACCCCCCCCCCCCTCTGAAAAGGGCAAGGGTCCATGTCAATAGCTGACCCTGGATACACCTCCAAAAGTGGCATAAAGGAGCATCCTGCACTGGTATCAGGTTGTAGAGACTTGGCAGGAGTAACGACTGGTAGCATTGGAGACCAGCCAAACAGCTATTTGACAAACGATCCGGATCAATAGAAGTGGCTCCAGGCAGAGCAGGACTGAGGACGAGGAGTCCAAGAGATCACCCCAGGTGGGACAGAAGACATGAGATAACCAAATTGACAAAAGGTACCCCAGGCGGGGTGAAAAGCGCTTTCTTCAAGACTCCTAGACAAACATGACTCGTACAGAACAGGTGATATGATCCCTTGCTTCGTGTTGTAAACCATTGCCCCAACATTGTGTGTTGGTTCTTTTGTGAAGTTCAATAAAGCACCTCTTACCAGATTGGAGTCACATCAATTACCGGCAACAGTAAAATCTCACATTTGAATTTCATGACTCAGGTTGTCATGCCAATATTGATCTGCTTAATTAATTTGTTGAAGCAGTTGGCTGCACTGCTTCTGAGGTCTCTGATTGGCCATTGGGCCCACTGCTGTGGTGTATTCAAGTTACTTTTCCAGTTTGACAAGAAAAACAGCATTCATAGCCGATCACGCCGTTCCAGGAATCTAACCTTCCTCATAAAAACTGCCCAGAGCTAGCCATTTATTTACTTATCTCCCTCCCCTACATGCATTGATTACTTATGCATTTCTTAAAGCATGATAACAATTCACCCCATATGTATAACACACCAGCTGTATTTTATATGAGCACATGAGCTACATAATTTGTGTGACTGACTTGGATTCAGTTATACTTTTCCTTAAGAAAAAAATGTAATTGGTATCCAGATGAGTAAGAATAATACATGAAACATTGTAGCAAAGTAATTAGGAATAATTTTAGGCATTTGCTAATTCCCTGTGGCATTGCTCACAGACACAAAGAAGAAATGTTACAATCCTGTAACTCTTGCTGCTTGTATCCCATACAAACATACAAATTGAGAGCAGGAGTAGGCCATTCGACCCCTTGAGCCTGCTCTGCCATTTGATAAGATCATGGCTGATCTGATTGTGACCTCACCCCTACTTTCCCATCTACCTACTATAACCTTTGACTCCCTTGTTAATCAGGAATCTATCTAACTCAGCCTTAAAAATATTCAATGACCCTGCCTCCACCGTTCTCCGGGGAAGGGCGTTCCACAGACTCACGACCCTCAATTTTTCCCTCATCTCCGTCTTAAATGGGAGACCTCTTATTTTTAAAAGCTGTGGCCCTAGTTCTAATCTCTCCCACAAGGGAGAACATCCTCTCAGCATCTACCCCTTCTAGTCCCCTCAGGATCTTGTGTATACAGGCCCAACTTGTCAGACCTTTCCTCATAAGATAACCCCTTCATCCAAGGAATCCAAAAAGGCAGTCTTGAACATTTTGCATGCTATCTAGCCATATTCCAGCCCTTTGAGTAGAATTTAGAGTAATTGAAAAGGGGACGGCAATGCAAGTTCGACTTCTTGATTTGCTAACATGCAATCAGATTCACAAAAAAGGGAGAATGTTCAAAGTAAACTAGTTGCAACAGCATTGAACCGCAATAAAAAACACCCAAAGCAAGTATTTTGCCACTGGCACACATCACTGAAATTAAAGTGACAATTAACCCTTTTGAGTACTGAATGTCTTTTGGAACGTGCACATTTGTTACCTGCCAAAAATGATTTTGGCAGGTAACAAACAGGTATACAGGCCCAACTTGTCCAACCTTTCCTCATAAGATAACCCCTTCATCCCAGGAATCAGTCGAGCGAACCTTCTCTCAACCGCCTCCAAAGCAATTATGTCCTTTCTTAAATATGATGTGGAGATGCCGGTGATGGACTGGGGTTGACAATTGTAAACAATTTTACAACACCAAGTTATAGTCCAGCAATTTTATTTTAAATTCACAAGCTTTCGGAGGCTTCCTCCTTCGTCAGGTGATTTCCACATCGTTCACCTGACGAAGGAGGAAGCCTCCGAAAGCTTGTGAATTTAAAATAAAATTGCTGGACTATAACTTGGTGTTGTAAAATTGTTTACAATTTCTTAAATAAGGAGACTAAAACTGCTCACAGTATTCTAGAGGAGGTCTCACCAATGCCCTGTACAACTGTACCAAAACATCTCTACTTTTATATTCCATTCCCCTTGCCTTCCTAATCACTTGCTGTAACTGCATACTAATTTTTTGTAATTCATGTACTAGGACACCCAGATCCCTCTGTACTTCAGAGTTCTACAATCTCTCTCCATTAAAATATAGTGCTTTTCTATTCCTCCTGCCAAAGTGGACAAGTTCACATTTTCCCACATTATACTCCATCTGACAAATGTTTGCCCACTCACAACCTATCTATATCCCTTTGCAGACTCCTTGGGCTCGAATTTAGCAGGCCTGCGGGTTCCCAGCGGGTGGTCCTCCAGGAGCGTGGAAAACGCGGACGGGTAATTGTGTGCGTCCCCCACGCGATCGCGGGATAATTGGACCCATTAAGGCCTGCTTCCGGGTTCTGCGCTCCCCAGCTGCGTGCCGGCCGGCTGCGCATGCGCAGTACCGTCGACGCGATGTAGGAGCTCCAGTTAAAGGGGCAGTCTCCCAAAGCCCCTCCTGCTGCAAGCAAGAGGTCTGGGAGAATGGCTCAACAAAGGGGAAAGGCTGCGCCCCGTTTTTCAGATCTGGCACTGCAGCTGATGCTGGAGGGCGTGAGGAGGAGGAGGGAAACACTCTTCCGAGGATGGGCGCAAGTTCCCTGCCGCCGCAACCAGGAAGGCATGGGCAGAGGTGGCGGCGGAGGTGAGCAGCAGGGGCAACACCCCAAGGACTTGGGAGCAGTGCCGCAAGCGCTTCAATGACCTGACTAGGTCTGGCAAGGTGAGTACACCAACGCACCCTCCCACATCCCGTCCCCACCATCACGCCAAGCAGATCACAACCCCCTCCTGCACAGCCACCACTGCGCTCCATCAGCAATCCTCACAGCCACTCATTCACCATCCTCGCCGTGCACGCCAGTACCCACCGTCCCTGACCCCACCCGAACACTACCACACACCCCAATCCTCATGCAATGGGATGGGCACGTGGCCCACGCTTCCTCCCATCCGTTCCGCGCCACGCTCAACCCAACCACACCGATGCTCGATGCGTCTCACGATGCAAGACGCACCCACTCACACATCTGTGTTTTGCCTTCACAGGAGAAGAGGAGCAAGAACAACCACGAAAGGGCACGCACCGGAGGTGGGCCGCCGCAAGTGGTGGAGCTCACCGACGCAGAGGTGGAGGCGCTCGACCTCGCCCGCACGCGACATTGCCTGTCGGTGGCCGATGGCGAGTGTGTCGCTGCCGAAACGGCCGGTAAGGGAAAGCGGACACTCAACACCCATGATCGCGAGTGACCGTATCATCACCTGCCATCAGGCGCACTGTCAAGTTGGTCCACATGCCTCAAAGTGCCCTCTGTTCTCTTGCAGGTCCGTCTTTGGATCAAGCGAGCGTGGAGGGCGATTCCTCAGAGGACATGGCGGTCTCTGAGGGTGCATCGTCACATCAGAGCCAACCATCCACCAGCGCAGAGACACGCACCTCGGTGGGTCCCCCTCGCCAACTAGTTGGGGTAGCACTTGGTGAGTCACTGCGCACGAGTGAGCATGAGCAGACCCTGGTGGCAGGGGCAGCCGCGGAGGGTCCGCGACGGAGGGAGCACTCATCTCCAGGCTCTGCTCAGCCGGACCCAGGTGCTGAACCCAGGGGGCCACCAGAGAAAAGGAGAGTCGTCGAGGGCCACCAGCTAATTGCTGAGGTGCTGGCAGAGGTGCCGCGCGCATTGTCCACAATAGCGCAGGCGATGGAGGAGTCCACCTCCTGCATGTGGGCATTGGTGGCGCAGGCACAGGAGGGTACCGGCGACAGTGTCGCGGGTAGGTGCGGGACTGTCTGCGGTGGAGGACAGGCTGGCCTCCCTCGAGCGTCACGCACAGCTCCACTTCGAGTCCTTGCAGGCCCTCACAACGTCTGTACGGATTCAGGGTGAGCAACATTCCGACGCCACCAACAGGCTGAGGGATACACTAGGGGTGGCCTTGCAAGGCCTCACACATGCCATCCAAACTGCCGTCCAGCAGGGTGGAAGGGGTGATGTGGGCCGAGGCCAAGAGAGGGATGATGGTGACCGGGGACGCCTCTCAAGGCGTCCCCACGTCCCACCCGTCGCCCACCTCTCAACCAGCACCCGCAATGGTGCCTCCTCTCCAGGTGGCCGAGTCTGCCCCTGCCCCGGTGCAGGAGGAGCAGTCTGTGGAGGTGCCCTCACGGGCACCGAAACCCAGGGGCCGTCCGCCAAAAGCATCTACCCGGTCAAGGCAAGAAGACGAGCAACCTGCCACTACCTCTGCTGGAGCCACAGGGGTAGCACCACGTAGGGGTTCCCGGAGAAGAATTCCAAAGGCTTTATAATCACAAAGGGAATACACCAGGGTGTTTATTATTTTGTACTTTGTTTCTTAAATGATGTCACATTCCAGATATTAAATAGTCTATTCTCACCACTCCTGCCACCTCTCGTCCATTCTTCCGCGGCTTGTGCAATAGTTGCGTTCCGTGGAGGCCATCATGACGGCGAACACCTGCTGCCACCCATTGGGCACACTGCTGTGGGTGCAGGATTACTGGCAGCACTCTTCAGTGGAGGGGGCTGGTATGGCCGCTCGCATGTGCAGGAGAGGAGATGCGAGCGCATCGCAGTGTCTGACTCTAGGAGAACCGTTGACGTATGAGTGCGTCCCTGGCCTGGCGACCATCCCGGTGAGTCGCGGCTCGGCGCATGGGGTCGTCGTCGTCGTCGTCGCCGTCGTCGTCGCCGTCGTCTCCTCCCTCCTCCCTCCTCAATGTGGGTGGCGGGTGTGGATGGGGCCTCCTCCAGCGGCACCCCTCTCTGTTGGGCCATGTTGTGCAGGGCACAGCAGACAACTATGATTTGTCCCACTCTGAATGGTGTGTATTGGAGCGCTCCCCCAGAACGATCAAGGCACCTGAAGCGCATCTTGAGAAGCCCTATGGTCTGCTCAATTGTAGACCTGGTAGCAGTGTGGCTGTCATTGTACCGACGCTCCGGCTCGGTGATGGGGTTCCTCAGAGGTGTCATGAGCCACGTGTGGAGGGGATACCCCTTGTCGCCGAGGAGCCAGCCGTTGCCGGCGTTGGGTGCCTGCAGGATGGGCGGGACGGCGGACTCCCTGAGGACGAAGGCATCGTGGCAGCTGCCGGGGTATCTGGCGCACACGTGTAGGAATCTCTGGCGGTGGTCACAGATGAGCTGGGCGTTCATGGAGTGATACCCCTTCCTGTTGATGAACAGCCCTGGCTCATGCGGAGGTGCCCGTATTGCGATGTGGGTGCAGTCGATTACACCCTGCACCCATGGGAAGCCGGCCATGGCATGGAATCCAACCGCCCTCTCCATCTGGCTGCGCTCGTCCATGGCGAAGTTGATGTAGTGGGAGGCCCTGCGGAACAACCCATCGGTGACCTGCCTTATGCACTTGTGTGCAGAGGACTGACAGACCCCGGTGATGTCCCCGGTGGCACCCTGGAAGGAACCGGATGCGAAGAAGTTGAGGGCAGTGGTGACTTTGACGGCGACAGGTAAGAAGATGCTGCTTGGTCCATCAGGGAGCAGCTCGTCGTTAAGGAGGCTGCAGATGTCGGCGACTACCTGGCGATTGACTCTGAGCCTCCGTATGCACTGCTCCTCGGAGAGGTCCATGAAGCTGAGCCTCGCTCTGTACACCCTGTGCGGAGGGTAGTGCCTCCTGCGACGCATCTCTCTCTGCGGTTGCCCTCCCTCCTGCTGTGCAGGTGGGTGTGCCGCAGCACCGTGTTAGGGGGCCCCACCTCTCCGAGGCGGACGGCGTGGACTTCGAGGCTGCTGGGGCTGGTCATCCTGTTCGTCCTCCGACGATGTCAACGCACCACCCATCTGGCAGGTGTTGGTCTGAGGGGTTGTGCAGGGTAGGTGGGTGGGTCCTCGGACTGGGGCTGCGGTTTCGTGTCGGTCTGTCCTCTGGCTTGGCGGGGGTTGGTGGAGGGCAGGGGTTGCCCTATGTGACGCGGTGGCCTCCTGCGTGGGTAAGGGCGCTCCCCCGTGGAGCGCACCTTGGCACCTGCCACAGGCTGCTGGCTGCAACACGCCAGGTTTGAAGGGTCCTGTTTCCCCCAGTGTGGGAAACTGACTGCTTTGAACGTAAAATCCCACACTTCCTCTTTTGACAGCTGCTTCAGCTCATTAACTGACCACAACGAGCAAGTTAAGTGCTCTCAAGTGGAACCCCGCTGGCTTTAATTGCCTGCGGGATTCCCACCAGCGGGGCTTGCGCGCGCAGCCCCGCACGTCAGCGCGGTACCCGGAAGTGGCCGGGATTTCGTCCGAATCCGGTCACGTGATCGGAGATCGGGATTTTCGGGGCCCCCCCGCTGGAAACCCGCAGGTAACCCGACCCTAAAATCGAGCCCCTTATGTCCTCTTCACAACTTACTTTCCTTACCTACCTTTGCGTCATCAGCAAATTTAGCAACAATACATTCGATCCCTTCATCCAAGTCATTGATACAAGATTGTAAATAGTTGAGGCCCAAGCACTGATCCGTGGCACTCCACTCGTTACATCTTGCCAACCTGAAAATTTCCCATTTATGCCTTCTGTTTCCTGTTAGCTAACCAATCCTTTATCCATGCTAATATGTTACCCCCTGCACCATGAGCTCTTATTTTGTGTAGTAGCCTTTGATGTGCCACCTTGTCAAAAGCCTTCTGGAAATCCAAGTACACTACATCGCTTGTTTCTTCCTCAAAGAACGCTAATAAATTAGTCAAACACGATTTCCCATTCTCTAATTCTTTCCATTTCCCTCTGTCTTTGTTTTTCTCGGGGCCAATTTTAACTCCCTTTGCCCAGCATAAATGGGGCAGTAACAGCCTCAATGGCATTGAGACACTCACCATCCCGTTTAAGCTAGATCATTCAGCTGTTGCCACCTTGAGAAGACAGTTGAGGTGCAGCCACACCGCCTGCCTGTTTCACCTAGGAGACCACCTGTAATATGCAAATCAGGGTTCCAGTGAGCTGTAGCTGAGGGCCCCTTTTATACTTCTTCAGAAGCTCGGAGACACAAATTCCCTAGGTGTTGCTGGCAGGTCTGAGATTGAGCAGGACATCTGATTTGGAATTAAAATGCAGTGGGAGCAGATATAACTGCATCGGAGCGTGACTTTGACCTTTTAATTAGGACCCCGCTTGCCTGAGGTAAGCACCTGAAGCACAGTCATAAATGGGTGAATTAAAATGCTTTTTGGGGGGGGGGGGGGGGGGTGGGAGGAGGAGAAAGAAATGTGCAGGGAGTCCTCAGACACTTAAACCCTCAATCCATTCCCGTCAAATGGTCCTGGGACCGAGGCAGCAGGAAACCAGAACCTGGAAATAGAATGGAGTGGAACACCAGGACAGAGCGCGGAAGATTCAACAGGGCAGTCAGGCAGGAAAATGTAGCACTAGATTGAGGAGTCTCCACATCGGTTCCAGCCCAGTGCTGCATCACCCCCCACCACTGCGAAACCCAACTATTCCTCTGCTTTCCTTTGCAACAGCATATCTAGCCTGCACAGTGTCAGAGTCAACTTCTGCCATAGCATACTAGCTTACAATTTCAGGGAGTGGGGGGGGGCGGTGCCGGCAGCTATAGCAAGTTAATAATTAGATAATTAGGATGCAGGGGGTGGGAAGTGGAGTAGCTCTGGGCTGGGCCAGGGAGCAGAGCACTCGCATCTGATTTGTTTCCTGGAAAATCAGATGACCATAGGTCCCATGAACCATTCGGATCACTGTGCTTTTAGGGATCATTCCCATAGTTTGTAACTTGGGAAATGTTTGAAAATGTCTGGTCCCACTGTAAACAGATGAATGGAGAAACAGTGATGGTCAAAATTTTTGTTGTGTTTTAAATCATAGATGTTGAATCAAATTTGTAAGTTAACCTGACTTTTCAGCCCGAATAAATCATTGTTGAAGCATCTGGCGACAATCATTCCAAGTTGTCTACAACTAGCACTGGAGTCTTGCTATAGCTGCGCTGACAGAATGTCAAGCCATTTTTAACTGCATTGATTTCTATACACCAGCTAGCTCTGTCCTTTATATCCAATGTATCTCATTAGGACATATTAAAATCCAGTTTTTTAGCTCATTTACATGTTGGCTGACAATGTACACTGAACTGAAATGACACTGTACAATGGTTGCATATGTACACAAAAACCTGTTGCTAAGTACAAAGAAAATTTAGCCTATTTAGTGATGTCAGCACTAATTACCAATAAAATTCTGTTCTATTTTAATTGTACAGATGATTATAATGCAAGGAGTTCATTTTAAAATCACCACTAGTAAAACTCTAAAAAGGACTTCTGCTAATGACTAATTAGACATCTCAGATTATAAAAAAATGTTCAAAGTCCTACCTCTCTTTCATCTGTGGCAGGACAAGCTGGGTCATCTGCAAATGATAGTGAGGTATTAATGCGCCAAGATATACTTTGAGTCTATTTTTTAAAAAAAGCCTTTCTACTGTGTTCAGCAATATGTATTGAAGAACCACCAAAAATCAAACCACAAAATTATTTCTTACTGATATTAAATTGTACACCTCGTTACAAAATTACATCTCAACCCTAGGATATATTTGGGCTTATGGTGGATAAGTGTCTGTGCTTTACTTGTTAAGTGTGTGCATTTGTGCACAATGGCCAGCCTGATCCTTGGCACTTTAGAGAAATGTGATCTTGTTGGGATACGTATATATTGGAACCCTACCCAAACTCCTTAGGAAAGGCAAAAACACTTACCTTAGAGGTTTCACCTATGCTAAGGAGTTTGGGTAAGTCACCATCATTTAGATTTTCAGGCAAAGTATCGAGTAGACTGGGAGAAGCAGATATCTTACTTTCTGCTGTGGTCTTAAATTGATTTGGATGATTCAAGTTTTGGCTGTTCCAAAATTACCCAAGCATCCTGGCAACTTTGTTATGAAATCTTTTCAGGCAAGACTTACAAGTACTTTATTACAGCACCTTCCACCACATGGGCTGGGTAACTGAACAGCTAGAATTCAATAGTGGCTTTAGCCACCAGAGTGTATAGCGAGGAGTATGCACTGCATGCAAATCTGTACACTGGTTATCCTCTGGGGTAGCAAAGAGAGATTGTGATGCAACTACTGATTTATTGCCCCAAGAGACCTGCCCAGGAAGTCACTGCTGCTGCACTCCTTGATTAACTCATCGCCAGTCACAACTGCACCTGACACTAGGGCTTTGCTATGGGAGCAGATCCTATGCTGCAGACTGCAAGTGAGAAATCTTGGTCTCAAGGTGGATCAGGAATTTCCAACACAGTAAAGCAGCAATGTCACAAGAGCCACAGCTGGGGGAAGGCATAGCATTGCAACTGCCTCTGAATTGAGGATGCAGGGCACAATTCCTCTGAATTGGGAGATTGAATGAGGACAGCACCACTGAACTGCAATGGGGTAAGCATTGTAATGCTAGAGTGCTTCTGAACTGGTTTGGGTTGGAGGGCAGGAGTGCTTTTAATTAGATTGGGGGTTGAGTACCTCTGAACTAAGGAGAGGGAAGGCTGAAGGGGAGAATGCCCTGGACCCCCCCCCCCCCAACCTTCTTCAGAAATGCATGTCAGTGAGCAGAAGGGGAAAGAGGGGCTGTGGTAGCATTTGGAATGTGTGTACACAATTCAAAATGTTCTGGCTAAGCTCTGAATGAAAAAGTAAACGATTTACACTCGTGAGTAAAGCTTGTGAGCATGACTTAGATGTTCAAAAGCTCTGGTGACATTGAGCCCAGTAAAATGAAAGGCTCATTCCATATTAGAACTGGTATACTTGTAATCAAACAAACTTGGGGAGTAACAAGGTCATAACCAACATATCCATTAGAAACATTAGTGGTCCTAATACTGAACCCTGGTGCACCTCAAAGTTAACGACAGGAAATGTGCAGAGATTTTTTATATTGGTGAGGAAGATTTGTGCTTATCTGCATGATGGCTGTTTAGTCAGCCTAGATTTTCCAATTGAGATTGCCTGATTTTTGGGCACAAAATGGGCACCACCCATTAAAAATTAGGGGCGGGGGAAGATCCTTCATGCCAGGTTGCACTTGATGTCACGCACGTCTTATTAAAAAAAGCAAATTAGTAATAGACCACATACCTTAGCAACAGATACTGCATTAACAGCGATCATATCATTGATGGTCTAATGTACAGAAACAAAAGAAAATTAGCAAGTGATATAGTAGGATTAGAATCTGTGCTATTACAAATGCTTAGCAGATATCTGAGTATCCATAAAGGAAATCCCAATCTCGGGTATTCCCATAAAATTAAAAATACAATTGTATTATTAATACAAAGCAGGTTTGAACATTAAGGGCCAAATGACACTCCACTTACTATTACGTGCAGCAAGCCGAACGACTTGTGCTCCAGAACTAGCCGCGCCTCTAGCCAAGCTGTTCCAGCACAGCTACAACACTGGCATCTACCCGACAATGTGGAAAATTGCCCAGGTATGTCCTGTCCACAAAAAGCAGGACAAATCCAATCCAGCCAATTACTGCCCCAGTCTACTCTCAATCATCAGCAAAGTGCTGGAAGGTGTCGTCGACAGTGCAATCAAGTGGCACTTACTCACCAATAACCTGCTCACTGATGCTCAGTTTGGGTTCCGCCAGGACCACTCTGCTCCAGACCTCATTACAGTCTTGGTCCAAACATGGACAAAAAGGGAGCTGAATTCCAGAGGTGAGGAGAGAGTGACTGCCCTTGACATCAAGGCAGCATTTGACCAAGTGTGGCACCAAGGAGCCCTAGTAAAATTGAAGTCAATGGGAATCAGGGGGAAACTCTAGTGGCTGTGTCTTACCTAGCACAAAGGAAGATGGTAGTGGTTGTTGGAGGACAATCATCTCAGCCCCAGGACATTGCTGCAGGAGTTCCTCAGGGCAGTGTCCTAGGCCCAACCATCTTCAGCTGCTTCATCAATGACCTTCCCTCCATCATAACGTCAGAAATGGGGCTGTTCACTGATAATTGCAGTGTTCCGTTCCATTCACAACCCCCCAGATTATGAAGCTGGCTGTGCCCGCATGCAGCAAGACCTGGACAACATCCAGGCTTGGGCTGATAAGTGGCAAGTAACATTTGCACCAGACAAGTGCCAGGCAATGACCATCTTCAACAAGAGAAAATCTAACCACCTCCCCTTGACATTCAACGGCTTTACCATCGCCGAATCCCCCACCATCACCATCCTGGGGGTCACCATTGACCAGAAACTTAACTGGACCAGCCACAAATACTGTGGCTACAAGAACAGGTCAGAGGCTGAGTATTCTGCGGCGAGTGACTCACCTCCTGACTCCACAAAGCCTTTCCACCATCTACAAGGCATAAGTCAGGAGTGTGATGGAATACTCTCCACTTGCCTGGATGAGCACTGCTCCAACAACACTGAAGAAGCTCGACACCATCCAGGACAAAGCAGCCCGCTTGATTGGCACCCCATCCATCATCCTAAATATTCACTCCCTTCACCACTGGTGCAGTGGCTGCAGTGTGTACCATCCACAGGATGCACTGCAGCAACTTGCCAAGGCTTCTTTGACAGTACCTCCCAAACCCGCAACCTCTACCATCTAGAAGGACAAGGGTAGCAGGCATACGGGAACACCACTTGCACATTCCCCTCAAAGGGGCACACCATCCAGACTTGGAAATATATTGCCGTTCCTTCATAGTCGCTGGGTCAAAATCCTGGAAATCCCTTCCTAACAGTACTGTGGGAGAACCTTCACCACACAGACTGCAGTGGTTCAAGAAGGTGGCTCACCACCACCTTCTCAAGGGCAATTAGGGATGGGCAATAAATGCTGGCCTTGCCAGCGACACCCACATCTCATGAACAAATAATAAAAAAAGGGCAGGGAGGTTAATCCAGTGCCTGGGAGTATTAATGAGACAGCCTCCAAGCAGGAAATCAGCAGCTCTTTTGAAGTGGCGAGTCACGTGCAAGTATATTTAAAGGTGCAACTAAAATAATTAAATTAACTATTATAGTTGTAGAAACTTCACAATAAAGCAATTAGAGTTTTATCAAAGAGTATTGCTTTAAAGTAAATCCAACTGAACTCAAATCTTACAAGAATCCAGGTAGTAAGCAACAAATAGCAAGCTTTACAAACATCTGTTTATTTATACCTTGCTTGTCAATGTAATTCTCTTTCAGCATCCTCAATCATTTTCTCCACTTCAAAATTGTGTTGCATAATGTTGATTTTATTTTTTCAAAAAAAAACAATTTTCTCCCTTCCTGAAGCTACTGACTCCAGCTGGGTCAGTGTCACAGGCATCAGTAACCCTCCAGTCCCTCAACCAAGTATTTATTCTATGGCAGCCTTGACAGCAAGAACTGGATTTGGGCAATAGAAAAAGGGAATCTTCCTCCACTCTCCTTCCCCCCACCCCAAGCAGGATCCCAGCCTATTTCCCGGTCTCACTTCAACTACTGCTGACCCCAGGGCCCACGAGAGAGGTGGCAATAGATGGGGAGGCAGAGGCAGAAAGCTCCCCAGTGCAAATGTTGGAGAAAGAGAGCCTTGTTGTAGGCACCTCTCCCTCTTTTCAGGCCCCTTATCATTTCCTGGAGGGTTCTCAGCTCAGTAAGAGTGTCTTTTTTAAATTGCAAGAAAAATCTTCAGGGTGCTTCTGTCCCTTTTAATGGCTACTCATTCTCTTTCTGGCACTGCCACATGTCCCTTGTTGGCAGTCTCACAATTTGTGGCCAGGATCAGAAGTCTACCCTGCATAATTAATGAGCCTCAACACTCAAAAATGGTTTGCAGTCACGGTGGAGTCGGGGCGCATGAGATGTCCCACCTTGACCGCCCCTAGAGGAAAAATTCAGACCCAACTGTCATCAGGCTATTTTCTCCATGGAGGGCATCACAGTCAATCCTGATCTCCAGGCATTCACCAACATGCACTTTGTAGCAGAGGTCAGTCACTGGATAGCAATCAAGAACAGGATCCCAGAGTAATTTTTGCTCTCCAGCAGTGGTGGGGCCATTTACAGTACCCCAACTGCTGTCACAGCAGACGAACACCACATTATGGATTGAACTGCAGACCTTCTGGCCTGTATTGCTTAGCAGAGGGCAGTGTGTTTACCCACAAAGCCATCAAGGGAGCATGTTGATATTTTTGACAAAGAAAAGAGTCTACTGGTGTAGTCTCGCCAAAGCTGGCCAAACAATTTATGGCTTTATGACAAAGCTTAAAGCAGCACCTTTGGGATAGGTTTTCAATCAACTAAATTAACTTTTTGTTGTCAAAGTATTAGCAGAAGTATGAAAAGAATCCTTGCTGCGCCTCAGGATTTTTATACTTCAGCAATTCTTTGATGGCAGTTTCCCCTAGATGGGCAAGAAAAACCAGTTTAACTTGAAAAGCACAAACCACTACTCCTATTTGAGCCATAACCATCAGTGATATGAATGCATTGAACAGTAAAGGTTTGTTTCAAAATATAAGCGCCAAATTCTATGCAACTAAAAAAAAAGCATTGTACCTGATCTAAGTCGGTCATTTCAAGAAACCTACATGGATTTGGGGTCTGCAATATACCAACATTGTTTACTAGAAGAAAAAATAAGTTATTTTTACAATATACCAAAAGGAACAGTAATGCAATTTTGTATATACATTGCATTGAGCTATTCAGTACCAAAATATTGAAGAAAAATCCTGCCCAAAATCAAGTGAAAACAGCTTTGTACACTTCCCAAATTCAAGTTCAATCCATAGAGCATCTAGTCAGAACATTGAGAAATAAAACATACCTGCTGGTCACAGCTAACTTACACATTTGTTCTTTTTATACCTGCATCATCAATCCTCCTTGTAAAGAATTATGGCTAACCCTAATGCATTTTTATATTTCTGTATTTCTATTGTTTTTTTTAATACCTGTTAAAAGATTGAATACTGCTGATACTCTAAGAACTGATTTAAAAAGGAGTTACTGAGCTCAATGGTATGTGATAACTGGGGGAAAAAAACAAAATCACTGAAGCACTTTGGGCATACAACTTTTATCTACTAATTTTAATTCAGTTCTATGTTATAGCCCATATAGGGCATGAAACCCATCTACTACTGTAATAAATTGGATAGCCAGGTGGTAAAGGATAGAATATTAGAGCCTGCTCTCCAATTGCTTCCAAGCCTTTATTTACAGAGATCAACATTACACACTGTGCACCCCCTAGATAAGCTTTCAAATGGATACAAGAGTTCCCAATTGATATGCACCTGAATACATTTAACACTAATTGACAAATCACATGGATACAATTAACAGATTCCCTTCTCAATAAAAAATAAACTTTGTATATACACAATATAAACACATTTCAAAAATCAAAAGCTTCCATATTCTGTACAACTTATACTATTCAAAGCATTACATCGTGAGGCAACCCTTCTCCAGGACCCCTAATAATTTCTTCATACATGTACTT
This sequence comes from Heptranchias perlo, assembly GCF_035084215.1. Taxonomy (NCBI): domain Eukaryota; kingdom Metazoa; phylum Chordata; class Chondrichthyes; order Hexanchiformes; family Hexanchidae; genus Heptranchias; species Heptranchias perlo. The sequence continues at coordinate 79,039,029 of NC_090328.1, forward strand.
TTAGTAAAACAATCCGATAGTCCATGGCTTGAATCCAACCATTTAATTTTATAGAGATTTCCTTTCTCTCCAGCATTTGTTTCAAGCCAGCAAGGTCAATCTGTAATCTTCACATTTTTTGCAGAGTGTACATTATCCCACAATGAATGATAACATTCAATGGGTATACTATGTACACAATTGGCCAGGTACAGCAGCATAGTGGTTATGTTACTGGACTAGTAATCCAGAGGCCTGGACTAATATTCCAGAGTCATGAGTTCAAATCCCACCAGTAATGGTGGCTATGAAACTACTGGATAGTCGTAAAAACCCATCTGGTTTACTAATGGAAGGAAACCTGCCGTCCTTACCCGGTCTGGCCGATGTGACTCCAGACCCACAGTAATGTAGTTGATTTTTAATTGCCCTCTGAAATGGCCTAGCAAGCCACTCAGTTGTTCAAGGTGGCAGCTCACCATTACCTTCTCAAGGGCAATTAGGGATGGGCAATAAATGCCAGTCTTGCCAGGGACACCCACATCCCATGAACGAATTAAAAAACCTTCAGTACTCCCATTGTACAGGATGTCACTCAAAAATGTGCAAAAAAAGTATGCCATATCCACTGTGCCAACAAGAGCCAATGTTTCAGCAGCCAGAGTACTTTTAACAATCCTTTTTATTTTCTTACGCAACATTTCCCATTCTCACCCATAAGAAAGACTATGAAACCAGCTGCACTAGAATACCCATCAGGAAGATTAGCATGTGACGCATCGCTAAAGATAACTAGCTTCATTTTGTTTGTGTCACCTAAGGATTGGAACTTAAGTAGCATTTATCTATATTTAACTTTTGTAATGTTTTATTTGCCCTTAAAACATTCACTATGAGGTGTTTTGTTGAAGTGCTTAACTCCAACATATCAAAACTAGCATCTAGTCTAAGTGCACAACCAGTTCAACCGACCAATCAAGCTTTGTAATTGCTCTGTCTCTTCATTAGATATAACATCACCTTTCTGTGATGACCTAGTGGGATGGGAGTAACTCTAAATAGGACTGTTGATTTAAAGTTATACTCAACCCAATCAACTTAATATTTAAACCAATATATTTAAAAGCCCCACAAGCTTGACTCCCAATTTTAAATTCTACTCTAATCCTAATGACAAATCTCAAATTCCACAGTATCACCCCATTTAAAAAAAAGCCAACATGCATCATGAAGATGCCTGAAAGTTTTCTGTTATGGTACCAATAAAATATTGCAGGATCTGCTTTTAGTTGAATACAACCTATTTTCAGCAAAACAGATCTCACTGAAAAATACCATACCCCAGAAGCATGATTCAGGCCATTAGATGCATTTGTTTAGTTTCCATAGTTTTCCTTCGGCATCTGCTGTCTCTCGGCTGTTTCAGAAACACTGCTCTGAAAAGTATCGCCCTGCTGAAATGCAGCTTTTATGATTTGGCAACATATTCATGGGAATGTAGGTCAAAGAGCCAAAAAGATTTTAAGATTACCTTTCCAGCAGTGGGAGAATCCATACTAACATCAATCACCCAGTTTCTCTGCAAAACCCCAAGCTACCAACCTCACTTTAGCCTTGTAAGTCCCATCTGCAAGGACTTTCAGTACAAATCAATCTATGCGACAAAGCTGGTTGACCTTTGTTACTTCAGAATAAACTCCAAATTCTTTCCAACTATCTAACTCCTTGTTATGCCTCTCTTACTCGTTTATCTTCAAGTTTATTGGCAGCCACCAAAACTTCACGATCATGAGGATTTCTGCTTCTAATTCAGTTGAGTGACTGTTCTGGTCTTTGTTTGACCTAGTCAAACTATGTCCTGTACGTCCACTTCTACATCTGTAGGGACAACTATTGCAGGATCTCCCTCTTTCATTTCTAGTTTGCGTTGTTTTCTGATGTGAGATTCATTTCCGGACTCCCCATCACTATTTGTACTCCGCTTTGGTACTCTTCACTCTTACCCAATTCTGCCAGTCCATGGACTTTGCTTCAAGGCCATCATCCTGAACATTCAACCAAAATTTAAACCCACCAGTAGTTTTGCCTGCATGTCTGAAAATTGTTGCATCCCTCCATTCATTAGTCCCTTCTGGAACATATGACACCAATGTACCCACTTTGGGTAATTGTTCTGTGGATGTGATAGCCCTGTCATGTGTTTCTTGATCACTGACATTACTATTGTCCAGCCCTTGATCTACCTCAGGAACCTCACCAAAAAAAGGCACAAGGTGCCTCATTTATTTCTATCAACTGCTCAGAGGCCAAGATTTTATTAATTCCAATTAATCAATGAATGAACCCAAGTTTCATTACCATGTTGGACACGTGCTGTCTTACCATCATGACCTATTACCTTACCAGGTTTCCATTTCCTATCATCCTCACTTTTATAGTATAACATATCTCCTGAAGTGAACTCTGTCTCAGATGGTCTAACACGATGCCTCAGTGCTCTATGAATGTTCTCTGATCACATGCATGAAAACATCTGTTGTTGTCCCATAACTTTAGATCCATGGCAATTACCTTGTTAAAGTCATGTGCTAATGGAACACTTACAATAGGACGTGGAGGTGTCTGTCTATGCTACTTAGATTTCACAGTTCTCACTAATCTGAGCCTCGTATATTCCTCATCAACTACACCTACATCCTTTAGCAGGATTTTTAAAATGTTGCCAAGTAGGGTGGGCAAATTATCTATGTAACTTTAAGACAATTTACTTTTTTTCCCCCTCTTATCCTTATTGCCTAATGCCATTGATACTTGCCTAACACACTGATGAGAAACATCAGGTTTTATTAAGGAGATATAATAATGCCCTGACTGGGTAAACTGCAAATCAACCTATTTCCCAAAAGTGATTGCCTCATGTTCATGTCAAGTTTCAGTTTTGCCTTTTTCATGGACGGTTTACCCAAAAGCATTCGGTATCTCACTAGAGATTACATCTGTACTTATAAAATGGCTTACTCCAGCTATCTTACATGGAATTACCACTCAAATGACTTCAAGATGTTGTCATCCCCAAACCTAAAACATGTAAAACGTTTATCTTCCTTAACCTTGCGTCAATCCTCACTACTTAGTGAATCAAGATAACATTTTAACCAATCTACCCCACATACTGTTGAAGTACATGCACTAACACCACACAATTAAAGGAATCCACAACTAATACATTCAGCACAAGATTAAAACTCCTTGTGACCAGTATAATCTGTTCATATTTATTAACATCCTCTTCCTCAGAGCTACTTTCTTCATGCATCAAAGACCTGCTTCTTTGCTATGGGCAATTCACCTCAATGATATTTAGAGTCACATCTAAAGATTTTTCCTTGGACATTCCTGGGATTCATTCGCTTGTTATTTTTGTCCCAATTTTGTCTTCTGTTGATATAACTGAATTTGCTGTACCTGCTTTCATCATCAATCTGGCTGTCTTTAATCCCACTGTCATATTGACGCCTGCGTCCGGTCTTCAATTTTGAAGCCTGGTCTGGCACCTGTGTTTAGTATCTGGAACATTTTGAATCTTCTATTCTTCATCACAGCAGAAGGCTGACGGGAATGATTGCTGCCTTAAATTCCTGGGGAAACAGACATTTGATCCAACAGAGTCTGGACGCCAGTCAGGACCAATTGCCTGTCTATGAGACCCTTAGCACAATCTAGTAATTTAAACACTAGTACCGATCCAGGATTCCCAGTTTGAACTTGGTCAACCTTTTGTACAATGTTAAAGTCCATGATATACTTCTCCACTGATGACTGTCCATTTTCCAAAATCTATCAAAGGCTGACCAGGCTTCAGGCACTTACCAGGTCATCTTTCTTGTCGATTTGATACAGAAATTCTATTAGAAAAAAGGTAAAACCTTCATTATCCAAAAGATCTGAATCCATCTCAGAACATACCTTACTTCTGGTTTTACTTCATTCAGGAAGTAACAAGACCCAGGACATGCCTTGTTTTCTCTCTGGCAGAGTAATAACCCGTTTCCTCAACAACCTCACTCTGCCACTGGTCACAAGGTTCAAACTCAGAACATCAGAGGGAAATCGTACCTCGACAATTTAAAAACTTGCTTTCTGCCATTTTCCACAATGGCCACAAGGCTTAAGTTTTTTTCATATGTCCAAAAAAAAAAATCATGGTTTCCAACCTCCACGTTTAGGCAAACATCCTCTGCTACCATGTAATAAAATGGATAGCCAGGTGGTGAAGGATAGAATACTAGAGCCTGGTCTTCAGTTGCTTCCAAGCCTTTATTCACAACTCCATTTTACCCACTGTGTACCCCCTAGATAAGCACTCCTAAAAAGGATACAAGAGAGTCCCTAATTGATACACCACCTGAATACAATTAACACATGATTTAAATCATATGACAATTAACAACTACTCCACCAATGATAATACTCCCACTCAACTGTTTGGCTTGCTCAGCCAGCTCCTTGTGGAAATTGGCTCTTTGTCAAGGTCAACTGATAATTGATAAAAGCTCTAAAAAAGAGGCAGCAATGTAGCTGCAGAACTCAAATCAATTACTGGCATTGCTGACAGCTGAGTTGGCAGAGGTTGTGATGCTAACTGGTTAGCACTGCCTGTTGTGGATGTAGTCTTGTCAGTTGCAGTGGCAGCAGACACAGCCTCAGCTTCATACTAAGTTATTGCATTGAAAATTTTATTGACGTTTTATCATACTGAAAATGAAATTAGCTATGTCTTGCATAGTGCACATCCCCATGAGCTCTTTACAAATGACAGTCATAATTATTGGATGTTTCAGACATCGTTTGTGCCAGAGAATTCCATAGTCTAGGCGCACTGAAATAATTTTTTTTTTTAAACTCCTTTAATTCTTTGTAATTTTCTTAAAGTTGCACACTCCCATTACCAGATCACTGACTACTAGAAACAATATCACTATCATATTTGTTCATAATCTTTAACACCCTTAACAGATCATCCCTTCACCTTCTCAGCTCCTGAAAAAAGCCCTAACCTCTCAAGTGTCTCTTCATAACTCATCCCTGGTAACATCCTAGGTTCAATATATGAATGCACAAGCAGCAACCAATTTTGCAGTGCAATGCACCAGAATCTGATCAGTTTGAACATATTTGTTTATGTCCAAGACAGTTGAGACTAGAATTATAAAGCAGTTATGTAGTGTGCCATCCAAAGCGGATCAACGAGAATGAACTTACTTACCCAGGATACCAATTTCAAGTCCTCTCAGGCTTTCCTCAATGTACTCATATATGTCCCTTTTAATAAAGTTAACCTGAACAGTCTTTACTTTTCTTCCTGTAGCTTGCTCTGTAAAACATACAAAAAAAACTTAAATTTTGTACACGGACCATTCTGGATTCAACTAAAAATCCCATCTCACTTAATTCCATGGCTATGACTAATTTGAAAATTTCAGGATTATCCGTGCTCATGTTTCCATCCCAAAAAAACTTTTTTTTTAAAAACATTGTCAATGCAGCCGTTGGCAGGCAAGAGGAATTCATCTGCGGCTGGAGCCACAACAGCAAATATTTCTTGTGCTGGAGGGGAGGGCGGTAGCTGTCAATATTAAAAGGGCTTCATGTAGCTTTCTGGCAGTTTAGTGTTGAGTACATGTCCATATTCTGGAGATCTTCTTGGAAGTAGAGGGTAATGCTGAGGTATTAAATGAATACTTCGTTTCAGTCTTCACTAAAGAAAATGCTGCCATTGTAGCAGTAAAGGAGGAGGTAGTAGTGATATTGGATAAGATAAAAATAGATAAAGGAGAGGTACTTAAGAGGTTGGCAGTATTCAAAGTAGAAAAGTCACCTTGCCCAGATGGGACACATCCTAGGTTACTGAGAAGTAAGGGTGGAAATTGCAAAGGCTCTGGCCACAATCTTCCAATCCTCCTCAGATACAGGTGCTAGAGGACTGCAAATGTTACACCCAGTTCAAGAAAGTAGAGAGGGATAAACCTGTCAATTACAGGCCAGTCAGCCTAACGTCAGTGGTGGGAAAACTTTTAGAGAATATAATCTGGGTCGAAATTAATTGGCACTTGGAAAATTGGCTAATCATTGAAAGCCAGCAGGGATTTGTTACAAGGAAAATCATGTTTGACTAACTTGATTGAGTTCTTTGATGAAGTAATGGAGAGGGTTGATTAGGGTAATGTAGTTGGTGTGTACATGGACGGTCAATAGGCATTTGATAAAGTACTACATAATAGACTTGTAAGCAAAATTAAAGCCCATAGGATTAAAGGGACAGTGGCAGCGTGGATGCAAAATTGGTTAAGGAACAGAAAGCAGAGTGTAATGGTGAACGGTTGTTTTTCACACTGGAGGGAAGTATACAGTGGTGTTCCCCAGGGGTCAGTATTAGGACCACTACTCTGATACATATTAATGACCTGGACTTGGGTATAATTTCAAAGTTCGCAGATGACACGAAATTCGGAAATGTAGTAAATAATGTGGAAGATATAACAGACTTCAGGAGGACATAGATTAGTAAAATGTGCAGACCCATGGCAGATGAAATTCAACACAGGGAAGTGTGAAGTGATCATTTTGGTAGGAAGAAAGGCAATATAAACTAAATGGTACAATTTTATAGGGGGTACAGGAACAGAGACCTGGTGGTGTATGTACACAAATCTTTGAAGGTGGCAGGACAAGTTGAGAAGGCTGTTAAAAAAGCATATGGGATCCTGGGCTTTATTAATAGAAGCATAGAATACAAAAGCTAGGAAGTTATGCTAAACCTCATTAAAACACTGGTTAGGCCTCAGCTGCAGTAATGTGTTCAATTCTGGGCACCACACTTTAGGAAGGATGTCAAGGCCTAGAGAGGGTGCAGAGGAGATTTACTAGAATGGTACCAAGGATGAGGGCCTTCAGTTATGTGGAGACTGAAGAAGCTGGGCTATTCTTAGAGCAGAGAAGGTTAAGTGGAGATCTGGTAAAGGTGTTCAAAATCATGAAGGGTTTTGACAGAGTAAATAAGGTGAAACTGCTTCCAGTGGCAGAAGGGTTGTAACCAGAGGATACCGATTTAAGGTGGTGATTAGCAAAAGAACCAGAGGTGACATGAGGAAACACTTTTTTTAAAAAAAACAGCAAGTTGTAATGATCTGGAATGCACTGCCTGAAAAGGTGGTGGAAGCAGATTCAATAATAACTTTCAAAAATGGAATTGGATGAATACTTGAAGGGAAAAAATTACAGGGATGTAGAGAAGGAGCAGGGGATCGGGACTAATTGGATAGCTCTTTCAACAAGCCAGCACAGACGCAATGGGCTGAATGGTCTCTTCTGTGTTGTAACAGACTATGACATTCTGCCATCATATATACCCACATATAAGCAAACTACATCTATGACAATATTCCCTCCCCTTACAAAAAAAAGGATGATCCTTGTATATGATATTAGAGCTTCTATCTACCAAGATTCTTCCTTCATGTTGACTGACCTTCACAAATACATTTCTATCTGTTCCTTCTCATTACAACCAGCTCATTCTTATCTAATGCTCAACCTCCAGCACTGAAACATAAATGGCAACTCCTTGTCTAGACTGAGTCAGGCTCCCATTGCTGATTTTTAAAAAATCAAAGCCCAGCAGAATGCTGGTTGAGGAAATTTTAAAAATCAGCACTGGGAGCCAGAACTGAAGTCAGAAGGATAAACTGGTGTTTACATATCAGAACAAATGCTGACGCAGAAACCGACAGAATGCATTCATTTGCTGCTGCGGGGTCAACTGTTTTTGTAAACTGATGCTATTAAGAGGAAAATCAGTCAGGTGGGAAACCAGAGTGAGAATTTTATCTGCTCATGCTCTTTCTTTCTTTGGTCTTCAATTGGGTAATTGCCTCCTCTGTTCCCATCTCTTGAAACTCCGTTTGAATTCCTCCTGTCTGGCTTCTACCTCTCACCGCTGAAAGGCTCTAGCCAAAGTCACAACCAACATCCTTGTGACTATGACCATGATGTGTCATCCCTCCCTGCAGCAGTCAACATTCAGCTGACCTTGGACAAGACCTTAGAGAGCATTTCATGCACTTAATATGTACATTGTCTTCATGAAACACTTGCTGAACTCTTGTAAATCTTTTCCATTCTTTGAAGATACTTAAACAATAGCAACAGTTACAAAAATAGTATTTTGCCTAAATTTGGCACTGGACTGTCTTGTATGAACCAATTCAGATTATATTAGCATTAACACTGGCAAGTTCCTATCAAGACCAGCACAAGCTACACTGTGAATGAATAAACCCTTTCTAGTCAATTATTAAAAGTAGTCAGACAACAAAGTCAGGAACTAAATTATTTCTTTACCCAAGAATCAGTTAGCAGCACTAAGTTGAAAATAATTAGTAGATATGGTTAATTGACAAAATAACAGGTTACAAAGGCAGTTCAGATGGGTTATAGTAATTCAGCATTACTGCTTGCTGATTCTAAATTTATGTTAAGATTAGTGTGTGAGAGATACATATTGGCAAGATTAATTTGGGATTAGACTCCCAAGATAACTGACAAGTTAATGGCATAGTTAGCCAGGCCATTGAATAGATTGAAGTCTATATGCTTGTAGTGAGCAATGTTTCCAGAACATTGCAGTCCTGTCCTCATGAACTAGCTTAGATGAACTGATTGCCATGCCTTCCTCTGGGAGGATGGCATTAGCCTTCTGAGGTATTGGTCATGAGCTTCACTGTGTAGAGGTTCTATCCATTACTCCTGGATAGATTTACCTTCTACAATGCTAGCTGTACCTAGACTAGTGGTTTAAATCTTACCTCCCTTGATCTCAGGGAAACTTGTACAACTAAGTGACACATTTACATCTGCCTGTATCTGGTGGTGTAGCTGTACAATTTAAACTCTCGGTCAGAAATGAACTCTTTTAGAAAAAGACACCTTTCTACACATAGTAGACAATGAACACCTATGCCCTCTGTTACAAAGACTACAAGAACTACTAAAGGAACTAAAACTAAGAAATAAGGACTGAAGGCTGAGCTTTGGGGTTAAAAAAAGCCACCTCAATTCTATTGAAAAATCTTAGTAGACACGTTAAAAGTTTTCAGCCTTTCTGGTGTCAATCACCAGACAGAGCCACGTTGGTACCCCTGATGACTTCCAAATCAATTAATCACTCCTGAGGTCTTTGCTCATAAAAGGCCTCACAGGTCCAGATAAGGCTGACCATCTTTATGCCCCCCTTAATGAGCTGGCTCCAGGCTTGTCTTTTAACATAAGATGATAAGAAATAGGAGCAGGAGTAGGCCAATCGGCCCCTTGAGCCTGCTCCGCCATTCAATAAGATCATGGCTGATCTGATCCTAACCTCATGTCCAATTTCCTGCCCGCTCCCCGTAACCCCTAATTCCCTTTACTTCTCGGAAACTGTCGATTTCTGTTTTAAATTTATTTAATGATGTAGCTTCCACAGCTTCCTGGGGCAGCAAATTCCACAGACCTACTACCCTCTGAGTGAAGAAGTTTCTCCTCATCTCAGTTTTGAAAGAGCAGCCCCTTATTCTAAGATTATGCCCCCTCGTTCTAGTTTCACCCATCCTTGGGAACATCCTTACCGCATCCACCCGATCAAGCCCCTTCACAATCTTATGTTTCAATAAGATCGCCTCTCATTCTTCTGATCTCCAATGAGTAGAGTCCCAATCTACTCAACCTCTCCTCATATGTCCGCCCCCTCATCCCAGGGATTAACCGAGTGAACCTTCTTTGTACTGCCTCGAGAGCAAGTATGTCTTTTCTTAAGTATGGACACCAAAACTGTATGCAGTATTCCAAGTGCGGTTTCACCAATACCTTATATAACTGCAGCAATACCTCCCTGTTTTTATATTCTATCCCCCTAGCAATAAAAGCCAACATTCCATTGGCCTTCTTGATCACCTGCTGCACCTGCATACTAACTTTGATTTTCTTGCACTAGGACCCCCAGATCCCTTTGTACTGCAGTACTTTCCAGTTGCTCGCCATTAAGATAATAACTTGCTCTCTGATTTTTCCTGCCAAAGTGCATAACCTCACATTTTCCAATATTGTATTGCATCTGCCAAATCTCCGCGCACTCACCCAGCCTGTCTATATCCCCTTGTAGGTTTTTTATATCCTCCTCACTCTCTACTTTCCCTCCCATCTTTGTATCATCTGCAAACTTTGATATGTTGCACTCGGTCCCCTCCTCCAAATCGTTAATATAGATTGTAAAGAGTTGGGGGCCCAGCACCGACCCCTGCGGAACACCACTGGCTACTGGTTGCCAGTCCGAGAATGAACCATTTATCCCAACTCTTTGCTTCCTGTTAGATAACCAATCCTCCACCATGCCAGAATATTACCCCCAATCCAGTGATTCTTTATCTTGAGCAATAATCTTTTATGTGGCACCTTGTCGAATGCCTTCTGGAAGTCTAAATACACTACGTCCACTGGTTCCCCTTTATCCACCCTGTACGTTATGTCCTCAAAGAACTCAAGCAAATTTGTCAGACATGACTTCCCCTTTGTAAAGCCATGTTGATTTTGTCCTATTAAATTATGTTTATCCAAATGTTCCACTATTGTCTCCTTAATAATAGACTCCTAAAATTTTACCCACCACAGATGTTAGGCTAACTGGTCTATAATTTCCAGCCTTCTGCCTACTACCCTTTTTAAATAAGGGTGTTACATTAGCAGTTTTCCAATCTGCCAGGACCTTTGCCGAGTCCAGAGAATTTTGGAAAATTATTACCAAAGCATCCACAATCCCTACTGCCACTTCCCTCAAGACCCTAGGATGTAAGCCATCAGGTCCTGGGGATTTATCCGCCTTGAGTCCCATTAATTTACTGAGTACCAATTCCTTAATGATTTTAATCATATTTAGCTCCTCCCCCCCAGAGCCCCCTGTTTGTCCAGTGTTGGGATATTCTTAGTGTCCTCTACCGTAAAGACTGAAACAAAATATTTGTTCAGCATTTTTGCCATCTCCATGTTTCCCACCATTAATTTCCCGGTCTCATCCTCTAAGGGACCTACGTTTGCCTTAGCCACCCTTTCTTTTTATATAACTGTAGAAACTCTTGCTATCTGTTTTTATATTTTTTGCTAATTTATTTTCATAATCTATCTTCCCTTTCTTAATCAATCCTTTCGTTACTTTTTGCTGTCTTTTGAAGACTTCCCAATCTTCTATCCTCCCACTAAGTTTGGCTACCTTATATGTCCTTGTTTTTAGTCGGATACTATCCTTAATTTCTTTGCTGTGGATGGCTGTCATTTCTTTTACACCCTTTTTTCCCCCTCAGTGGAATATATATTTTTTGAAAGTTGCAAAATAACTCCTTGAATGAACACCACTGTTCATGTACCGTCTTACCCTTTAATCTATTTTCCCAGTCCACTTTAATCAATTCCACTCTCATACCATCATAGTCTCCTTTATTCAAGCTCAGTACGCTTGTTTGAGACCCAACCTTCTCACCCTCTAATTGGATATGGAATGTAACCATGTTATGGTCACTCATTCCAAGGGGATCCTTAACTAGGACATTATTAATTAATCCTGGCTCATTACACAGGACCAGGTCCAAGGTTGCTTGCCTCCTTGTAGGATCAGTTACATACTGCTCAAGAAATCCATCCCTAATACACTCAATAAACTCTTCCTCAAGGCTGCCCTGCCCAATTTGATTTGTCCAGTTAATATGATAGTTAAAATCCCCCATAATTATAGCTGTTCCCTTATTACATGCCCCGACTATTTCCTGATTAATACTTCTTCCAGCAGAGTTGCAACTATTAGGAGGCCTATATACTACGCCCACTAATGTTTTTTCCCCTTATTATTCCTTATCTCTACCGAAACTGTTTCATTATCCTGATCCTTTGTCCCAATATCTTTTCTCTGTATTACAGTGATTCCTTCCCTTATTAACATAGCCACCCCACCTCCCCTTCCTGATAATTAAATATGCCAGGGTATTTAACACCCAGTCTTTGTCACCCTGCAGCCATGTTTCTGTAATGGCCACAAGATCATACCCATACGTAGTTATTTGTGCCATTAACTCGTCCATTTTGTTATGAATGTTACGTGCATTCAGATAAGGAACTTTCAAATATGTTTTGTGACACTTAGTTCCTGCTTTTTCCTTTAACACTTTACCTTTTACTCCATACCTTCTGTCCCTTCCTGACACGCTTTCCTCTGTCTCCCTGCTCAGGTTCCCAACCCCCTGCCACAGCTTTGATGCTGGGTTAATCACCTTACGCCTTCTAGCTTTTATTTTATCTGTCGTGCCTAAAGTACACTTTCTTTCCGCTGCTCTACACTTTTCCCTTTCACTTGTTCTTGAACAACTGTTTGTACTATTTGTATTGTAGATTTCCCCTGGGTCTTCCCCTCTCTTGCTGCTCTCGACTTTATTCCCTTCTGCCTCCCCGCTCAGGTTCCCATCCCCCTGCCACTCTAGTTTAAACCTTCCCCAACAGCACTAACAAACACCCCCGCGAGGACATTGGTCCCGGTCCTGCTCGGGTGTAACTCATCACGCTTGTACAGGTCCCACCTTCCCCAGAACCGGTCCCAATGTCCCAGGAATCTAAATCCCTCCCTCCTACACCATCCCTGCAGCCACGCATTCATCCTGTCTATTCTCCTGTTCCTATAATCACTAGCACGTGGCACCGGTAGTAATCCTGAGATCACTACCTTTGAAGTCCTGCTTTTTAATTTATCTCCTAACTCCTTAAATTCACCTTGCAGGACCCCATCCCTTTTTTACCTATGTCGTTGGTACCAATATGGATCACGACTACTGGCTGTTCACCCTCCCCCTCCAGAATGCCCTGCAGCCGCTCCATGACATCCTTGACTCTAGCACCAGGGAGGCAACATACCATCCTGGAGTCACGTTTGCAGCCGCAGAAACGCCTATCTGTTCCCCTTACAATCGAATCCCCTATCACTATAGCCCGGCCACTCCTCTTCCTCCCCTCCTGTGCAGCAGAGCCACCCGTGGTGCCCCGAACCTGGCTCTTGCTGCTTTCCCCTGATAAGCCATCTCCCCCAATAGTATCTAAAGCAGAATATCTGTTTGAGGGGGAGATGACCCCAGGGGACTCCTGCTCTACCTGCCTAGTCCTTTTACTCTGCCTGGCGGTCACCCATTTCCTTTCTGCTTGCGTAATCTTTACCTGCGGTGTGACCACCTCACTGAACGCGCTATCCACAACAGTCTCAGCATCGCGAATGCTCCACAGTGAATCCACCCGCAGCTCCAGCTCCGAAAGACGGTTAGCCAGTAGCTGCAGCCGGACACACTTCCTGCACACATGGTCGTTAGGGACACTGGTAGTGTCCATGACTTCCCACATAGTGCAGGAGGAGCATATCACGGGTGCGAGCTGTGCTGCCATGACTTGCCTTAGACTCTCAGACTCTCCTCCCGCTCTAGGTCTCCCCTTTTATACTGTGCTCACCTCTCGGACTCTCCTGCCTCACCTGTGACATCACACAGTAGTTGTCTCTTGTTGCAGGTCTGCTGCTGCTTTTATTCCCCAATCTCAGTCTTCTACTCTCAGGTCCACTGCCGCTCTGGGGAAAATGTTCGGAAAAGCAAGGCAAAGCAGCACCTCCTTCCCCCACTGCACCGAACTCCCACACGTACCAAACTCTCAGCAGTTCACACTGTTGTCCGCACACCGTGCTATTCGCACTGACAGGCCCCTGTATTTCTACAGTTTGTGACTCAGATGAGTCAGGCCTGCCCCACCTTCAAGTACCAGTTTAATCTAGCTAACCAATTAACTTGCTACAGCAGCTCCCTCTGCTGAAGCCTGACAGAAACTTAAAAATTTAAACTTTAAATTTGAACTTAAACAGTTGAAGCAATATGCACTAGATTTAAAGAGATTGACCCTTAAACTCCCACACGTACCAAACTCTCAGCAGCTCACACTGTGTTGTCCACACACAGTGCTCTACCCCTGGTAAAGAATATTTTGTCCATATAACCCTTCATGGTTTAATTAGCACTAGCCCTTTCCTGTCTTAACATTCAGTCTGACTGCTGGCTCCATTTTGAGGTCACATTTGAGGCAATTCTTAGTAGGCAGTGTAGGAGAAATGCCCTAATGAAGTTACTAACAGAACACCTCCATTGACAATTGGCTTGAAGAAAAATCTGAAGGACTAGAGGGTACATTAGAACCACAAACTTAGTGCTTTTTACTACAGAAAGCCTTAAAAATAATGGGTAATTTTATGAATGCACACTATTGGCGGGGTGCCTCCCTCACTGTGCAGATCAAGAAATTACAGGCATACGACCCACAGACAAAGTTGCGGGCAGTGAACCCAATATGTAGTATCAAAAGGTGAGGTTCCCACTAATACCACACAGCTGTAAGAATCAGCCCTGCATTCTTTAATCATGATATTTTTACCACTGTGAATTTAAAGGAGAAAGAAAACCATTGGGATGATTTTAATGTCGCCACCACCCCATCGGAGCTTAAAAACGGGGCAGTAGTGCTCAAAATTTTGCGACTGGTGGAAATGCTGACTTATCGCAGAGTTGCTGTCCATCTTGATTTTCAGGTGAACTTCCATTCTGGTGGCCAGAGCTCCCACCTGAAACAGGTGGGAGGGGCTTGTACTTATATGCAAATTGGGGTCAAGGCCTCAGATGTCATTTTCATCTCAGCCTGCCCGACTACTGCCAGTTTCTGCTCCCATCCATCAACCGCGGGAGCTACAAGTTGGAAGGCGGCCATTTTCACCGAATATTAAAAAGGGATCCTCAGCTATAGTCAGGGAAAGCTGGATGAGCTTTGGGAGACATTTTTACAGCAGTTGCTGGTGGGTTTTGCACCTAAAAGACATTCAAATTTAATGTAGTTGCTACAAATATTCTGCCTGTTGCTTCTTTTCATTCCCGATGCTAATCTCTCCTTTAAAAAAGGAAAGGCCCTTCACATTCAACTGCCCATCAGATTTCCCATCTCCAGATTAGCAAGCTGCCTACTGGGGAGCATGTTTCACACCGGCAACTCAACGACCACCTAATAAAGACCTATGACCAAATTGATCCGATCCCATGCCAGCTCATCCAGGCAGTGGCTGCGCTTGTGGCCACCGCCCACCCAATTTATGTGCAGCACAAAAATTGCCCCTTATGGTGAAGCAAAAGAAACGCAAGTTATATTTCTAAGAATATGCAAAAAGGGAGGACACTCAAAGCCTAGATAAAAAGAACAACGTAACTACTTCTTTTACTCCATGGAATGACCCACGATTATCCTGATCAGCCGATAACAAAGTTTAACCGGGGTTTCTGCCAATCTTCCACCAAAGTTACGCTGACCGATCGGAAGAACCCACCAAAGAAATTCCCAGCATTGACACTTAGTTGCAAAATATTGGTAACAGAATATACAGCGATCTTACCGATTTCATCTGCAACCTTTCTTAGCTTCTCCTTAGTTCTGCTGATCAGTACAATGTTTAAACCACGTTGGGCAAACTGCCGAGAAAAAAAGCATTTTATAGCATTATGTGCTTTGAAAGACACCAGGGTAGATTTTTGTCTACAGGGTGTAAATCAATTCTAAATGGTTATGAACTGGCGCAAATCCTGAAAGAAAGGTCAATGCTACGAGCACTCTGTTTTCTGAGGTAAAGACATTGAAATAATTATTCACAGGACCAGGTGCAGACTCGGATGGGCCTTGGTGATGGGACAGGAAAATGAAATTTTTTAAAGGGATGGTGCCAATGAAATTGGAGTGTCAACAGGGGTACAAAAAAAGCTTTTGGAGAGCATTAAAAGACATCTCTGGCCGTTTGAAGCATTAGCCAAGGCTGAGGAGGCAGGAGATTAAGAAATGGCAGGAGAAAATAAAGGGATAGAGAACCCTCTGCAGACTGAGCAGTGCAGCATCAGACCCCCAGTTTGGTGGCTGCTGAAGTTAAGGTAGTGCTGCATGAGATGCTTGTGAGCAGCACTGTACTCTGTGGCATGCTATAGTGTCATTCCCATAGGTCAACATTGCAGCATGCCTGCAAGGAGATACAGCCAAGTTTCAGACCACAACTGATTATTACAGTCCCTGCATGTGCCAGCCCTCTGCTACAGGTGTCCTTGCAGCAAATGGCATAGCTCAGCATCTGCTTTTTTTTTTGCAGACTCAGACCCGGAGCAGACAGTTCCCAATGGTCACTTGCAGTTAAATGGTTCAGGGTTTGCAGAAATGATTTGTGGTATGCTGGCAGGTGTGACCAAGTATACAGCACCGGCTCTCAATCACCCAGGCATGCATTCTTTCATGGTGTATCACGAAAAAGCACAACATGCTGTGATTGGGATATTTCTGAAGAACCATCCAGCACAGTGGTTAGTTAGGCATGCTCATATCTTAGTGATGCTTTGGAAAAGGGAATCTCAACATTTACCATAGGAAGGGAATTTCACCGGGCAGAAACACCAGACTTGTTCAAATTACAATTTCACTCAGTTCCGAATATTAATTTTACTCTAAGTGTAGCTACTTTGTTACCGGTTTCACAGATCTACTTCACTATTGTTCTCTCTCAGCCCGTTACTACAACACCGCAGCTGACAATATCGAGTGATCTGACAAGTTCCTTTTCCCCCTCCCGTTTTCTCCTTGTCTATACGAAACACATTTCCTATGATCGCCTTCCAATTCCTAAAGGCAAACAGAAGAATTAGTCACGTCAGTTAATGCATACACTTAACAGTCGCAGTGCGTCCGCGGCTTGCACAGAACACCTAGTTGTAATAACAACTTGTGTCCGTACTTACCAGGGATCACAAGCGATCTCGGTGGAACCTCCATGAAACTGTCGAAACTTAACACTATACAAATGCATTAACACCCAAAGTAGAACAAGGAGAAACTTTATTGAACCCCAACTTGTATACAAGTGGAAGAGCACCTCAAACAATGGTTGATGGTACAACTTCGCCAAGTCAATGAAACACCTCATGTTTATACAATTCATTAGGCAATGCCCACCTGTTACAGAATATGGGCGTACATGTACATTCTTTATTGGCTCAGGTAGTTGGTCAATCAAGTAGTGAGCCTGCCCCTGAACATCCATAGCCATCACATAGGCCTGAGCAGATGTCAGCTATTTTCTTTCTCTCTACATTCCTGTTCCTTGTTATCAGTAAGGCTGGAGCCAGTCTCAAGGCTTCATGGCCATTCATCAACTCTATTATTATTATATTCTGTAGTCATTTACATCCTTATCTCAAGGGAGGTCAGGCTGTGGTAGGCTTAATTATCAACATACCAAGGCTCAAACGCAATTACACAATTGTGCTTACTGTGTGGTTCACACAGATGCTGTGTTGACGGCAAGGCACAAAGCACCTCTTAGGCCGTCTGATCTGCCTGGCCTCCCTCCTTAGGCCCTCTGCATGGTTTTGTATAATTGCAAAAAAATGTAAATGCCAGTTAGCAAAAATAATGCTCTGCCAAGTGCTATGTGATAAGTTCAAATTTCCAATATCAGTATTCTTGAATTATCCATATAATGACAGGTCAGAACATGCAAATATTGATAGAGATTGCTGAACAAGGAATATAAATGTCAGGGTTGGAAGCATCTGTATAAAATGATTACTTGTGCTTAAGTTCAGAGCAACATCATGGCAATACTTTCAGGGTGGTTTCTCTCTAAACCAATCTTTAACCCATCATCTTCAACAATGTGGTCACTCTGTCAGAAAAATTATTTTGTTTTTAGAACACATGCATAGAAATGAAGTATTTTAAAACACAAATATAATTGTGGATTAAATAGAATCAGAAGGAAGACAATAGATATCCAAAGTAAGCAATTTAGTCTTGTAATTTATACAACGTGAAGAAATCAGGGCAACACCTTACCTCATGTGCATAGGCTTTTCCAATGCCATCTGTTGCACCAGTGATAACTGAAAACAAAAATAATTAAGTAGCAATTTATAGTAGGATTTTCTAACTTAAGCACCACTTTTGAACAACAACTCTCACCCCAAAAAGCAAATAAACTCTATTACTGACTGCAGCAATAAATTTATGCATTTGCACTCCTGGAAGGAGCTATGCTTGCTGGAGTACATATTTGAAACTTAAGAATGCATTACCCACAATTTTCCAAGTGCTAAAATGGTCAGAAAATCACAGGTCATCCACAGACTCAAAATTATCCCTCATACTTAAAGGATTTATATTTCATTTCTTTTAAAATTCAAGCTGAATGATCATCTATTACTATTACCAATAATTAATTTTCTACAGGTAAGCAACAGTGCTGGTTGTAGAAATCACAAGACTTGTGTTTATTTTTTGAAACACTGGAGAACAATGGCTACTTGAACTACTCAAATACAGGAATGTCATTTTGAAAACAAATAGCAATATAAGGCAATAAAATAAGTTAACTTTCATTTGCATTGTGTGCAGAGAGTGTTCCTGTAATGGTTTTGTAGTTTGAAACTTGAGAGATGAAGGGGCCAATTTTTACTTCTGCAAGCTGCAGATGCCTTAAAGACTGCTGGTTAAGCCACTCAATGCCTGGTACAAATAGGTGCAGTCTGTGTGGTACATGCTCAGCCCATTTGTACTTAAAAAAATTGTAAACCGGGGTCCTACAGGCTGGTGGGTTGATTACCCATTTACAGATCCAGCTGAAAATTGCCAGTTGAAATTCACCCCCAGTAGTCTTGTTGGCAGTTGATCTTGCTTATTATGTGAAGGACACATATTTATAGGGACTGGGGAAGATGGTTGACACTGTTCATAGACTGATACAGCACAGAAGAGGCCATTTGACCCATCATGTCCTACACTGGCTCTTTCAAAGAGCTATCCTAGTCCCACTCCCCTGCAGATTTTTCCCCTTCAAGTATATATCTAATTCCCTTTTGATAGTTACTATTGAATCTGCTTCCACCAGCATTTCAGGCAGTGCAATCCATCTCCTAACAACCCACTGCCTAAAACTCCCCCCCCCCTCCATCCATCCCTAATGTCACCTCTGGTTCTTTTGCCAATTACCTTAAATCTGTGTCCTCTGGTTGCCAACCCTTCTGCCACTGGAAACAGTTTCCCCTTACTTACTCTATCAAAACCGGTCATGATTTTGAACAACTCTTAATTCTCCCCATAACCTTCTCTGCTCTAAAAAGGGAGAACAACCCCAGTTTCTCTAGTCTCTCCAAATAACTGAAGTCCCACATCCCTGGTACAATTCTAGTAAATCTCATCTGCACCCTCCCTAAAGCCTTGACATCCTTCCTAAAGCGTGGTGCTCAGAATTGAACACAATACTCCAGCTGGGGCCTAACCAGTGTTTTATAAAGGTTTAAGCATAACTTCCTTGCTTTTGTACTCTTAAAAAAGCATTTGGGATCCTGGGCTTTATTAACAGCCTTCTCAACTTGTCCTGCCACTGTCAAAGATTTGTGTACATACATCCCCTGCATCATTTAGTTTTTATTGCCTCTCCTCATTCTTCCTACCAAAATGAATCACTGCACACTTCTTTACATCAAATTGCATCTGCCATGTGTTCACCCATTTCACCAATCTGTCTATGTCCTCCTGTAGTCTGTTACTATCATCCTCACTTTAATACATTGCCCTGTTAATGCAGGGAGAAAACTAAGAGGCACATCAGTTGAAGGAGCCGTTAATCAGATGTTGCTGGATGGCTCTGGCAGCTGACAATTGTTCACCCCAGCAGCATCCTCCATGTTGTGGGTGTGTCTTCCCCCTCATAAGGCAGAGCATATGCCTGGTCTGATCAGGAGTACCTACGCCAAACATACACCAGGTCGCAAAGGCGGCCCGCTGTAGGGAATCTCTACTTCTGCTGCACTCTCTTACAATGATGCAAGAGACAGGCAGAGGCTCCATGGCCACAAAACTTCCTCCCAACAGCTTCATATTACCCAGCAAAATTGTGAAGCATATTGCAAACCACAAAAAAAAAATTTAAATGATGGCCAAATCTTGTCCTGACTTTGATTCTCACCAGGACACCTCACAATAGTCTGGCTGAGCTGTATGGAGATATTAGAATCGTCATTTCAAGATTCCCATAGCCTCCTTGATAAAAGTTCTCAAAAGCCATGATCTCATTGTAACTTCAGCA
The DNA here is from genome assembly GCF_035084215.1 of Heptranchias perlo. Taxonomy (NCBI): domain Eukaryota; kingdom Metazoa; phylum Chordata; class Chondrichthyes; order Hexanchiformes; family Hexanchidae; genus Heptranchias; species Heptranchias perlo. The sequence continues at coordinate 79,059,265 of NC_090328.1, forward strand.
GGAGTCCACCAAAATGGTTGGAAATAAGGCCAGGACCCAGATACACTACATCCCAGCCTTACCCTCAAGTTTTGGATGGCTTTGTGGCGATGGAGCCTCTGTCTCTTAAGTCAACATAAGGGAGTGGCCAGAGGTGAAGATTCTAAATATCTGGCCTTCTTTGGGAATCTGGCACAGTGTTGTTGTAGGGACATCTGATCAGACCAGGTGTACCTACCAGCTGACTAGCTATATGGGGCCCATCAGGGTGTCCTGGTGAGAATCAAGGCCAGGACAAGATTTGGCCATCATTTTTAATTATTTTTTTTAAGAAGTCCTCTAGATAAGGCTACAGAGGCACCTTTCTTCCAAGAAGGGAGAGATCCAACAAACCCATCCCACCCTCACGAGTCCAGCATTCCTCAACCAAACTTTCTGGCCTCTTTTGAGGAGGGGACCCCTTGCCCGCAAAAGGCATTTACAATCACAGACATTCCCTGATCCGCAAACAAGGCTGGTATATCTCGGCACTTAAAACAGATGTCTTCAGACAATCGTGACAGCGGGTCAATAAAGTACACAATGATATCGATCTGTTGCAGCTGGACGCAGAGTAGCTGTTCCTTGACAGAGGGGAATCCCTTGCGATTCATGCAGGCTACATTCATGCACCACTTTGTACTTCTCCTGCCCGCACCCAGTGCCACCAGAATTTAGTATGTGTTTTGGAATAAATATAACTCAGGCGTATCTGAATTACGCCATAAGTTCCGACCCCCGATGCTAGAAGTACCCCACTTACCCCCCCCCTAAAAAAAAATGCGTAATTTAAGGACCTATAGTTCCATATTCCCCCCCGAGTCATTTTAAAGAAAAGCCTCCGCAAAATAAGACATGTTGATAATGTCAATTGTAATCCGCCCTCGTGTTTCTAAAGTTTTCACCCGCAAAAAAAACACCTGAGAATTTTCTAATGCTACAAAGATTTACACAATTAAGTTCACAAACGATAGAAAGCTCGAAACTCTGTAGACATCCCGTATATTAACATCAATATTCGAATGTAACATACGGTTGAAAAAAAAAATCCATTGATCTAATTTTAGAAAAAAAAATTACCTGCCCATTCGCCCATGGAACTGAAAAAGGCATTCGATACTCCCCAACACTTGGTGAGGAGAAAATACCTCAGGCATTTCATTATTTTTAGAAAACAATTAAAAATAGCAAAAATGCCAAACAAAATAAACGCGTTCTCTAAGAGTTGCTCCATCGTTGAACTAGATCCAATCGAATAAAGCAGCAATAATCTATGCTAAAAGATTAGTGCAGCACTAGCCCGCAACATTACTTAGATCGCAGACCACCTATCACATAGTTACTACAAGCGAACTATCAATCAGAATAGAGTCCTCCTTACATTGTCCCGCCTCTCAACCAATCAAGCGTTCACTCCAATAGAAATTTACGTAGAAAACAGCTGAGATGACAATTCATGTGTTTTTTTTTTGTGGTGGAATCATCCTTCGACTCCTGTTTCACTTTCACTACCAACAGTGAACAGGTGAAATCTCCCACCCCATGCCCCGCATGACAGCAAAGGACAAAGTGACCAACATTCCTCGGGACATGATCCCAGCAGTTATGCCGGGATAGCGTCCACCAGTGCCCTCCAGCAATAACTCCACCCGAGTTTGCAGGGTCAATGGGAAGACACCGAATTAACATGGGGCAGACAGGCGCATCACTGTCATCCGCCTGACCCATGTGGCCAGAAACTTCAACGTACGCCCACCGGTGGGGGGTGGGGATATTGACCGAGCCAGACCATCTTCCCCTTGGACCAGCTGAGTAAGAAGGCCAACCTTAATGTTTTTTTTAATGACCTATCAGTCCAGGCTGCTTCGTCGGCCTGGATCCCAATGGTGGGACACCTGCCCATGTGGAGGCTGGTACACTTGACCTCACCCCACATACCTTCTTCCACTGATACTCCGGATTATGACTGAGCCAAAGGAGTAGGAACTCCTGCCCAGGCTCCACACCCTTTTCGTCATTTGCTCTGTATAGGGTGGATAAAAGTTCTGACTCTTCCAGGTCATATAGGAAACTCTTGGAAAAGGTAGAAACCCAGCGTAACCTGGTCTCCGCCATTCAGTGGGTGTTACACTGGTTTTCTACCGGAATTACAACAGGAGAACGGCAAAACCTCCAAGTAATTTTGGCCCCAAACTATTCATTTATTGTTTAGGTGAAATTGTGCTTAAGTCGCATATTAAGACCTCAGGTGAAGCAAGATTAAGGGGTGTAGAATTAGAGCAAGGGTAGCATATTGGATTTAAAAACTGGGTACAAGGGAGGAAACAGAGAGTAGGAGTTAAAGGCAGTTTTGCGGTGTGAATGGAAGTCCAGAAATGGTGTTCCAGATGGCTTCTGTTCTAGAACCGCTTTTGTTCATACGTAGAAATTATGATACAAGCCGTTCAGTCCAATCAGTCCAGTACATGGGGAATATTGATAAGATGGTGGAATTCAATGTCAGCAAATGTGAGGTGGTACAATTTGATAAAAATAAAAATAATATTCTTTGAATGGAGGAAAGTTGGGTGATGTGAAAGATTTGGGAGATCAGGTTCATAAGACATTAAAAGCAGCACTTCAAGGGGATAAGGCCATAAAGAAAGCTAATGGAACACTGGGTTTCATGGCAAGAAATAAAGAACAATTGAGTTGAGCTGAGAGGTAAGATTCTTATCTTGACAAGTCTAATGAGATAGTGCAATTGTAAACAATTTTACAACACCAAGTTATAGTCCAGCAATTTTATTTTAAATTCACAAGCTTTCGGAGGCTACCTCCTTCCTCAGGTGAACGATGTGAAAATGAAATCCTCGAAATGAAATCGCATTTATAATTCACAGAACAATGCTTGGTGATTACAGACAGTTTTTTCAACTGCCCGTTGCCACGGCAATCAGTGTGCAGACAGACAGGTGTTACCTGCCAGGTCTCAGAATATACAAATCACCAAAAAAAACAACAAACAAAAAAAAACAGAGATAGAGAGGTAGAAACATAGAAAAGACAGCAACTGACCCGTTATATTAAAAACAGATAACATTTGTTCGCTGGTGGGGTAACGTGTAGCGTGACATGAACCCAAGATCCCGGTTGAGGCCGTCCTCATGGGTGCGGAACTTGGCTATCAATTTCTGCTCGACGATTTTGCGTTGTCGTGTGTCTCGAAGGCCGTCTTGGAGTACGCTTACCCGAAGGTCGGTGGATGAATGTCCATGACTGCTGAAGTGTTCCCCGACTGGGAGGGAACCCTCCTGTTTGGAGGGAGTGCAAGAGGGAGGGCTTCAGATGCTTGGGCATCAGGAGCAGAACTGAGGCAGGAGGGACCTGTTCACGACGGACGTGTTGCATCTCAACAGAGTTGGGACCAATGTCCTCACGGGAAGGTTCACTAGTGATGTGAGGGAGGATTTAAACTGATTTGGCAGGGGGCTGGGCACCAGAATGTAGCATTAGAAAGGAGAAACAAGGTGCACAAACGATTGGGAGACAGATAGCACTAGAGTAAGAAATAGTACAGTTTTAGGTGGAATCAGATGAAGAGAGAATATGAGAAGGTCTAAGATAGGTCTAGAGAGCATGCGTGTAAATGCACAAAGCGTGGTAAATAAGGTTGGTGAGCTGCGGGCACAAATAGCCACATGGGAATATGATGTGGTGGCGATAACAGAGATCTGACTCAAAAAAGGACAGATTGAGTACTAAATATAACTGCTCTTAGGAGCAAGACTCTTAGGAAAGATAGGGAAGGAAATAAAGGAGGGGGGTGGCAGAAGAGATTAAGAAGAATATAGCAGTTCTGCAGAGAGAGGATGTCCTTGAGGGGTCAAGGACAGAATCTATTTGGTTGGAGTTAAGAGACGTAGCATTACGCTACTAATAGTATTCTATAGGTCACCAACTAGTCAAAAGGATATAGAGGACCAAATTTGCAGGGAACGTACAAAGAGGTGCAAGAGTATAAGAACATAAGAAATAGGAGCAGGAGTAGGCCATACGGCCCCTCGAGTCTGCTCCGCCATTCAATAAGATCATGGCTGATCTTCAACCTCAACTCCACTTTCCTGCCCGATCTCCTTTCCCCTTGATTCCCGTAGAGTCCAAAAACCTATCGATCTCAGCCTTAAATATAATCAATGACTGAGCATTCACAGCCCTCTGGGGTAGAGAATTCCAAAGATTCACAACCCTCTGAGTGAAGAATTTTCTCCTCATCTCAGTCCTAAATGGCTCACCCCTTATCCTGAGACTATGGCCCCTAGGTCTAGACTCTCCAACCAGGGGAAACAACCTCTCAGCATCTACCCTGTCAGGTCCTCTCAGAATCTTATATGTTTCAATGAGATCACCTTTCATTCTTCCAAACTCCAGACAATATAGGCCCATTCTACTCAATCTCTCCTCATAGGACAACCCTTTCATCCCAGGAATCAATCATCCCAAAAATTATAGGCTAGTGATAATGGGGAACTTCAACTATCCTAATATAGACTGGGATAGTAATAGTGTAAAGGGCAAAGAGGGGGAGGAATTTCTGAAGTGCGTTCAGGAGAACTTTCTTGATCAATATGTTTCTGGCCCAACAAGGAAGGAGGCATTGCTGGATCTAGTTCTGGGGAATGAGGTGGGTCAAGTGGAGCAAGTGTCAGTGGGGGAACATTTAGGGAACAGTGATCATAGTATCATAAGGTTTAGATTAGCTATGGAAAAGGGCAAGGAGCACTCTAGAGTAAAATACTTAATTGGAGGAGGGCCAATTTCAGTGGGTTGAGAACGGATCTGGCCCGAGCAAATTGGAATCAAAGATTGGCAGGCAAAACTGTAATCGAACAATGGATGGCCTTTAAAGAGGAGATGGTTCGGGTACTGTCTAGGTACATTCCCACGAGGGGAAAGGTAGGGCAACCAAAGCCAAAGCTCCCTGGATGACGAAAGAGATAGAGAGTAAGATGAAGCAGAAAAAGGGGGCGTATGACAGATGTCAGGTTGATAACACAAATGAGAACCAGGCTGAATATCGATAGTACAGAGGAGAAGTGAAAAAGGAAATAAGAGGGGCAAAAAGAGAGTATGAGAATAGACTAGCGGCTATCGTAAAAGGGAATCCAAAAGTCTTTCACAGATATATAAATAGTAAACAGGTAGTAAGAGATGGGGTGGGGCCAATTGGGGACCAAAAAGGAGATCAATGCATGGAGGCAGAAGGCATGGCTGAGGTGCTAAATGAGTACTTTGCATCTGTCTTTACCAAGGAAGGTGATGCTGCCAAAGTCACAGTAAAAGACGAGGTAGTTGAGATATTGGATGGGCTAAAAATTGATAAAGAGGAGGTACTGGAAAAGCTGGCTGTACTTAAAGTAGATAAGTCACCCGATCTGGTTGGGATGCATCCTAGGTTGCTGAGGGAAGTAAGGGTGGAAATTGTAGAGGTGCTGGCCATAATCTTCCAATCCTCCCTAAATGTGGGGGTGATGCCAGAGGACTGGAAAACTGCAAATGTTACACACTTGTTCAAAAAAGGGTGCAAGGATAAACCCGACAACTAGGCCAGTCACTCAGAGAGGGTGCAGAAAACATTTACTAGAATGGTTCCAGGTATGAAAGACTTCGGTTATGTGGATCGACTAGAGAAGTTGGGTTTGTTCTCCTAATAGCAGAGAAAATTAAGAGGATATTTGATAGAAGTGTTCAAAATCATGAAGGCTTTAGTTCAGTGATGGCCAACCCCAGGCACGCGAGACACAAGTGCACGCCTCTCTCTGGAGAGTGGCATGCCATGTGAGCAGCCACGCTCTGCCTTTCTGCATCGGTCGGGTCGGACGAGTGCGGGTGGTGGCGGCATTACGCAGCGCCGAGGCCGAGGCTCGGGCGCAGCTCGGGCTCCATCACGTGGGCTGAATGCTCCTCATTTAATTGGCTGCGGGAGCGTGGGCTCGGGCTCCATCACGTTCTCTCGAGGAAGTGACATCACCCTCTCTCTCTCCCACAAAGCCCTCGCCACGCGGTTGCGGCAGTTGATTTTCTGATTGACTGGTGATGTCAGTTTTGCACTGTTTTCTTAGTTTGCGGTGCGTATAGTTTTTGTTTAATTTCCATCCTAACTGAATAAACCGAGCACATCCAAACCAAAGTATGAAGAAGACATAACTATGAGAGAGTTTAATCCTGCTTGGGAAGAACAATTTTTGTTCTCGTTTACTCCAGATGAAATGTTGAAGCCAATTTGTTTGATTTGTGAAGCTACTGTGTATGTCCCAAAAAAATTTAATTTGGAAAGGCATTTTGAACAGAAGCATGGGGAATTCAACTTAAAAGTTCAACTGTATGCACAGATTTTATTTCCAAGAAAAAGGCAAGTCTCCCAGCGCAACAGGGGTTCTTTGTTAGAAAAGAGAAGAATTGGTGTCTATGGTGAGTGTATCGTATGAGATTTCTCTCCTGCTATGCAGGAAGAAGCGACCTGACATTGAAGGAGAACAGGTCGTTAAAGAATGTTTGCAAATTTTTGCTGCACATGCTGGTGATCCCAAAATAAAATCAATAGTAAATGAAATTGCACTTTCCCAGATCACCATCTTGAGAAGAATTGATGAAATGTCTAGTGACGTCACAGAACAAATTAAATTTCATGGGCTTGATTTTCGAACCTCTGAGCCGGTGGGTTCATGGTGGGGGGCTCCGAAAATCGGGGATTCCCGGGGCGGGTCCTGAGCCCGGCTCCAACCCGCCCACTTCAGGGTTCCCCAGTGAAGCGCTTAGATGCGCGCGCAGCCCCCGCATGCGGGACTCCCGCTGGCCACTTAAACTAATTAAGTAGATACTTCAGATCGTTTGCAGACCTGATTGACATGATATTTTAGGAGGGGTGGGATTTTCATATCAACTGAGACTGTTTCCCATACTGGGAAAAACACTCCCAGTTGAAACGGACATGTTGCAGCCACCAGCCTGTGGCAGCTGCAAAGGTCCATTTGACAGGTGGGGGGGAGACCATCAGTCATTGCAGGAGGCCACTCTGTCACTTTGGACAAAGTTTGGCCTCCACCACCCTCCTCCTAACACTAAAATTCACCACCTTGCGGGCCCCCTCAAACGTACATCTTCCGGGGCCGCCGTAGCTGCAGTCATGACCTCCTCGGAGGACGAACAGCATCACCAGCCTCGCCGACCACGTCGTCCACCTCTGACACGTGGAGCTCCACAACACAGTGCTGTGACACATCCACCTGCACAGCAGGAGGGAGGGCAACCGCAGAGGGAGTCCAACGTCCCGCCCCTCTTCCACTCACCCAACATGGGCTGGCTCCTCGGGGACAAGGGATATCCCCCGCACACATGGCTTATGACACCTCTGAGGAACCCCACCACCAAGCCACAGCGTCGATATAACGACAGCTACATCACTACCCTCGCCACAGGATCTAAAGGCCGAGGCTCAGCTTCTTGGACCTCTTTGAGGAGCAGTGCACACGGAAGCTCAGAGTCGGTCGCCAGGTATTCGCAGACATCTGCAGCCTCCTTCATGCCGAGCTGCTCCCGGATGGACCGAGCAGCACCTTCTCATCTGTCGCTGTCAAAGTCACCACTGCCCTCAACTTCTTCGCCTCCGGATCCTTCCAGGGTGCCACTGGGGACATCACCAGGGTCTCTCAGTCGTCTGCACACAAGTGCATAAGGCAGGTCACCGATGGCTTGTTCTGCAGGGCCTCGCACTATATCAACTTCCCCATGGATGACCTCAGCCAGATGGAGAGGGCAGTGGGATTCCACGCTGTGGCTGGTTTCCCACAGGTGCACGGTGTAATCGATTGCACCCATATAGCAATACGAGCACCTCCACACGAGCCAGGTCCATTCATCAACAGAAAGGGCTATCACTCCATCAACACTCAGCTCATCTGTGACCACCGCAAGAGATTCCTTCACGTGAACGCCAGATACCCTGCAGCTGCCACGATTCCTTCATCCTCAGGGAGACCAACGTCCCGCCCCTCTTCCACTCACCCAACATGGGCTGGCTCCTCGGGGACAAGGGATATCCCCCGCACACATGGCTTATGACACCTCTGAGGAACCCCACCACCGAGCCACAGTGTCGATATAACGACAGCTACATCACTACCAGGTCTACAATTGAGCAGGCTATAGGGCTGCGCTTCAGGTGCCTTGATCATTCTGGGGCATGTCTCTGCCTGCACAACATGGCACAACAGAGAGGGGTGCCGTTGGAGGAGGCCCAATCCACATCTGCCACCCATATTGAGGAGGAGGAGGAGGAGGAGAAGGACGACAACCAACCCATGGGCAGAACAGCATCTCACCTGGCTGCTTGTGAGTCCAGGGAGTCACTGATATGCGAACGGTTCTCCAAACATCAGATTGTGTGAAGAGTCCAGTCCTCATCACCTGGACAGAGGAGCGGCCACACCTGCCCCCTCCTCCGCCCCCTGCACAGAACAGTGGTCCAACTACATCTACACCTTCTGTAGAATGACCCAATGGGTGCCATCAAGTGTGCATGTTCATGGTGAACTTCATGAAAGGGACCTAGTCCACAAGCCAGTCAAGAATGGGCAAGACGTGGCAGTAGTGGTGATAATAATAAGATTTATTGTGAATGTAGAAGAAAACAAATATAAATAAAAAAACATGACAAAACGTCAAACACCCTTGTGCATCCACTTTGTGCTCACAAAACCTTCGCCTTACGTTTACGGGAACCCCTACGTGGTGCTACCCCTGTGGCTTCAGTAGAGGTAGTGACAGGTTGCTCTTGTCCATGCCCTGACCGATGAGATGCTTTGCGCGGACGCCCTCTGGGTTTCGGTGCCCACGAGGACCCCTCCGAAGACTGTTCCACCTGCACCTGTGCAGGGGCAGACTCGAGCACCTGGAGAGAAGGCAGCACTGCAGGTACTGGTTGAGAGGAGGGCAACAGGTGAGACGTGGAAGTGCTTTGAGTGGCGACCCACTTCAAAGTCCCCTTTCGCCATCATCCATCTCCTGGGCCTTCTGGCATCTCTTCTCCTATCAAGGCAAAACACAGAGGCATGATTGAGTGACGGTTGCATAGTGACCCGCTGCATGCATTGGTGTGGATGGAGGTGACCGTGAAGGAGATGCAATGGAGGGTGCATGTGAGACATAGCCATGAGATTGTATGAGGATTGGGTTGCGTGGTAGTGTTCGAATGGGAACTGGGGTGGAGAGTAAGTGCAGGCAAGGTGAGGATGACGGCTGAGTGGATGTGAGGATGATGGTTGAGTGGATGTGAGGAGTGATGCGAGAGCGTTGTGGTGGCAGTGCAGAAGGAGTTGTGTGGTGGTGGAGGTGATGTGGAAGACGAAGTGTGGGAGAATGTGTAAGCCACTCATTTTGGCTGACCTGGTTAGGTCATTAAAGCGCTTCCTACGCTGGACCCAGGTTCGGGAGATGTTACTGCTGCTGCTGACCTCCTCTGCCACCTCGAGCCAGACCTTCTTGGTGGCAGAGGCAGGCCACTTCCTCCCGTCTGCTGGGAAAAACGTTTCCCTCCTCCTCCTGACCCCATCGAGCAGCCTGGAGTGAGGAGTCAGAAAACCTTGGAGCAGCCTTGCCTCTGGCCTGCTCCATGCTCCTAAATTGGTTGTTTGCTGCAGGAGAAGCATTGGTGGACTGCCCCTTTAAATAAGGCTCCTCCTGCTGACAGCCTGTGATGCGGCTGCGCAGCGCACACGCTGCGCAGGTCTAGGACGGGAAACCCGGAAGCCAAGGTAAGCGGCTTCAATTAGGCTGCGATCATGTGCGTGTTACCCACGCGCCCAGTCCACCCCCCGCTACCAACCCGCCTCCCTCCTAAAATCGAGCCCCATGTCTCTGCTTGTAAATATTTTTTGCTAACAATGGATGAAAGTTGTGATTCTACTGATGGGATGCAGCTTGTATAAATGAGAACTTTGATGTGATTGAAGAACTTCTATCTTTGTGTCCTCTCATTTCCACCACGGGAGAGGACATATTTACAGAACTGAAGAAATGTGTTGAAGAGGAGTTGTTGAACTGGTCAAAATTATGATGTGGAGATGCCGGTGATGGACTGGGGTTGACAATTGTAAACAATTTTACAACACCAAGTTATAGTCCAGCAATTTTATTTTAAATTCACAAGCTTTCGGAGGCTTCCCCCTTCGTCACATCGTTCACCTGACAAAGGGGGAAGCCTCCGAAAGCTTGTGAATTTAAAATAAAATTGCTGGACTATAACTTGGTGTTGTAAAATTGTTTACAATGGTCAAAATTAGACAGTGTTTGCATTGATGGTGCACACTCTTTGACTTGCAAAATAAATGGTTGTGTTGCTCGGCTTGAAAAGTTTTTGGAACGCAAGTTGTTCAAGTATCATTCACCAAGAGTCCCTCTGTGCCAAAGGCATGGACTTTTTTGAACGTTCTTGATCTTGTAGCGCCGTATATACAAAATTATGCGTTAAACTAGAAAGAGTGCAGAAAAGATTTACTAGGATGCTACCGGGACTTGATGGTTTGACTTATAGGGAGAGGTTAGACAGACTGGGACTTTTTTCCCTGGAGAGTAGGAGGTTAAGGGGTGATCTTATAGAAGTCTATAAAATAATGAGAGGCATAGATAAGGTAGATAGTCAAAATCTTTTCCCAAAGGTAGGGGTGTCTATAATGAGGGGACATAGATTTAAGGTGAGAGGGGAGAGATACAAAAGGGTGGTGAGTGTCTGGAACGAGCTGCCAGAGGCAGTAGTAGAGGCGGGTACAATTTTGTCTTTTAAAAAGCATTTGGACAGTTACATGGGTAAGATGGGTATAGAGGGATATGGGCCAAGTGCAGGCAATTGGGACTAGCTTAGTCGTATAAACTGGACGACATGGACATGTTGGGCCGAAGGGCCTGTTTCCATGTTGTAAACTTCTATGATTCTATGATTCTATAAATCACCTCAAATTCCCCGACTTATTTGATGGTGATTCACATGATGCCAAGGAATTACTCCTTTATTGCCAAGTACATTGGTTGTCAAAGGTACAGGCTCTTATTAGATTTTGGCAACTAAAAGAGAATGTGTTAATGTTTCTAACAGAAAAGGGCAAACTTGTTGAGGAGTGCAGTTTACTTGAAGATAAAGACTGGCTCAGTGACCTTGCCTTTCGCACTGATATTACCAAACACCTTAACAACCTCAACAAATGTTTGCATTGGAAGGACTGCCTTTTTCCAACACTGTTTAATTCTGTCGCGATGTGGAGATGCCGGTGATGGACTGGGGTGGACAAATGTAAGGAATCTTACAACACCAGGTTATAGTCCAACAGTTTTATTTGAAAATCACAAGCTTTCGGAGCTTACCTCCTTCGTCAGGTGAGTGAGTGAAGGGTTCTAAGATCTCATAGCATTTATTAGCCTGGGAGACGATCACAGCAATCAAAGGTGTCGTTGGTGTTCAGACAGGTTAGCCACGGAAAACATTACATCCCAGTATACTGAATACGCAATGGGTCAGATTACAAAGCCAGAGAGAGAAAGAGACCCGAAAGGCAGAGAGAGAGAGAGAGAGAATGTCCAGTTGTATTAAAAACAGATAACTTTTTTTTCCGCTGGTGGGGTTACGTGTAGCGTGACATGAACCCAAGATCCCGGTTGAGGCCGTCCTCATGGGTGCGGAACTTGGCTATCAATTTCTGCTCAACGATTTTGCGTTGTCGTTTGTCTCGAAGGCCGCCTTGGAGAACGCTTACCCGAAGATCGGTGGCTGAATGACCTTGACAGCTAAAGTGTTCCCCGACTGGGAGGGAACCCTCCTGTCTGGCGATTGTTGCACGGTGTCCGTTCATCCGTTGTCGCAGTATCTGCATGGTCTCGCCAATGTACCATGCTCCGGGGCATCCTTTCCTGCAAGGTATGAGGTAGACAACGTTGGCCGAGTCACAGGAGTATGAACCATGTACCTAGTGGGTGGTGTCCTCTCGTGTGATGGTGGTATCTGTGTCGATGATCTGGCATGTCTTGCAGAGGTTGCCGTGGCAGGGTTGTGTGGTGTCGTGGATGCTGTTCTCCTGAAAGCTGGGTAATTTGCTGCGAACAATGGTCTGTTTGAGGCTGGGTGGCTGTTTGAAGGCAAGTAGTGGAGGTGTGGGGATGGCCCCCACGATGACGGCATCGCTGCAACAGCCTCAGTACACAACACCAACAACAGCCAATCTCCAGACGCCATCCTACAACTCATCCGTTTCATCCTGGATCACAATGTCTTCACCTTCGATAACCAGTTCTTTACCCAAACACATGGAACAGCCATGGGGACCAAATTCGCACCCCAATACGCCAACATTTTCATGCACAAGTTCGAACACGACTTCTTCACTGCACAGGACCTCCAACCAACGCTATACACCAGATACATCGACGACATTTTCTTCCTATGGACCTACGGCAAAGAATCACTGAAGAGACTACACGATAACATCAACAAGTTCCATCCCACCATCAAACTCGCCATGGACTACTCCTCAGAATCGGTTTCTTTCTTGGACACACGAATCTCCATCAAAGACGGGCACCTCAGCACCTCACTCTACCGCAAGCCCACGGACAACCTCACGATGCTCCACTTTTCCAGCTTCCACCCTAACCACATCAAAGAGGCCATCCCCTATGGACAGGCCCTGCGAATACACGGGATTTGCTCAGATGAGGAGGAACGCGATGGACACCTACAGAAGCTGAAAGACGCCCTCGTCGATTGACAGTTCCGACGGGTCACAGCGAAGAATCGCATAGACCTCCTCAGAAGACAAACATGGGACACAACCAACAGAGTACCCTTCGTCGTCCAGTACTTCCCCGGAGCGGAGAAACTACGCCATGTTCTTCGCAGCCTTCAACGTGTCATCGATGACGACGAACACCTCGCTAAGGCCATCCTCAAGCCTCCACTACTCGCCTTCAAACAGCCACCCAACCTCAAACAAACCATCGTTCGCAGCAAATAACCCAGCTTTCAGGAGAACAGCGTCCACGACACCACACAACCCTGCCACGGCAACCTCTGCAAGACATGCCAGATCATCGACACAGATACCACCATCACACGAGAGGACACCACCCACCGGGTACATGGTTCATACTCCTGTGACTCGGCCAACGTTGTCTACCTCATACGTTGCAGGAAAGGATGCCTCGGAGCATGGTACATTGGCGAGACCATGCAGACACTGCGACAATGGATGAACGGACACCGCGCAACGATCGCCAGGCAGGAGGTTTCCCTCCCAGTCGGGGAACACTTTAGCTGTCAAGGACATTCAGCCACCGATCTTCAGGTAAGCGTTCTCCAAGGCGGCCTTCGAGACACACGACAACGCAAAATCATTGAGCAGAAATTGATAGCCAAGTTCCGCACCCATGAGGACGGCCTCAACCGGGATCTTGGGTTCATGTCACGCTACACGTAACCCCACCAGCGGAAAAAAAGGTTATCTGTTTTTAATTCAACTGGACATTCTCTCTCTCTTTCTCTCTCTCTCTGCCTTTCGGGTCTCTTTCTCTCTCTGGCTTTGTAATCTGACCCATTGTGTATTCAGTATACTGGGATGTAATGTTTTCCATGGCTAACCTGTCTGAACACCAACGACACCTTTGATTGCTGTGATCGTCTCCCAGGCTAATAAATGCTATGAGATCTTAGAACCCTTCACTCACTCACCTGACGAAGGAGGTAAGCTCCGAAAGCTTGTGATTTTCAAATAAAACTGTTGGACTATAACCTGATGTTGTAAGATTCCTCACATAATTCTGTCTCAACATTCAAGTCAAAACCGAAACTGTTTATAAGTGCTTTCGGTCAAAAAAATCTGAATCATTTCAAATGTCTGCTGGAGCTAAACTTTGAGAATGCTGACGGCGATTTCCGCATTAATTTTGAGAGATGTAAGAAGATCGTTTCTTTGCTAGTGGATTCATTTGAATTAAGGTTTCAAGGTTTGAGTGAAGATAAAAAAAACGTGATACTCTTCACCAACCCATTCACCCTCTCAGATATCGAGATAGAAAGTTATCCACCAGACCTGCAGATGAGAATTTTAGAAATGAAAAATCATTCTGGGCTGCATGCCAAATTCGAAGAATTGTGCGATTTACCAATACATCAGGACTTGAAGTTGTTTTGGAAGTTAGTGCCACAGAATAACTTTCCTAGTTTGCATGAATTTGCTCTGCATTATACATGTAGATTCGCCTCAATCTACATTTGTAAGCAGACTTTTTCTACCATGAGTTTCATCAAAAATAACTACTGCTCCAGACTGACAGATGACCACCTCAATAATCTTCTGCAGCTGGCATGTTCAAAATTGAATCCAAATATCGACATTGTCATCAGGAGCAAGCAGGTTCAGAAGCCACATTAAGTATGTAAGATTGCCATGTTTAATTTGTAGACCTAGTGACCATTTCATAATTAGGACTAAATTGACCCTATAACAATTGTTGGAATTATTATTATTATTTGTTTTATTCAGCTAAGATTGCCAAGTTTAAAAAATTAGTATTATTCATGACATTAGTATTGCAAGTGGCACACCTGCACATTCTAGTTTCACAATGTGTCACTCCTTTGCAAAAGGTTGGCCATCACTGGTAAAGATAAAGTAAATAAAGGGAAACTGTTCCCATTGGTGGAAGGGTTGAGAACCAGATAACACAGACTTAAGGTGATTGTCAAAAGAACCAAAGGTGACATGACGAGAAACTTGTTTACGCAGCGAGTAGTTACGATTTGGAATGCACTGCCTGAAAGCGTGGTGGAAGTAGATTCAGTGGTAGCTTTCAAAAAGGAATTGGATAAATACTAGAAGGGAAAAAATTTGCAAGGCTACAGGCAAAGAGCGGGTGAACGGGACTAACTTGATTGCTCTAACAAAGAGCTGGCACGGGCTCGATGGGCTGAATGGCCTCCTTCTGTGCTGTAACCATTTAATGATTCTATTCTGTGTCAACACAGAATACCTGCATATCTGAGGTTAGCAATAAAATGTAACCTAAAACATGTAACCCTCCCCGAGAATATATAACTACAATGTGTATAAAAGTCTTGTATCTAGAACATCCCTCAAACTTCAAACAGCACTCTTCAGAATGTCAAAAGTATTAAAAAAGTGGAAAATGGTTATCATTTCTTGTTATTTTTTCTGACCTTGATAACTTGGCCTCCTCTTAAGGACAGGAGACATGGATTTACAAGCAAGCAGCTGCTGCAAATCTACAGAAATTCTCCTCAGCAATTAGTCTCTTATTGACCTCAGGATGTGGCTACTTGGACCACTTCCCACAACGGAAATCGAGCAGTAGTCTCAAAGGGAGAGACCAGGTTAAATATTGCACCTGAGCGGTGGCGGACCTGGGCGGATCCAGAGGCGAGAGACCGGAGAGCGGGGATATAAAGAGCAGCGACCCGAGACCTGAGTGGCGGCGGACCTGGGCAGAACCAGAGGCGAGAGACCGGAGAGCGGGAATATAAAGAGCAGCGACCTGAGGCCCGAGACCCGAGCGGCGGCGGACCTGGGCGGAACCAGAGGCGAGAGACCGGAGAGCGGGGATACAAAGAGCAGCGACCCGAGGCCCGAGACCTGAGCGGCGGCGGACCTGGGCGGAACCAGAGGCGAGAGAGCGGAGAGCGGGGATATAAAGAGCAGCGACCCGAGGCCCGAGACCTGAGCGGCGGCGGACCTGGGCGGAACCAGAGGCGAGGGACCGGAGAGCGGGGATATAAAGAGCAGCGACCTGAGGCCCGAGACCTGAGCGGCGGCGGACCTGGGCGGAACCAGAGGCGAGAGACCGGAGAGCGGGGATACAAAGAGCGGCGACCTGAGGCCCGAGACCTGAGCGGCGGCGGACCTGGGCGGAACCAGAGGCGAGAGACCGGAGAGCGGGGATACAAAGAGCAGCGACCCGAGACCTGAGCGGCGGCGGACCTGGGCGGAACCAGAGGCGAGAGACCGGAGAGCGGGGATAGAAAGAGCGGCGACCCGAGGCCCGAGACCCGAGCGGCGGCGGACCTGGGCGGAACCAGAGGCGAGAGACCGGTGGGGGGATACAAAGAGCAGCGACCCGAGGCCCGAGACCTGAGCGGCGGCGGACCTGGGCGGAACCAGAGGCGAGAGACCCGAGAGCGGGGATATAAAGAGCGGCGACCTGAGGCCCGAGACCTGAGCGGCGGCGGACCTGGGCGGAACCAGAGGCGAGAGACCGGAGAGCGGGGATATAAAGAGCGGCGACCCGAGGCCCGAGACCTGAGCGGCGGCGGACCTGGGCGGAACCAGAGGCGAGAGACCGGAGAGCGGGGATATAAAGAGCGGCGACCCGAGGCCCGAGACCTGAGCGGCGGCGGACCTGGGCGGAACCAGAGGCGAGAGACCGGAGAGCGGGGATATAAAGAGCGGCGACCCGAGGCCCGAGACCTGAGCGGCGGCGGACCTGGGCGGAACCAGAGGCGAGAGACCGGAGAGCGGGGATATAAAGAGCAGCGACCCGAGGCCCGAGACCTGAGCGGCGGCGGACCTGGGCGGAACCAGAGGCGAGGGACCGGAGAGCGGGGATATAAAGAGCAGCGACCTGAGGGTTGCTCTGAGACCAGCGGCAGAGTTCGAGGTGACGTCACCAGTCAGAAAGTGACGCGGCACAGGGGAGGCAGCTGATTGGTGAGTAGGTTCAGGTGAGTATTTCTATCATTTTACTGTAAGTAAAGTAATAAGAAAGGGAAGGTCTGCATGTTTTATAGCAGGTAGTGTTTTGTTTTTTAGTGAACCTAGGTCCCTAGTATAGTTCACATTTTCTAATTTCAACGTAATTTAAAAGGGGTAACTAAGCTAAGGCAAGTCATGGCAGCAGACCTCGCACCCGTGATATGCCCCTCCTGCAAGATGTGGGAAGTCATGGACACTACCAGTGTCCCTGCCGACCATGCGTGCAGGAAGTGTGTCCACCTGCAGCTACTGACCGATCGTATCTCGGAGCTGGAGCTGCGGGTGGATTCACTGTGGAGCATCTGCGATGCAGAGAAACTCGTGGATAGCACGTTTAGCGAGTTGGTCACACCGCAGGTAAAGGGAGTACAGGCAGGAAGTGAATGGGTGACCACCAGGCAGAGTAAGAGGTGCAGGCAGGTAGTGCAGGGGTCCCCTGTGGCCATCCCCCTCTCAAACAGGTATACAGTTTTGGATACTGTTGGGGGTGATGGCTCACCAGGGGAAGGCGGCAGTGGCCAGGTTCATGGCACCGTGGCTGGCTCTGCTGCACAGGAGGGCAGGAAAAAGAGTGGCAGAGCTATAGTGATAGGGGACTCGATTGTAAGGGGAATAGACAGGCGTTTCTGCGGACGCAACCGAGACTCCAGGATGGTATGTTGCCTCCCTGGTGCAAGGGTCAGGGATGTCTCGGAGCGGCTGCAGAACATTCTGGAGGGGGAGGGTGAACAGCCAGTTGTCGTGGTGCATATAGGTACCAACGATATAGGTAAAAAACAGGATGAGGTCCTACAAGCTGAATTTAGGGAGTTAGGAGTTAAACTAAAAAGTAGGACCTCAAAGGTAGTAATCTCAGGATTGCTACCAGTCCCACGGGCTAGTCAGAGTAGGAATGACAGGATAGCTAGGATGAATACGTGGCTTGAGAGATGGTGCAAGAGGGAGGGATTCAAATTCCTGGGACATTGGAACCGGTTCTGGGGGAGGTGGGACCAGTGCAAATTGGACGGTCTGCATCTGGGCAGGACTGGAACCAATGTCCTAGGGGGAGTGTTTGCTAGTGCTGTTGGGGAGGGTTTAAACTAAAGTGGCAGGGGGATGGGAACCAATGCAGGAAGTCAGTGGGAAGTAAAGTGGTGACAGAAACAAAAGGCAGTAAGGGAGAGTGTACAAAACATGACCGGACAGATGGTCTGAGAAAGCAGGGCAAAGACCAAGGGAAGTCTAGAATAAACTGCATTTATTTCAATGCAAGAAGTCTGATGGGCAAGGCAGATGAACTCAGGGCATGGATGGGCACATGGGTCTGGGATGTTATAGCTATTACTGAAACATGGCTAAGGGAGGGGCAGGACTGGCAGCTCAATGTTCCAGGGTACAGATGCTATAGGAAAGATAGAGCAGGAGGTAAGAGAGGAGGAGGAGTTGCGTTCTTGATTAGGGAGAACATCACGGCAGTAGTGAGAGAGGATATATCCGAGGGTTCGCCCACGGAGTCCATATGGGTAGAACTGAAAAATAAGAAGGGAGAGATCACTTTGATAGGATTGTACTACAGACCCCCAAATAGTCAACGGGAAATTGAGGAGCAAATATGTAAGGAGATTACAGACAGCTGCAAGAAAAATAGGGTGGTAATAGTAGGGGACTTTAACTTTCCCAACATTGACTGGGACAGCCATAGCATTAGGGGCTTGGATGGAGAGAAATTTGTTGAGTGTATTCAGGAGGAATTTCTCATTCAATATGTGGATGGCCCGACTAGAGAGGGGGCAAAACTTGACCTCCTCTTGGGAAACAAGGAAGGGCAGGTGACAGAAGTGTTAGTGAGGGATCACTTTGGGACCAGTGATCATAATTCCATTAGTTTTAAGATAGCTATGGAGAATGATAGGTCTGGCCCAGAAGTTAAAATTCTAAATTGGGGAAAGGCCAATTTTGATGGTATTAGACAGGAACTTTCAGAAGTTGATTGGGAGAGTCTGTTGGCAGGCAAAGGGACGTCTGGTAAGTGGGAGGCTTTCAAAAGTGTGTTAACCAGGGTTCAGGGTAAGCACATTCCTTATAAAGTGAAGGGCAAGGTTGGTAGAAGTAGGGAACCTTGGATGACTCGGGAGATTGAGGCCCTAGTCAAAAAGAAGAAGGAGGCATATGACATGCATAGGCAGCTGGGATCAAGTGGATCCCTTGAAGAGTATAGAGATTGCCAGAGTAGAGTTAAGAGAGAAATCAGGAGGGCAAAAAGGGGATATGAGATTGCTTTGGCAGATAAGGCAAAGGTGAATCCAAAGAGCTTCTACAAATACATAAAGAGCAAAAGAGTAAATAGGGAGAGAGTAGGGCCACTTAAGGATCAACAAGGTCATCTATGTGCGGAACCACTAGAGATGGGTGAGATCCTAAATGACTATTTCGCATCGGTATTTACGGTTGAGAAAGGCATGGATGTTAGGGAACTTGGGGAAATAAATAGTGATGTCTTGAGGAGTGTACATATTACAGAGAGGGAGGTGCTGGAAGTCTTAATGCGCATCAAGGTAGATAAGTCTCCGGGGCCTGATGAAATGTATCCCAGGACGTTATGGGAGGTTAGGGAGGAAATTGCGGGTCCCATAGCAGAGATATTTGAATCATCGACAGCTGCAGGTGAGGTGCCTGAAGATTGGAGGGTAGCAAATGTTGTGCCTTTGTTTAAGAAGGGCGGCAGAGAAAAGCCTGGGAACTACAGACCGGTGAGCCTGACATCTGTAGTGGGTAAGTTGTTAGAGGGTATTCTGAGAGATAGGATCTACGGGCATTTGGAGAGGCAGGGACTGATTAGGAACAGTCAGCATGGTTTTGTGAGAGGAAAATCATGTCTCACAAATTTGATTGAGTTTTTTGAAGGGGTAACCAAGAAGATAGATGAGGGCTGTGCAGTAGACGTGGTCTACATGGACTTCAGCAAAGCCTTTGACAAGGTACCGCATGGTAGGTTGTTACATAAGGTTAGATCTCACGGGATCCAAGGTGAGGTAGCCAATTGGATACAAAATTGGATTGACGGCAGAAGACAGAGGGTGGTTGTAGAGGGTTGTTTTTCAAACTGGAGGCCTGTGACCAGCGGTGTGCCTCAGGGATCGGTGCTGGGTCCGCTGTTATTTGTTATTTATATTAATGATTTGGATGAGAATTTAGGAGGCATGGTTAGTAAGTTTGCAGATGACACCAAGATTGGTGGCATTGTGGACAGTGAAGAAGGTTATCTAGGATTGCAACGGGATCTTGATAAATTGGGCCAGTGGGCCGATGAATGGCAGATGGAGTTTAATTTAGATAAATGTGAGGTGATGCATTTTGGTAGATCAAATCGGGCCAGGACCTACTCTGTTAATGGTAGGGCGTTGGGGAGAGTTATAGAACAAAGAGATCTGGGAGTACAGGTTCATAGCTCCTTGAAAGTGGAGTCACAGGTAGATAGGGTAGTGAAGAAGGCATTCAGCATGCTTGGTTTCATTGGTCAGAACATTGAATACAGGAGTTGGGATGTCTTGTTGAAGTTGTACAAGACATTAGTTAGGCCACACTTGGAATACTGTGTACAGTTCTGGTCACCCTATTATAGAAAGGATATTATTAAACTAGAAGGAGTGCAGAAAAGATTTACTAGGATGCTACCGGGACTTGATGGTTTGACTTATAGGGAGAGGTTGGATAGGCTGAGACTTTTTTCCCTGGAGAGTAGGAGGTTTCGGGGTGATCTTATAGAAGTCTATAAAATAATGAGGGGCATAGATAAGGTAGATAGTCAAAATCTTTTCCCAAAGGTAGGGGAGTCTATAACGAGGGGGCATAGATTTAAGGTGAGAGGGGAGAGATACAAAAGGGTCCAGAGGGGCAATTTTTTCACTCAAAGGGTGGTGAGTGTCTGGAACGAGCTGCCAGAGGCAGTAGTAGAGGCGGGTACAATTTTGTCTTTTAAAAAGCATTTGGACAGTTACATGGGTAAGATGGGTATAGAGGGATATGGGCCAAGTGCAGGCAATTGGGACTAGCTTAGTGGTATAAACTGGGCGACATGGACATGTTGGGCCGAAGGGCCTGTTTCCATGTTGTAAACTTCTATGATTCTATGATTCTACCATATTAGTTTCACAACAGCACTCAAGACACCAAACTACCTATGAGCAAAGCCATGGAAGATCAGCTAGTCACTTTTATAAATGATAGATACTGCACATGGGTGTGATTAGGCTGTAATCACACCTCCGAGTTCAGATGATAGTTATAAATCTTTCCAGTTTTGCCCTTGCAGTTCAAGTAAATCATACAATGCCCAAAAGGCAATCAGTACCAGGGGCGAGAGAGATTTAACAGCTCTTTTGAGTTTCATTCATCCACAGCATCTTTGTCTCAGGTCCCAATAATCACTTGGAGACTTGGAATTAGGGAAATCCAACTATTTACCATGAGCATTACTCCAGAAAGGGAATCGAGATTTGAAGGAACTTGTCCACAACAACCATCATTAGCATACACTGATCGTACTGCTGGTGCTGGTCGAGCCTCCACAGGCATCTAGCCCGAGTGAAGACTTCAAGGTTGGGCCGCCTGCCTCGCCGGCAGTGGCCCTCAGGTAAGTCCCGGGAATGGGGGGGTTGCAGCTGGTTACAGGGGAGAGTGGCGATCGCCACTCCTGTAGAGGCAGGGGAGCACTCCTCCACTGTAACATTTTATTTTTGAACATTTTTTTTTCACAACCTACCTTTGGTTGGCAGCCACCAGGGCTGCTGAAGATTCCTGAGCGGGGCAGGTCCCCAATCTTGGCCCGCACACCAGAGACAAATTTCTAAAAGGGGTCCTTAACAGGCCTTCGGCCCCTCATTAACATATTCAAGGGGCCAAAGACAGGTAGTAGACCTTATACTACAAAGGCTACTACAAGATCCACTAAAAGCACAAACATTTATGGGGGACTTCAATTAGAAAATAGAAAATTTACGGCATAGAAGGAGGCCATTCAGCCCATCGTGTCTGCGCCGGCATATTATCCTAATATATACAGGGAAGATTGCAGTGTAAAGGGCAAAGAAGGGGAGAAATTCCTGAAATGTGTACAAGAGAACTTTCTTGATCAGTATGTTTCTGGCCCAACAAGGAAGGAAGCAGTGCTGGACCTAGTTCTGGGGAATAAAGTGGAGCATGTTTCAATGAGGGTGCATTTGGGAAACAGTGATCACAATATCATTAGGCTTAGAGTAGTTATAGAAAAGGACAAGGAAAAATCAAAGGTGAAAATACTCAACTGGAGGAGGGCTAATTTCAATGAGTTGAAAAGGAATCTGGCCCAGGTGGATTGAAATCAAAGATTGGCAGGTAAAACAGTGGATGAGCAGTGGGAGACCTCCAAAGAGGAGATAGTTTGGGTACAGACTAGACACATTCCCACGAGGGGGAAAGGAAGGGCATCCAAAGCGAGAGATCCCTAGATGTCTAAAGGTATAGATATTAAAATGAAACAGAAAAAGAAGGCTTATGATAAATGACAGGTTCATAATTCAGTAGAGAACCAAGCTGAATACAAAAAGTACAGAGGAGAACTGAAAAAGGAAATAAGAGGGACAAAGAGATTAGCAGATAACATAAAAGGAAATCCAAAAGTCTTTTATAAAAATATAAATAGTAAAAGGGTAGTCAAAGGAAAGGTGGGGCTGATTAGGGACCAAAAAAAAGATCTTCTTATAGAGGGCAAGGCTGAGGTACTTTGCATCTGTCTTCACTAAAGAAGAGGATGCTGCCAATGTCACAGTAAAGGAGGAGGTAGTAGAGAAATTGGATAGGATAAAAATAGATAGAGGAGGTACTTAAAAGGTTGGCAGTGCTCAATAGCGAACATAATATAAGGTTTAAAATAATGATCAAGAAAGACATAAGTAAGACAAAGGCCAAAGTAATAGATTGGAAAAAAGCTAATTTTGAGGGGATGAGAGTGGAACTAAGGAAGGTTAATTAGAAAAAATTTGACAGGCCAAGAAATAGAACAGCAGTGGATAATATTCAAAACGGTGATCAATAGTGTTCAGGAGAAATATATTCCTCTAAAAAGCAAGAACAAACCAGCCAATAATGAAACACCATGGATGAATAAAGAGATAAGGGTAAAATTCAAACTAAAGAAGACAATGAAGGAGAGGCTGACAAAGGGAGTACGAAAATGTTAGGAAAGAAGTCAAAAAACAATTACGAAAGCAAAGAGAGACTACGGGTTTAAATTATCACGGAATATAAAAAGAAATAGTAAAGTATTCTACAGGCACATAAATAACAAAAGAAAAATCAGAATAGGGATAGTGCCACTTTGGGATGCACAAGATAAACTCACAGATAAAGACAGCGAAATAGCAGAAATATTTAATAGTTACTTTGCTTCCGTATTTACCAGGGAGACTAACAAGGTGGGCATGACATTAGAAGAGAGGTCGGAAAAGATATTAAAACATTTAAGATAGAAAGGGGACGAGATAATTGATAAACTAATCAAACTAGGGGAGGATAAGACCCCTGGTCTGGATGGATTGCATCTGTGAATATTAAAAGAAGTTAGGGAGGAGATAGCAGAGGCATTATTACATGTATATAAAAATTCACTAGAAAAGGGAAAAGTGCCAGAGGATTGGCGGGCAGCTAATGTTACTCTTATATTTAAAAAGGGACATAAAACAAGTTAAGGGAACTAGTGACCAATTAGTTTAACATCGGTGATAGGAAAGATAATGGAATCCTTACTCAAAGATGTAATAGAAAGACATCCAGAAAACAAAAATATAATAAAGAATAGTCAGTGTGAATTTCTGAAGGGAAAGTCATGCTTGACCAACCTTATTGGATTCTTTAAAGAAATTACAGAAAGAGGAGACAAGGGTAATGCAGTAGACGTAATATATTTGGATTTTCAAAGACCTTCAATAAGGTACCGCAATGTAGACTCATGGCTAAGTTCAGAGCATCTGGTGTCAGGGGACGGGTAGCAGAATGGATAGCAAGCTGGCTACAAAATAGTAAACAGAGAGTAGGGATTAAGTGTAGCTACTCAGACTGGCAAAAGGTGGGAAGTGGTGTTCCATACGGTTGGTGCTGTGACCATTGTGGTTCACAATTTACATTGACAATTTGGATTCGGGAATTGGAGGTACAATTTCAAAATTTGCGCATGACACCAAATTGGGTGGTGTAGTTAATATAAAGGAAGAATGCATCAAAATGCAAGAGGACGTTAATAAACTTGCAGAATGGGCATGTAATTGGCAAATCAATTTCAATATAGATAAGAGTGAGATGGTGCATTTTGGTAGGAAGAATAAGGAAGCTGCATACTCCTTGGATAATAAGAGTCTAAATGGGATAGAGGAGCAAAGGGATCTAAGGGTACAGATGCACAAATCACTAAAAATAGCGGCACAGGTTAATAAGGCTATAAAAAAGGCAAAGCAAACACTAGGGTTCATTTCTAGAGGGATAGAATTGAAAAGCAAAGAAGTTTTGTTAAACTTGTATAGAACCTTGGTTAGACCACACTAGGAGTACTGTGCACATTTCTGGTCTCCATATTATAGAAAGGATGTAGAGGCATTGAGAGGGTGCAAAAAAAGTTTACAAGAATAATACCAGAACTGAGAGAATATCCTTATCAGGAAAGGCTGAACAGGCTGTAGCTGTTTTCTCTAGAAAAGAGAAGGCTGATAGAGATCTTTAAGATAATGAAAGGGTTTGATAGGTTAGACGTAGGGGAAATGTTTCCACTTGTGGGGGAGTCCAAAACTAGAGGTCATAAATACAAAATAGTCATTAATAAATCCAATAGGGAATTCAGGAGAAACGTCTTTACCCAAAGAGTGGTAAAAATGTGGAACGTGCTATCACAAGGAGTAGTTGAGGCAAATAGCATAGATGCATTTAAGAGGAATCTAGATAAGTACATGAGGGAGAAAGGAATAGAAGAGTATTCTGATAGGGTTATCTGAAGTTGGGAGGGAGAAGGCTCATGTGAAGCATTAATGCCTGCATAGACCAGTTGGGCGGAATGGCCTACTTCTGTGCTGTGGGCTCAATGTAACTCGATGTAAGTAGAAAAGTCACCCAGTCCAGAGGGGATGCATTCTGGGTTGCTGCGGGAAGTAAGGGTGGAAATTGCAGAGGCTCTGGCCACAATCTTCCATTCGTGCTTAGTTATGCAAGTGGTGCCAGAGGACTGGAGGATTGGTAAATGTTACGGCCCTGTTCAAAAAAAGGGAGACGGATAAACCCAGCAACTACAGGCCAGTCAGTCTAATGTTGGTGGTGGGAAAACTTTTAGAGACAATAATCCGGGACAAAATTAATTGGCACCTAGAAAAATATGGGTTAATAAATGAAAGCCAGCACGGATTTGTTAAAGGCAAATTGCATTTGACTACCTTGATTGAGTTCTTTGAAGAAGCCAGGGTTAATGAGGGTAGTACGTTTGATGTTAGAGATATGGATTTTCAAAAGGTGTTTGCAAAAGTACCACATAATAGACTTGTTAGCAAAATGGAAGCCCTTGGGATTAAAGGGGTAGCGGCTGAGTGGATATGTAATTGGCTAAGGGACAGAAAGCAAAGAGTAGTGGTGAACGGTTGTTTTTCAGACTGGAGGGAAGTATACAGTGGTGTTCCCCAGGGGTCGGTTTTAGGACCACTGCTCTTTTTGATAAATATTAATGACCTGGGCTTGGGTATACAAGGTATAATTTCAAAGTTTGCAGATGACGCAAAACTCAGAAATGTAGTAAACAAAGAGGAGGATAGTAACGGACTTTTGGAGGACATAGACAGACTGGTGAAATGGGCAGACACATTTGATGCAAAGAAGTGTGCAGTGATTCATTTTGGTAGGATGAATGAGGAGAGGCAATATAAACGAAATGGTACAATTTTAAAGGGGGTGCAGGAACAGAGAGACCTGGGGGGGTGCATGTACACAAATCTTTGAAGGTGGCAGGATGTGAGAAAGGAATCCAGTACCTTTATCCAGCATCCTTTGGGAAATAGGATAACTAGGGCAGCAAAGACTGAAAGGAGTGTTTATAACTTAAAGCTGCAAGTATAGCTTTTGAAAAACTGCAAACTTGCAATTCCCAAGGGAAGCTTCATATGTTATCTGCTGTTGTGAAGCATCCCTCGTGAGGTGGGTGAGATCATAATATTCCAAACACAATACATGAACGGTCCAAGATAAGAATTAGGAACAACATCTCTATACTAAAATTGATAGTGTCTCGCAGTCGAACTAAAGAGGATGACGGGGGTGAGGATTTTAAAAATTTCTTCATGGAATGTGGGCTTCGCTGGCGAGGCCAGCATTTATTGCGAATCCCTAATTGCCCTTGAGAAGGTGGCGGTGAGCCGCCTTCTTGAACCGCTGCAGTCCGTGTGGTGAAGGTTCTCCCACAGTGCTGTTAGGAAGGGAGTTCCAGAATTTTGACCCAGCGACGATGAAGGAATAGCGATATATTTCCAAATCGGGATGGTGTGTGATTTGGAGGGGAACGTGCAGGTGGTGTTGTTCCCATGTGCCTGCTGCCCTTGTCCTTCTAGGTGGTAGAGGTCGTGGGTTTGGGAGGTGCTGTCGAAGAAGCCTTGCCGAGTTGCTGCAGTGCATCCCGTGGATGGTACACACTGCAGCCACTGTGCGCCGGTGGTGAAGGGAGTGAATGTTTAGGGTGGTGGATGGGGTGCCAATCAAGCGGGCAGCTTTGTCCTGGATGGTATCGAGCTTCTTGAGTGTTGTTGGAGCTGCACTCATCCACGCAAGTGGAGAGTATTCCATCACACTCCTGACTTATGCCTTGTAGATGGTGGAAAGGCTTTGGGGAGTCAGGAGGTGAGTCACTCGCCGCAGAATACTCAGCCTCTGACCTGCTCTTGTAGCCACAGTATTTATATGGCTGGTCCAGTTAAGTTTCTGGTCAATGGTGACCCCCAGGATGTTGATAGTGGGGGATTCGGCGATGGTAATGCCGTTGAATGTCAAGGGGAGGTAATTAGACTCTCTCTTGTTGGAGATGGTCATTGGCTGACACTTGTCTGGCGCGAATATTACTTGCCACTTACCAGCCCAAGCCTGGATGTTGTCCAGGTCTTGCTGCATGCGGGCACGGACTGCTTCATTATCTGAGGGGTTGCGAATGGAACTGAACACCGTGCAATCATTAGCGAACATCCCCATTTCTGACCTTATGATGGAGGGAAGGTCATTGATGAAGCAGCTGAAGATGGTTGGGCCTAGGACACTGCCTTGAGGAACTCCTGCAGAAATGTCCAGGGGCTGAGAAGATTGGCCTCCAATAACCACTACCATCTTCCTTTGTGCGAGGTATGACTCCAGCGACTGGAGAGTTTTCCCCTGATTCCCATTGACTTCAATTTTACTAGGGCTCCTTGGTGCCACACTCTGTCAAATGCTGCCTTGATGTCAAGGGCAGTCACTCTCACCTCACCTCTGTTCAGTTCTTTTGTTCATGTTTGGACCAAGGCTGTAATGAGGTCTGGAGCCGAGTTGTCCTGGCGGAACCCAAACTGAGCATCGGTGAGCTGGTCATTGGTGAGTAAGTGCCGCTTGATAGCACTGTCGACTACACCTTCCATCATTTTGCTGATGATTGAGAGTAGGCTGATGAGGTGGTAATTGGCCGGATTGGATTTGTCCTGCTTTTTGTGGACAGGACATACCTGGGCAATTTGCCACATTGTTGGGTAGATGCCAGTGTTGTAGCTGTACTGGAACAGTTTGGCTAGTTCTGGAGCACAAGTCTTCAGCACTACAGCCGGGATGTTGTCGGGGCCCATAGCCTTTGCTGTATCCAGTGCACTCAGCTGTTTCTTAATATCATGTGGAGTGAATAGAATTGGCTGAAGACTGGCTTCTGTGATGGTGGGGATAGCGAGAGGAGGCAGAGATGGATCATCTACTCGGCACTTCTGGCTGAAGGTGGTTGCAAACACTTCAGCCTTGTCTTTTGCACTCACGTGCTGGACTCCACCATCATTGAGCATGGGGATGTTTACAGAGCGTCCTCCTCCAGTTAGTTGCTTAATTGTCCACCACCATTCACAACTGGATGTGGCAGGACTGCAGAGCTTTGATCTGATCCGTTGGTTGTGGAATCGCTTAGCTCTGTCTATAACATGTTGCTTCCGCTGTTTATCATGCATGTAATCCTGAGTTGTAGCTTCACCAGGTTGGCACCTCATTTTTAGGTACTCCTGGTGCTGCTCCTGGCATGCTCTTCTACACTCCTCATTGAACCAGGGTTGATCCCCTGGCTTGTTGGTAATGGTAGAGGGAGGAATATGCCAGGCCATGAGGTTACAGATTGTGCTGGAACACAATTCTGCTGCTGCTGATGGCCCACAGCGCCTCATGGATGCCTAGATTTGAGCTGACAGATCTGTTCTGAATCTATCCCATTTAGCACGATGATAGTGCCACACAACACGTTGGATGGTGTCCTCAGTGCGAAGACAGGACTTCGTCTCCACAAGGACAATGCAGTGATCACTCCTACCAATACTGTCGTGACAGATGCATCTGCAACAGGTAGATTGGTGAGGATGAGGTCAAGTAGGTTTTTCCCTCGTGTTGGTTCGGTCACCACCTGCCGCAGGCCCAGTCTGGCAGCTATGTCCTTCAGGACTTGGCTAGCTCAGTCAGTAAAGGTGCTACCGAGCCACTCTTGGTGATGGACATTGAAGTCCCCCACCCAGAGTACATTTTGTGCCCTTGCTACCCTCAGTGCTTCCTCCAAGTGCTGCTCAACATGGAGGAGGACTGATTCATCAGCTGAGGGAGGACGGTAGGTGGTAATCAGCAGGAGGTTTCCTTGCCCATTTTTGACCTGATGCCATGAGATTTCATGGGGTCCGGAGTCAATGTTGAGGACTCCCAGGGCCACTCCCTCCTGACTGTATATCACTGTACCGCCACCTCTGGTGGGTCTGTCTTGCCGGTGGGACAGGACATACCCCAGGAATGGTGATGGAAGAGTCTGGGACATTGGCTGAAAGGTATGATTCTGTGAGTATGGCTATGTCAGGCTGTTGCTTGACTAGTCTGTGGGACAGCTCTCCCAATTTTGGCACAAGTCCCCAGATGTTCGTGAGGCAGACTTTGCAGGTTCGACTGGGCTTGGTTTGCCTTTGTCGTGTCTGGTGCCTAGTGGTCCGTCCGGTTTTATTCTTATTATGACTTTTTTTAGTGAGATTTTACAACTGAGTGGCTTGCTCGGCCATTTCAGAGGGCAATTAAGAACCAACCATGTTGCTGTGGGTCTGGAGTCACATATAGGCCAGACCGGGTAAGGACAGCAGGTTTCCTTCCCTAAAGGGCATTAGTGAACCAGATGGGTTTTTATGACAATCTGGTAGTTTCATGGTCATCATTACTGGTACTAGTTTTTTTAATTCCAGATTTTATTTAATTAATTGAATTTAAATTCCCCAGCTGCCGTGGCGGGATTTGAACTTATGACTTCCCGGATTATTAGTCCACGGCCTCTGGATTACTAGTCCAGTAACATAACCACTATGCTACCGTACAATTATCCAAGACATATGAAAACCCAATATAAGGACAGCCAGAGACCCCACTTAGAGAGAATTCTCAAGCCGATTCGTAGCATCGCTGCTGATAGCAGGAAGACTGATCAATTTCGGGTCCTGGACACAGCTATTGAGGTCGTACTGTTTAAACCCATGTATGTTTCAATCATTGCTTGTAATTTAGAAGTAGATTCTTATGTTATTGCTTGTAATTGTTAGTAGTATTGTGTGATAAGTATTGCTTGTAGTTGGTAGTAGCATTAATGTTTAAATAGGTCAATAAAATGATCTGAGAACATAAGAAATAGGAGCAGGAGTAGGCCATACGGCCCCTTGAGCCTGCGCTGCCATTCAATAAGATCATGGCTGATCTTCGAACTCAACTCCACTTTCCCGCCAGATCCCCATATCCCTTGATTCCCTGAGATTCCAAAAATCTATCGATCTTAGCCTTGAACATACACAACGACTCAGCATCCACAGCCCGCTGGGGTAGAGAATTCCAAAGATACATAACCCACTGAGTGAAGAAATTCCTTCTCATCTCAGTCTTAAATGGCCGACCCCTTATCCTGAGACTATGCCCCCTAGTTCTAGACTCTTCAGCTAGGGGAAACATCCTCTCAGCATCTACCCTGTCAAGCCTCCTCATAATCTTATATGTTTCAATGAGATCACCTCATTCTTCTAAACTCCAGACGAGTATAGGACAATCCTACTCAACCTCTCTTCATAGGACAACCCTCTCATCCCAGGGATCAAACTAGTAAACCTTTGTGGCACTGTCTGTACGGCAAGTATATCCTTCCTTAGATAAGGAGACCAAAATTGTACACAGTACTCCAGGTGTGGTCTCACTAAGGCCCTATACAATTGTGATGTGGAGATGCCGGTGATGGACTGGGGTTGACAATTGTAAACAATTTTACAACTCCAAGTTATAGTCCAACAATTTTATTTGAAATTCACAAGCTTTCGGAGGCTTCCTCCTTCCTCAGGTGAATGTTGTGGAAATTTCCACAACATTCACCTGAGGAAGGAGGAAGCCTCCGAAAGCTTGTGAATTTCAAATAAAATTGTTGGACTATAACTTGGTGTTGTAAAATTGTTTACAACTATACAATTGTAGCAAGACTTCCTTACCCTTATACTCCAACACCCTTGCAATAAAGGCCAACATACCATTTGCCTTCCTAATTGCTAGCTGTACCTGCATGTTAACCTCCTGTGTTTCATGTACGAGGACACCCAAATCTCTCTGAACACCAACATTTAATAGTTTCTCACCGTTTAAAAAATATTCTGTTTTTCTATTCCTTCTACCAAAGTGAATAACCTCATATTTCCCCACATTATACTACATCTGCCACCTTCTTGCCCACTCACTTAACCTGTCTATGTCCCTTTGAAGACTCATTGTGTTCTCCTCACAGATTACTTTCCCCCTTACCTTTGTATCGTCAGCAAACTTGAATACATTACACTCGGTTATTGAAGGTAATTTTAAACCCCAAGAATGGGTGGATTGGGGCGGCTGGGAGTTGAAAATAGTTGTTTTTTTGGATCATAACCGCAAAATTTTCTGACTTTGCATTCCCAGTGGGAACGTTAAACCTGGAAATAAAGCCGGGTTGCGGTCGCGACCCAAAAAACAACTATTTTCAACTCCCATCCGCCCCCAACCCACCTGTTCTTGGGGTTTAAAATCACCCCCATTAATATAGATTGTAAATAGCTGACGCCCAAGCACTGATCCTTGTGGCACCCCACTAGTTACAGCCTGCCAACCTGAAAATGACCCATTTATTCCTACTCTCTGTTTTCGGTCCTTTAACCAATCCTCAATCCATGCTAATATATTACCCCCAACCCCATGAGCCCTTATCTTGTGTAATAACCTCTTACGTGGCATCTTATCGAATGCCTTTTGAAAATCCAAATATACCACATCCACTGGTTTCTCTTTAACTAGCCTGCTAGTTACATCCTCAAAAAACTCTAATGGATTTGTCAAGCATGATTTCCATTTCATAAAACCATGCTGGCTCTGCCTAATCAGACCATGGTTTTCTAAATGCCCTGTTATCACTTCCTTAGTAATGGATTCCAGCATTTTCCCCGACGACCAAAGTCAGGCTAACTGGTCTGTAGTTCCCTGTTTTCTCTCTCCCTCCTTTCTTGAATAGCAGTGTTACATTTGCTACCTTCCAATCCACAGGGACCGTTCTACAATCTAGGCAATTTTGGAAGATCACAACCAGTGCATCCACTATCTCTGCAGCCACCTCTTTTAGAAGCCTAGGATGTAGGCCATCCGGTCCAGGGGATTTGTCAACTTTTAGTCCCATTAATTTCTCCAGTACTTTTCCTTTACTAATATTAATTACTTTAAGTACCTCACTCTCATTAGCCGCTTGGTTCCCCTCTATTACTGGTATGTTTTTTGTGTCTTTTACTGTGAAGACAGATACAAAATATTTGTTTAATGTCTTTGCCATTTCCTTATTCCCCATTACAATTTCTCCTGGTCTCAGCCTCTAAGGGACCCACATCTACTCTCTTCCAAAACAGTTTTTCTTTTTTACCTTTTTCTAATGGAGATACAAAATAGGGCCCCCAGTTGTGTTACCCCTTTAAGGAAAGGCAGTTGTTTAGGCACTCCTTCTTAATGCAGGTCATATTTCATATTATTTGACATCACTATACTATTTTCATTTAATTTTCTTGTCATTTCTAATTTTGTTTTTGAAGTATCTATTTGGGAGACCAGCATCTCCTTGAATTATTTGTGCAGTCCTCCCTGTAGGGGAAGGCACCTGTTGATACACTCCTGTGGGAT